>NC_052636.1:16890435-17190435 GCF_016161935.1 Mauremys reevesii | reverse complement strand
CTCCGCAGGCACGGCTGCAAGAGGACACCAGGAGCCGCGGGATCGGCGCCCTGTAGCGCACCCCCTGTGGCGCGCCCCCTGCGGCGTGCTGCCCTGCTTGAGGCGGCCAAATTCTTAGAGCCGCCCCTGTCTGTTCATCAGAGGATGGAGATGGATGGCAGGAGAGAGATCACTTGATCATTGCCTGTTAGGTTCACTCCCTCTGGGGCACCTGGCATTGGCCACTGTCAGTAGACAGATACTGGGCTAGATGGACCTTTGGTCTGACCCAGTACGGCCGTTCTTATGTTAACATGGGCCTAGATCCTCAAAAGAAACACTTGGGTGTTGGGGGAGAAAATTCCCTAATTTGTGAAACAGGAAACAGACCAAGCAACTCCCTGGGTGGGGCTGGGAAAACTGACCAGATTTCCAGTGCCGGACCCTCAGCCTGCTAGCCAGGGGCTGGTGTGACATGGAAAGGGGGCACCCAGCAGGGAGGTGTAGGGAAGATGTCCCAGCCCCTCACGCTCAGGCACAAGGTAACAGTTCTGGGGTGATGGGGAAGGATGGAATGTCTGAGTCGCCCCATCTCCTTCCAGTGTCACAGAGCCTAAAATGACCCTTATTTCCCTGACACTGCTCCAGCTCTTCTTCATATTTAAATATATTTTAAATGAGAAAAAAAGTCAATAAAATAACTGCTGTTCTGCACAATCCAGGGTAATGTGAGAACAACTGGGAATGAGACAATCTCTCCTCAAAGAGGAACTTGACGTCTCTAACAATAACTTTGCACTGGGAGGAGGAGTATAAATGTGAATCTCCAGGTTTGTTTAGACAAGGAAATGTGATGATGGTTAGCTCAGACAGGAGGAAACGTGCAAGATAACTCCACCGACTATCCATGGCCCATGTCTTTAGTGCAAGAATAGTTCTCTTTTTACATCAGGAAAGTGAACTCAAGCTAGCTAACTCCATGGCAACCACAGTGATGAGACCCAGGTAGATTTTATCTCAACGTAGCTGGTTGAAGACACCCCCCATCTCCCCCACCTGGGGTGATGACATTCCTGGTAGAAAGGACACACACTCCAATGACTCAAAGGACAATGGAGTTGATACAAAGGACCACAGGATCCACCCCAAAGATGGCCCACTTTTGAAGCTTGCCAACTCATGTGTGGGAGCTGAGGAACTACAGTGTGCAAAAGATGCAAACAGCCTTAACACTCACTACCTGGGAACTGTCAAAAGAATTAAAGAAAAAATCTCCTGACAGCTCTAGAGAAGGTTTTTATGAAGTTCATCTCCTTTACGGATTCTCTGATGTTTAGAAAGGCCTGAACTATGAGAGAAGCTTTTCCCGCACTCACTGCATTCATAGGGTTTCTCTCCTGTTTGGACTCTCTGGTGAGAGATAAGAGAGAAGAGGTGAGTGAAACTTTTCCCGCACTCACGGCATTCATAGGGTCTCTCTCCTGTGTGGATCCTCTGATGCGTAGTAAGGTTTGAGCTCCGAGAGAAGCTTTTTCCACACTCGCAACATTCGTAGGGTTTCTCTCCCGTGTGCGTTGTCTGATGAGAGATAAGGGCTGATCTCTGAGTGAAGCTTTTCCCGCACTTGCAGCATTCGTAGGGTCGCTCTTCTGTGTGGATTCTCTGATGAGAGATAAGGGCTGATCTCTGAGTGAAGCTTTTCCCGCACTCACAGCATTCATAGGGTCTTTCTCCTCTGTGTATTCGCTGATGCCTACTAAGGGCTGAGGTATGATTGAAGCGTTTCCCACACTCACAGCATTCGTAGGGTCTCTCTTTCGTGTGGATTATCTCATGTCGAATAAGGGCTGAGCGGTAATGGAAGTTTTTCCCACACTCACTACACGTAGTCTCTCGCTTTTCCGTGAGGATTTTCTCCTGGGACGTAGTTTCCTTGAGGTCCCTGTGAGTTCCCTGACAATTAATGGGTTCATCCACTCTCTCCTCTGAGTGGTTTCCCTGCTCTCTCTCTGGTCTGGGGTAATTTTCACCAGCTTTTCCCTGCTCACAGGGGCTGGACACATTGCCTTTGGATCTTCGCAGCAATTCCCCATTTGCTTCGGCGAGCTCAGCATCTTCCTGGTGAGGATTCTGCTCCTCGCTCTCCCTCACCACACCATCACCTGCTAGAAGAGAGGAGAAATCTCAGAATTGGGGATGGAAAGGCTGAGAACAAACCCAAGTAAGTGCTGGAGAGACAGAAAATAAAAATCAGGGACTCAACTCCCCCAAACTCTTCCCCACAGGGGACAGTGGAGGGGATCAATTCTGCTCCCCACCCAGGACCGGCCTTTAGGGGGGGCCATACGGGTGCCCCACCCAAGGGGGGGCCGGGCGCAGGGTTTGGATTCCCACCTGCCCTGCTGCCGAGAGGCTCGCTGGGCTGATGAAAGCGGCACAGGAGGCAGATAAGCAGCTGCGTGGGGGAGTGGGAGAGACCCGAGCTGCAGGGGGCAGCTGGACCACCAGCCGTCAGAGTCAGGTGACTGCTCCGGAGCAGAGGGGCCCCTCTCCATGTGTGCAGCTGCTGCTGATCCTGTCCCCCCAACCCCCCACCCTCCGTTCACCCCCGGAGTCGCTCCGTCCACCCCTGACTGGGAGCATCCTCCTGACTGCTCTGCACGGGGGAGGTGCTGATTGATGGCGGGGTGATCCCCTCCCCCCCACCCGGGTACCCGATTTCCACTGAGCTGGGGTGACGGGACAGGGGGAATCTGCGTGTGCTGCTGCCTCTCTGGGGCCGGAGCTGCCGGCAGCTGCTTGTGTCTGAACAAGCCTAGTTCAGGCTCCTGACCCTGAGAACTTTCTTAAAGAGACAGCGCGCTCACTCACTCAGGCACAGACTACCTTCACATGCGCACACACACACACACCATCCAGGTCACTTCCCCACCTGGGCTGGGCTGAGACATCAGGAGCAGCTGCTTTCCTGCCCTCCCCTTACACAGCCTGCAGGGAAAGTGACCTGGGTGCAGGAAGCCCTGATGTCGCTCCTTGCTCCCCTCTCCCAGCCCCCCAGGGCTGTGTGGGGCAGGGGAGCAGCAGTCCAGTGGGGGAGCGAGCAGCAATGCCAGCTGCTTTGTGCATCCAGGTCAGGTTCCCCACTTGGGTGCAGGAGGGGGATGCCGGGGTTAGAGGCAAAGGGGGCACAGTGCAGGGGTTGAGGGCACAGGAGAGTGGTGCAGGGGGTAGCAGTGAAGGGCTGCATAGAACCATAAAATATCAGGGTTGGAAGGGACCTCAGGATGCATCTAGTCCACCCTCCTGCTCAAAGTAGGACCAATTCCCAACTAAATCATCCCAGCCAGGGCTTCGTCAAGCCGGGCCTTAAAAACCTCTAAGGAAGGAGACTCCACCTCCCTACGGAACCCATTCCAGTGCTTCACCACTCTCCTAGTGAAATAGTTTTTACTAGTATCCAACCTAGTCCTCCCCCACGGCAACTTGAGGTCATTACTCCTTGTTCTGTCATCTGCTACCACTGAGAACAGTCTAGATCCATCCTCTTTGGAACCCTCCTTCAGGCAGTTGAAAGCAGCGATCAAATCCCCCCTCAGTCTTCTCTTCTGCAGACTAAACAATCCCAGTTCCCTCAGCCTCTCCTCATAAGTCATGTGCTCCAGCCCCCTAATCATTTTTGTTGCCCTCTGCTGGACTCTTTCCAATTTTTCCACATCCTTCTTGTAGCGTGGGGCCCAAAACTGGACACAGTACTCCAGATGAGGCCTCACCAATGTTGAATAGAGGGGAACGATCACGTCTCTCGATCCGCTGGCAATGCCCCTATTTATACAGCCCAAAATGCCGTTAGCCTTCTTGGCAACGAGGGCACACTATTGACTCATATCCAGCTTCTCATCCACTGTAACCCCTAGGTCCTTTTCTGCAGAACTGCTTCCTAGCCATTCGGTCCCTAGTCTGTAACAGTGAATGGGATTCTTCTGTCCTAAGTGCTGGACTCTGCACTTGTCCTTGTTGAACCTCATCAGGTTTCTTTTGGCCCAATCCTCTAATTTGTCTAGGTCCCTCTGTATCCTATCCCTACCCTCCAGTGTATCAACCACTCCTCCCAGTTTAGCGTCATCTGCAAACTTGCTGAGAGTGCAGTCCACGCCATCCTCCAGATCATTCATGATTGCGGCACAGGAGTGGAGTGCAAGGGCTGGGGTGAAGGGGGCACAGTGCAGGGGTTAAGGGCTCAGGAGAGGGCAGGTGTTGTGGTGCGCGAGGGGGACAGAGGTTAGGAATGAAGGGGTGTAGGGATTAGGGGTGCAGGAGGGGGAGCAGGCATTTGGGGCAAACGGACACAGTGCAGAGGTTGGGGGGAGGGGAACGTGGGTTGCCTAGGGAGCACATGGGAGCCAGGGGCACCAAAATGCAAGTTTGCCCAGGGTGCCATTTCCCCAAGGCCGGCCCTGCCCACATCCCATCCAAACAGTCAGTAGGAAGGGAGGGAGCTCCAGCCAAGGTGTCTGTCATCTGTAGGAAGCCAGGAGTGAGATCTGCTGGGGACTGTCCTGAGCTCACAGAGTCTGTGTGGGGAATCCCAGCGGGTTCTCTCAGGCACTTACAGTTTCTGGGTTGGTTTAATGTTTCCTCACCTGTGCAGGGACTTTCCAGGATCTCGCTTTCCACTGAACAAGGGAGATCCAGGACCCACGGCTCTTCCCCTCCTTCCAGCTGGAAGATCACAGAGGGTTGGGAAACTGGAAACCCTGCTCAAGGGAAAGAAAACAAAGGAGATCAGGGGAATTCATAGGCCATCTATCATCATAAAAAACATTCTATTAGTTTAACCCCAGTCCATTTTAAACAATAAAATCGCAGGGCCAGCTCCCCAGGTGCTCAAAGGTGCAGAACACTCTGCTTAGGAGGGATTTAACTATCCCCATCGTTGCTGGGAACACACACAGCCAGACACTCATTATCAAAGAGGCTCCTAAAAAACAGAGACTGGAACTGCATTTCCCAGAAAGTGAAGACTCCAGACAGAGGGCAAGTGTCCCTGGCACTGCTTCTTGCTGACAGACAGGTCCAGAGCCAAAGAGAGAGTCCAGGGGAAGCTGGGAACAGGAAGCATGGGCTGGGGGGTTCAGTGGAGTAAGGACCAGGAAGGGCAGGGATATCACTGAAGGCAGGATCTCAGCAGCATTAGATGTCAGGAAAGCACATCCTGCGGCATTAGGGAACCTAGTGAGTCAGGTATAAAGGGAGGGAGCATAAAAAACACTGTGTGTGGAGAAAGCTGGCAAATTAGATGGTGTAGTTCAAGAGCCACAGACCAATTCTTCTGCCAAAGGAGAATGTGAGAAATAAGAATCAGGCCATGTGACTTCAGGTGGGACAAATTCGAAGATCCAAAGAACATGCAGAGAAGAGAGACGGCGGCTCTTGCAGGTGGGGATGGAAAAGGAAGAGTCTCCGTGGTTCATGGAGCCAATTAGTTTGTTTTATCATTCATTGATCATTGTTATGGTGATCTCATATGTTATTTCAGATGTAGTCACCGTGTACGCAATAGATTTAAGTTGTAGGTATAGACAGAAGACAGACAGGTAGAGCCCTGCATGGATACAAAATTTATATCCGCATCCGATCTGCGATCCGCAAAAATGGCCCATGGATATCTGCAGATTTTCAGGGCTCTAGGAACAAAATTTGTACCTGCAGCCGATCCACAAAAGAGGTCTGAATTCTCCACCAGGAGACATGATCAAAGCAAAGGGCTAAGGCAATGAATCCTAAAATCTTCTAATATAGGCTGGAAGGGACCTCAAGAAGTCATCTACTCCATTCCCATCGCCCTGCGGCAGGATCAGGTGTAAATATGCCAGAAGTTTGTCTGACCTGTTCTTAAAACCCTCCTGGGACAAGAATTCCACAACCTCTCTTTGTAATCCATTCCAGCACTTCCCTATCCTTATCGCTGGAAAGGTTTTTGTATTACCCACCCTTAACCTCCCTTGCAGCAGATCAAGCCAATTACTTCTCCTCCTACCTTCAGTGGACGTGACGAACAGTTAATCACTGCTCTCTTATAACAACCCTTGACATATTTGAAGACTGTTCTCAGTTCCCCACTCACTCTTTTCTCAAAATTAAACATGCCCAGTTCTTTCAACCTTCCCTCATAAGTCATGTTCGAGGACCAGGAGGGCGCTTTTCCCTTCTGAATGGAGATGCGCAAGGTGAGGTCAGAGAAAAGGATGTTGGAGTAACTGAGACAGGAGAGGATGACTAAGAGCTGTAGCTGTGCGGATGGATAGGAAAGGCCAATTGTTAAGGATGTTATGCAAAAAGAAAATGCCATGTGTAGGCACACCCTGGATAGGAGGCCCCAGAGGGAGCTCCGTGACAAAGGTATTGCACAGTTATGGGCCTGAGTGACAGGCAGCACAATGGTGCTGTCTGCGTGTAGAGAAAGAGGGTGGGGAGGGCTTGGGGGAAATATTAAGAGCTTTGCTTCAGCTGTTGATCTTTAGCTGATGGCTGGACATCAGTGAGGAGATGACACAGAGAGAGAGGGGCTGAGATTTCAGTTGCGACAGAAGGAGACAGGCCAGGAGCAGAGAGGCAGAACTGGGAGTTAGGAGCACAGAGATGGTAGTTGAATGCGTGTGTGCGGATGAGATTACCCAGAAATAAGGTGCAGAGGAAGAAAAGAAGAGGCCCAAGGACAGAGCCCCGTGGAACCCAAACAGAAGGCTGGAACGGGGGTCAGCCGGCTCATTCTAAAGACACTCTAATGCAGCGACTGGAGGAGAAGGATGTGACTCATCATGGACCTCTTGATGCCACCTGGCAGAGGGCACAGGGTGCCTAATGTTTTACTGGGATCCCACAGACCAGGTACATGCATATTCGTTCACCCAAAGGGGGCGTGTCAGGTGTCTGTCGAGGAACTAGTTAGGTAGGTCTTAGGTAGCTCTTAAAAGCTTTGCCAGTCCAGCTCTATTGTTTAAGGCTGTGAAAAAGTGCACTCACGCATGCGCACACCATCCAACATGGCTCTGCTGGCCAAAGCTCAATTACAGACACACCTATAGCGGCAAAAGCATCCATTTTTTAAAACAGGAAACTAAATGCTCATAAGCTACATTAATGCAGCGTTAAGGTTGCCCAGTGCTGTCTCCTGCCTTGCACCATATGGACGGTGAGTAAACTTAAACCTCTGCAGACCAGGAAATGAAAAGTTAATGTAAACTTTCCCCCAACCCTTAACCCTGTAGCTAGCCAGAACCAGTGAGAATGGTTCTGCGTGGGCCGTGCAAAGGTTAACCAACTGCCACAGGGACTCAGGTATTCAGCTCAATGCAGCAGTAACGGGATGAATTCTATGGTCTGTGGTATAAAGGACATCAGAGTAGATGACCTGTCACATCTGGCCTTAAAATCTATGAACCGATAATCGACCCGAGGAAAGACTAAGACTAAGACGTTGTCTGTGCTGTGCTCACAGGTGGGAATCCCAGCACCTATCCCCATGCCTCCAGCTGTGTGCACTGGGCCAGCTGTAGCTGTGACTGGCTGATGGAGGGATGGGTTGCAGCAGCTGGGCAGAGCTGTGGCTGTGCTATGCAGAGAGGTGCATGTGAAACTTGGGGGGCAATTCTGCCTCATTTCCATGCTGAGTGTTGTAGGCTTTGTCAGCAAAGGTGCCCAAGGGCGTGTTCTTGCCATGGGGATTGTCAGCACCCTGGTGGCGTATGTTCGAGTGATCTGTGGGGCTTAGTGAGGGGTAAGTGAAGGCAGTGACTCAAAAGGAAAAGTCAGGTTGAGGGCAATGGGGTAGTAACACTGTGCAAGTCTCAGCTCGCCTGTGTGCAGGAGGTTCAGTACTGGAGAGCAGGCCAGGGGGAGGAAGCTTCTGTTTGCTATGATGGAGATGAACCCGAATATTATCTTAGCAAAGAGAAGAACACGTTAGACATTCTGCTGTACTGCTCTGTTCCCAGAGCGCTCTGTTACAGGGGAGGGGAGAGGGCTAGTGTGGGTGTCTCTGGCATGTCGGGGTGATGCTGAAACAGGGCAGAGCAGAGGTGGCATTGGGGGAGTGGCATGAACCTTAACTCTGCATTTCTCCTTCTAAAAACCGAGGGAACAGGAATCCTTACCCAGCGAGGTCACATTCTCACAGTTCTCCTGCATGACGGCTCTGCAGAGGGCTCTCTGAGTGGGGTCCAGCAGAGCCCCCTCTTCCCTGGTGAAATACACAGACACCTCCTCGAAGGTCACCGGCCCCTGAAAGAGCAAGAGTCCAACACTCAGGACCTGCTGCCCCACTCACAGCCCCACTATTCATGGAGGAAAGGAGCCAATCAAATGGAAGCTCTGAGAGAGTCAGCAGAGTCCTATCCCCATACTGCTGAGAGCAGCCAGGAGACATCTGGGTGAAGGGACGAAGTGAGAGCCCCTTGTCTCTCCCAGCAGATCCACCACAGACCTACTAGCCAGAGGCTGATACAGGAGATGGAGTCCCCAGTAGGGTCCAGGCACAGCCCCATGGTAGAGAACCCAACACCCTCCCCACTGCCAGCAGCTGGATGTGAGGAGCCCCCTTTCCATGTCACACCAGCCCCTGGCTAGCAGGCTGAGGGTTCAGCCCTGGAAATCTGGTCAGTTTTCCCAGCCCCGCCCAGGGAATTGCTTTGTCTGTTTCCTGTTTCACAAATTAGGGAATTTTCTCCCCCAACACCCAAGTGTTTGTTCTGAGGATCTAGGCCCATATTAACAAGTCCCAGCAGGTTTGTCACACTGTGTCCCCACTCCCTATCCTCACACAGGGTATTCCCTGCCCCCGTCCCGACCTAACTCCCCAGACGTTGCCACCTCTTCAGTATTTCCTGCCCCTCTCCCTCCTGCAGGAACCCACCAGCAACCCCCCAATAACCCCTACCTGAGCTGGCTCCACTGCAGCCATTTCTCCTGTCCCATGGGAGGCTGGGACGAGCTGGAGCGAGAGGTGGGTGTCATTCTGCAGCCTGGCAGGGCGAGAAGGGCAGTTGTGGAGGTTTCAGAACAGGCTTCAGTTCATTTCACATCACGATTCCCCCAGGCCCTTTCCCTGGGGACAGAGATTGTAGATTCTGCCAGGCTGGGAACATGCTCAGTCCCCACAGTGCAGCACAGACCTGGCCCCTGGCCCCTCCTTTCCCCCTTGTGCTCCCCCCAGCAGCAGGAACCAACCAAGACATTTTGAAGCCCTCCCAGCAACAGGGTGTGAATCAAACCCTGGACCAGACCAGACCCAAAGGAGCCCCTTGGGGGGGGTCCCCCTGACCCTGCCCCCAGGGCAGCGCACTCCTGCCGCAGGGGGAGCAGGGAGAGTCCGGGGCTGGTTCTTCCTCTCTCTGCCCCTCACCTCGGTCACAGGGCAGTGACCCTGGGCAGGAGGCTGCAGTGAGTGTGCGGGGGTGTCTGAGATCTGGGAACCTGCCCCCTCATTCCCCTCACACCCTCTCCCGTCCCTCCTCCCCTAGCGCCCTGCCCCGGGCTGGGAGCCGGGGTCACCGCCCTGTTCCCGGGGTCTCTCCCGCGGCTGCCCTGCTCCGCCCGTGCGGGGAAGGGGCACCGGGCGGGGACCCTTCACCCCGGTACCGGGCACAGCAGAGCCGGGGGCGGCACAGACTCGCTGCGGGAAGGATCCTCCCGGCCTCAGCGCTGCAGCATCTCCGGGCCCCCGGGCAGCGATGGGGGCACCGCGCAGAGCCGGGACCTGCCCCGCCCCCGGGCTCCGTCACCGGGAGCCTCAGCAGAGCCCGGGCGGGGCCCAGCTGGAGAAACCCCCGGCCGGGCCCCGCACAGACCCCCGGGCCCGGCTCACGCAGAGGCGGAGGTAGCGGCAGCAGCAGCTTTGCGCAGTAACAGCTGCTGGAACCCTCCCTTTCCTGGACTGCGGAGAAGGCGGAAGCGGCCCCAGGGCAGGCTGGGAGATGTAGTTTCTGACTCTCCCGGAAGCGGAAGTGACGTCGGCAGAGGAGACGGAGCCGGGCTGCAAAGGAACGTTGGGCGTTGGGGCTCTGCTTGGCTCGCGCGGGGCCGTTGGAGCCTCTCCCGGGCCGGAGAAGGGTTGGTGCCGTTGGAGCTCTGGGCATGCGCAGATCGCGGCGGGAGAGCCCTTCATTAACCGTGGGGTCCCTGCGTGGGGCCGGGCGGGGCCGGGCCGGGCCGGAAATGTCTTTGCAGCCCGGACATGGCCGGGGGGGCAGGTGACCCCCGAGGAGCGGGCAGAGAAAGGGGGGGCTGAGATCCCCTCGGATTTACCGCTGCCCCCTCCCGTGGGGACCCCCCCGCCCCCCCGTCCTGCCCCCTTTCTCCCTAGAGAGCCACGAGCAGCGCCCAGGGTGACCCCCCCCTCCCCCACCCCTGAGAAGTTCCCCCGAGTGATTCCTGAGCTGGGCAGAGGCTGGGGGGGCCCTGAGACAGGGACACCTCTGGGCTGGGCTGGGGGGGCCACTCTCTGCTGGCAACGGGGCCTGGGAAGGGCCAGGAAGGGGAGGGAGGAGCAAGTGTCCCCCATGGAGACGGCCCAGCCCCAGGTTTCCCAGTCCCAGCTACTTCCGCTCCCCCAACCTGCCCAACCCAGCAGCCCCCCCCCACCACCACTTGCTAGTCACATTCCTAGACCCCACTGCCAGCCCCTCCCCACTGATAGTGACTTTGTGACTCCAGCCCCCTCCTTTCCGCTGTGAAAAGACATCACCCAGGGCTCCCTGCTGGCCATGTGAGTGTGGGGCAAGAAGAATCCCTCCCATTCTGTTGTTGATTCAATATCCCTGTATAATCCCCTCCAAGTTCCCCTCCTTTCTCTTGAACTGTTAAATGCTGACGTAAAATCTCCCAGAGGTTGGTGCTTCTCTCTTACATTGGCAAATATTTAGTTTGTGCCCCATTTTCTCCTCAGTTCTGAAATACTGATATCAAATGCTCAAAAATCTTCCCGCTTTTCTCTCCAGGTGTGTGACTGAGATCAGGGCTCTTATCGTACTGAGCGTGGCCCTGTTCTGCCAGGTGCTGCAGAGACCCCAACTGAGATCTGGGCCCTGTTCTGCCAGGCGCTGAAGAGACCCCAGGTGAGATCAGACCCCACATTGTGCCAGGTAAAACTGAGACCTGGACCGAGATCATACCCCCCCCCCCCCTTGTGCCAGGCAGCGCACGACTGTGACCCAAACTGCTGCGTCCATTGTGCTGGGCATTTCAGAGACCTCGACTGAGATCTGTGTCCCCATTCGGTCTGGCCCTGCACTGACCCCGACCCAGATCCCGCCCCACCACTGTACTGGGCACTGCACAGACCCTGACAGAGATCCTGCTCCCACATTTTGCCAGTTGCTGCAGCGGCCCTAAATAAAATCCGGGATCCTGTAATGCTGGGAGTTGCAGAGCCCCCGACTGAGATCAGGCCCCCTGTTGTGCAGGGCTCTGCACAGACACTGACCAAGATCAGGGTCCCCATTGTGACAGGTGCTGCAAAGACACCAAGGGTATCTTTACCCTGCCATTAAAACCCCCCAGCTGGCCCATGCCAGGTGACTCAGGCTCACGGGCTCAGGCGAGGGGGCTGTTTAATTGCAGTGTAGATGTCTGGGCTCGGGCTGGAGCCAGGCTGTAGGACCCTGTGAGGTGGGAGGGTGCCAGAGCTTGGGCTGCAGCCCCAGCCGGAACATGGACACCACAATTAAACAGCCCCACAGCCTGAGCCGTGTGAGCCCAAGTCAGTGGCACGGGCCAGCCGCCGGTGTCTGACTGCAGTGTGGACATGCCCACAGGGACAGAGGCCTTGCCACAAAAAGCTCAAAGGCTAAATAGGCCAATGGTGGGAGGCGACTCTCCATTTTACAGATGGGGAAACTGAAGCTCAGAGAGCTGAAGTAATTTGCTCAAGTTTTCATGGAGAATTTGGGGCAAAACTGGGAACTTAACCCAGATTGTTTCAGTTCTTGCCTCTCCCCTTAACCCCAAGCCCAGCTTGTGTGTGTACAGCGTTCTTTTGGTCTGTGTTTGCATTGAATTGACTTCCAAGGGAGGCTGTGGAATTTCCTTCATTGGAGGTTTTTAAGACCAGGTTAGAGATACACCAGTCTGGGAATGTCTAGGGGAACTTAATGTTAGGGGGATTATTCCTTCACCCTCTCACTTCCCTGGTCCTTCTCGCATGAACAGAGAGCAGCATTACCTGTAGTCCAAAGGCGCAAACAATTCGATGTTCATTGGGGTGAAGTTCCAGCAAGCATGATTCCAGTTTCCTTCCTTAGTGTCCCCCTTCCCAGCTCTGACACCACAGAGCCTTGCCTGTGTCCCTGTCCCCATCCCCTGTTCCCATTTCCCCCTTTAGCAAAACATGATCCCAATTCCCCCAGTCCCTGTTCCCATTCCCCCCCCTTTACTTCCTGATTGACTGCAGACTATATAGTAAAACCTGAGTTTTGCTTAGCTATTTCTTAACCAGTCATTTTACTGAAATTTAACTATCCAATCCTAACATATTGTAACATGGTTATTTAACCAATTATATTCCACCACCTTCATTGGTTTACACCCAACAAAATTAATTATAACAGCAGACAGAAACAATCACAGAACCAGACAGAGACCATACAAATAAACATACAAAACAATACAGAAGTGAGGATTTCACAACTACATTTATACAGACATAAGGGTTTTCCAGCTGTGTCTATTGATAAGTGAGTTCTTGCCAGACAGGACGCTATCAAACCAGGTTTCCTTTTACATCTTCTAGGCTCTTCTCTTTCTCTGGACGTGATAGAAATATCAGGGCAGGATTGTATTCCTAACAGCCCAATAGCACCTTATTTCAATGTGACTAGTTTGGAATGTGAGGATGTGACCAGACACTTCCCAGCGTATGGCTGCCTAACTACATCTTGGCTGAAGGCCTGAGCCTGTCACAGTAAGAGAAGGCCATTCCACAGACAGTGATCTTTGATTCCTTCTTTTATACCTAAATAACTAGCTAAGTGATAAGAATACACCTACATTCTTAAAGTACAGGCCTTTGCAGACAGGCCTGAATATCTATATCCTAACACTTGGTTCTGCCTCAGCACAGGGGGCTGGAGTAGACGCCCTCTCAAGATCCCTTCCAGGCCTACACTGAAATAATTCTCTTTTGTGCTGTGTCCTGTTCTACGCTGAGCTGTTTTGCATGGTGCCATTTGGAACTGTGATTGCCCCATGTTGTGTTGCATAGTTTTATGGTGCATTGTTTTGCCTCAGCTTGTTTGGTGTCTGTGTTGTGTTGATTTGAGTTGACCTATTTTGCATTGTGTACTTTTGTCCTAAGGTGTGTTAGTTTGCATTGTGTTGCTTTCTTCTCCTTAGTATTGTGTCATTTTATGCTGTGCAATGTAGGTTTTTGTTTTATTGTTGTTGTTTTTTGAATGGCCTGACATCATGTTGTCGTCAGTTTTTCTCTGTATGATGTTTTATATGTATATATTGCATAGCATCCTAGACATGTAGGGCTAGATAGGACCTCAAGATGTCATCAAGTCCAGCTCTCTCTGCGGAGGCAGGACCAAGTATATGTAGATTGTCTCTGACAGAGCTTTGTCCTACTTGTTCTTAAAAACTTCCAGGGACAGAGACTCCCCAGCCCCCCTTGTAAGACTATTCCAGAGCTGACCTGCCTTAGCTCTGGGGACACCCACACAGATTGTAGTGGTGAGCAGCTCTGTAGAGAGAGGAGACCCCAGTGAGTGGCAGCTGGGTAAAGAGACTGAAGTTGGGAGGAGAAACATTGATGTGTCCAAGGTTACCCAGGCTGTCTGTGACCGAGCTCGAAATAGATCCCAGTTCTATTGCCACCGTACTGCTGTTTTGGGCACTGAAGGTCTCTGCCACCCTGGTGTTTTAGGCACTTGTGCAAACCCTTAGTACCGACAGAATTTACACTAGTGCACTCTGATTGGCACTGGTGCACCATGTCCCTGTTTGAAGGCTTGCAGGAGATGAGGGATGGGGGGCAGTGACCTCCCTGAGTCCTGGGGCTGGCTGAATAGTGCAGCTGGTAAGGGAGGGGCAGCAGTGAGTGCTGGAAGTATGAGCCAGGAGCACAGCCCCACAGGACTGGACACTGACTTCTCCTGACCCAGGGGACACCCCCCAGCTGTGTGCAGGGACCGCAGCTGAGCTGCCTGCCAAGACAGCCTGTGCATCCATGGACAAACCACCTCTTCCTGCAGCCTAATACAATGGGATCTGGGGACCTTTCTAAGCTGCGGGTGATGTGGCTCTGGCATTACCGGGGTCTGTTCCTGGCTCTGACCCTGACCTGCCTGGTGACCTGGGGGAAGTCACAGCCCCTCTCTGTTTTCCTTCTCCCTGTTGTCTACTTGGATCGTGATCTCTTTGGGGCAAGGACTGTCCCGCTCTGTCTGTGCAGTGCCCAGCAGAATGGGGCTGCTGATCTCAGTCAGGTTCTCTGCCATGTGCTGCACGATGGGGCCCTGATCTCCATCAGTGTCTGTGCAACACAAAGCACAGCTTATAGACTCACAGACTTGAAGGACAGAAGGTAGAGGTGTATTTCAGATGAGGTCTCATCGGTGCCTTGTATAACAGTACTAACCCTTCATGTGTCTGCTGGAAATACCTCACCTGATGTATCCTAGGACTGCATTAACCTATTTCACGGCTGCATCACCTTGGCAGCTCATAATTATCCTGTGATCAACCAATACACCCAGGTCTTTCTCCTCCTCTGTCACTTCAAATTGACAAATCCCCAGCTTATTGCAAAATTATGCATTTGGAGACTAACAACTAGAATTTGTGCACTATTAATTTTCATCCCATTTCTATTACTCCAGCTTTCAAGGACATGCAGATTTTCTTGTATGATTTTCCTGTCCTCCTCCATATTGGCAATCCCTCCCGGCTCTGTGTCCCACTCCCACTTCTTGTGCCAAGATCACTAATAAAAGTGTTGAGTAAGACTGGTCCCAAGACTGATCTGAGGAACTGCACTAGTAACTCCCTCCAGCCTGACAACTCACCGTGCAATATGACCCCCTTGTAGACTCCCCTTTAACCAATTCTTTATTGACCTTTTGGTTCTCATATTAATCCCCATCGTCTCCAATTTAACGAATAGTTTCCCATGTGGAACTGTATCAAAAGCCTTACTGACATCCAGATCAGGTTTCTGTGGCACGATCTACCTTCTGTAACACCATGTTTTATTTATTTATAGTGCTGAAGGCTGGGAGGAACTGTTAGCAGTAGGCTGAGAATGGCCATGTGGAGGTGGGGGAGGGGATGGCAGACAGTGGGGAGGCAGGAGGATGCGGCGTTGGAGGTGTTTGTGGGATTGTGTTTTGTAGAAGTCCATGTCTCTGCTCCCTGTGGCCGTAGCACGTTCCGTACCAAAGCAGCACATCAGCAGAGCAGACGCACACACCGTAGCTCTGCCTGGAACACGCAGCGTTCACTGCCAGACGGGCTGGGCGATTTTTCAGGGACCCAGCTTGATGTGCCTGGCTGGGGTGGGTTCAGTTGGGCGGGGGTCTGGGGCTCTGATAGTTTGCGATGTTCCTTTTTGCATAGTCAGTTCTTTCCAGTTATTGTTTTATCCCCACCTTTGCCCTAGGCCGCTCCCTTTTTAACTTGCTTTGGTTATTTCACTTCCAGTTTTTAAATGGGATCTAAAAATTGCAAAGCTGAATGAAAGATGAACAAACAGAACCATTTGACTGTTGGCCCAGAGCTGGTAGAACGGTACCTAGTGCGGTCGGCTGTAATGACCGGGTTCCCTACAGCGTTTTCTGGTGGGGCGGATAAAGCAACGTCAAAGAGCCAAATGCGCGTTTGAGGGCGAAAGGGCTCGTCAGGTGTTTGCTCTCTAAGGAGCATGTCACCGGCCAGGGCCTGCAGTCTGTCAGGAGAGGTGCGCTGGGGTGTATTTAGGAATCTGAAAATAAAAGGTGAAGACGGCTGGGTCACAATATCCAATGAAATCTTGCAAACAATTATACAAATGGACCCTACTGCTGTTAAAACAACATGGTATTAATACTGATTCAAAACTGACATTAAAATTAGGAGAGAAACGCATGAGAAATGAACTGACACCTACTTACCATTTCTTACTGCCTAATATGTTGACACTCCCTCACAGCATCTTTTTTTCAAAGCGATGCACAGCACACAGTCAAGTTAATGAATGAAAGCACACCCATTATTGACTGCTTTGTGCTGCATGAGCATCTGATTAAGCACCTAATTACAACTGTACCACTGTAAGTGGAAATGCATCAACCCAGCTTAGCTCCAAGGTGTTCAGATGTGAATGAAAAGTTTCTAAATTAAATACATGGCAGAATGGTTAATGGGGAAAATACACTGAAATGCCTCTACCCAGTCCTGTTGACTTCTTCTCCCTAACCCCCCATGAGTTCTGGCCTCTTGGTCAACTTGGCTCCCAGTCCCACATCAGCTGTGCCCTCTCCCAGCCTAACCCATTTCTACTGCAATTCTTCACCCTCCTCGTCCAGGCAGGGGGTTGGCGCTGCAGCCCCTAAGGTACCTGCATTAATCACTGTCTCTCATACTAGGGCTATTTAGATTTCAGGGAACGATTCAGAGTTACTGACCCTGGGAGGTGGGAGAGAGGAGAGGCTGAGAGAGTGTTTGCTCCTACGGCCACGTTCAACTCTGGTAGCCTCCATGTTACCTCGTCCTCCCCCTCCCCCATGTGTCTCTGCTCATGTGTCAGTGTGTCACCTTCTGATCATAATGCCACTGGCCTCAGCAGAGCTCCCAGACAGGAGCTACATCACAAGAGGGTTACGGTACTGAAAGTGAAATACATCACAGGGAGGGAGTAATTATCCTGAAATGAAACATTCCAGTCTAGGAAGTGAAAGAATTCAAGTACTTCATTACTTAAAATTATGCTTGAAATGATTAGATTTGTATGAATAAATTGCAGTAAATGTTGATTTTACTGTATATACATACACACACACACACACACACACACACACACACACACACACACACACACGAAAAAATATTTATGTAGGTGTCGAAGAAAAACTCAGTTCTCGCTTTTTGGTTGGGTGCAGCAACATCAAATACTTTATTCTTTCTCTAGTAATTACAATAGAGGGAGAGAGTGTCCTAGGAAACAGGGTTGCCCCTTGTCCCGGACAGGTCTCTCTCAATTAGTAAACAATCACTACAAGCATTTATACCTTTGTTACAGACAATAGCTAGCAATCCTGGAGACAGTAAAAAGAAAACATTTGCATTTGTTTATACATAAGCTTCTTTGCTATCTATTTGTCTTACTACTAGAAAAAAACAAAACTGTACATTGCAAGGTCGTAATAACTTTTCACACAGTTCACTCTGTCTGACATTCTCTTGCTTACATTCTCTAGCCAACTCATGCTAACTTAACTAACATACATTTAAGATCCCTTCAAATCCTTGTTAATTATTAATTGGCTTCCACATAGGTAATATACAGAAATGCTTCTGGAGAAAGTGGAGTTTGATTTAAGGATATTTACACTGTATATTTTGCGTGTGACATTGACTTTCTCTTTGAACAGTTATATGATTTGGCTTTTGGCATCTCAGCATTTACTGTAATTAAATAATTGTTGTCTGATGACCCCCATAACTTCCCACAGCTCTGAACATTTAAATTATAAACATTGAAAAAAAGGGTTAAAATAAATATTATCTATTGAAATTAAAAGAAAGAAATAGACAAAATGAATTTTATCTAACCCACTTACCAGCAATCGCAATATGCCAGGGGATGGAAATTCACAACTAAGGCACCAACCTTAATTCTGCCCTGTAGTGACACCAGGCAATTGCCGTAGGGCTACGAATTAGGCATTTTAGTGTATAAAGTTCCAGATTACGAATCGCTATGATCTAAAGACACATGAGATCTTTTCCTCAGGATATCACCGTCACTGGGTTGTTTCTCATTGGTAATTCCCAGATTAATAACATTTTATCAGCTATGAAGTGGCCATTTCAGACTTCTGGGGATTGTGTTATTTTGCACTAGGGGCCAGGTCCTTGGAGAGACAGAACATTGGGGGGGCACAGGCCCTCCCACTCCACTGCGTCCCAGCCCGGGGCCCTAGCAGCAGCAGAAGGCCCGCTGCGTAGTCAGTGGGGATCCTGGCCGCAACACACCGACATAGGCTCTGGTAGTGCTGCAGCCAGACTGGGGTCAGCTGCCCCCGGGCTACTTCCACACTCCCCCTCGGGCCCAAACTGGGTCTTGGTGTTGGCCTCTGGGGGATCCAGGAGCATGGGTTCTTCGGGGCAGGGGTTGATCAGCAGCCCTGGCAACTCCTCCGGATAGCGGGCGCAGGGCCGGTCTGGCCAGTCTGGGCGTCCGCCTTGGGCCGCGGGGGTTTCCCAGTCATGGGTTCCACTAGAGATGTCTGTTCTCTCCGGCGGCTGGGCTCCTAGTGAGCGCTGAGGGCCGACCTTTATAGTTCTGGGTCGCCGCCTGACCCTCTGAGGGGCGGGCTCAGTGCTCCCTAGCTCCGCCCACTCCGGCCTCCGGATGGGCTCTTCCCCCTCTGGGGTGGCGGGGAGCCACACCGCCTCACTACGTTTCTGTGTGGGGGTTTTTTTATCCCCTTCTTGCCATGTGCTCTGAACTGCAAACTCAGCTACTGGGAAGTCAAGAGCACAACAACAGTCTTGTGTCTTCTTTAACATCCCATAATGGTCCATCTGGTGTTGATGGACCTTTCCTCCCAGGCAGGGTGTAATGGATTCTGTTGCCAATCAGCACTTCACATAGGTAAAGTCTCTCTCCTCTGGTGATTTACAGAGCCACAGAGGCTCACAATACAACTAGTCAGATATTATCCCAGGCAGCAACTCACGAGCATTCAATGAAGTCTAAACACATTCTTATAATTTGAACCAACTAGGGGAAAAGCTCTTCTTGACCTGCTGCTCACAAACAGGGAAGAAATAGTAGAGGAAGCAATAGTGGATGGGAACCTGGGAGGCAGTGACCATGAGATGGTCGAGTTCAGGATCCTGACACAAGGAAAAAGGGAAAGCAGTAGAACAGAGACCCTGGACTTCAGAAAAGCAGACTTCGACTCCCTCAGGGAACTGATGGGCAAGGTCCCCTGGGAGAATAACATGACGGGGAAAGGAGTCGAGGAAAGCTGGCTGTATTTCAAAGAAACCTTATTGAGGTTGCAGGAACAAACCATCCCAATGTGTAGGAACAAAAGTAAATATGGCAGGCGACTAACTTGGCTTAACAGTGAAATCCTTGCTCGTCGTAAACACAAAAGAACAGCTTACAAGAAGTGGAAGATTGGACAAATAACCAGGGAGGAGTATAAAAGTATTGTTCAGGCATGCAGGTGTGAAATCAGGAAGGCCAAATCACACTTGGAGTTGCAGCTAGCCGGAGATGTTAGGAGTAACAAGAAGGGTTTCTTTAGGTATGTTAGCAACAGGAAGAAAGTCAAGGAAAGTGTGGGCCCCTTGCTGAATGAGGGAGGGAACCTAGTGACAGAGGATGTGGAGAAAGCTAGTGTACTCAATGCGCTTTTTGCCTCTGTCTTCACAGACAAGGTCAGCTCCCAGACAGCTGCACTCTGCAGCACGGTATGGGGAGGAGGTGACCAGCTCTCTGTGGAGAAAGAAGTAGTTCGGGGCTATTTAGGAAAGCTGGACGAGCACAAGTCCATGGGGCCGGATGCGCTGCATCCGAGGGTGCTAAAGGAGTTGGCCGATGAGATTGCAGAGCCATTGGCCATTATCTTTGAAAAATCATGGCGATCAGGGTAGGTCCCGGATGACTGGAAAAAAGCTAATGTAGTGCCCATCTTTAAAAAAGGGAAGAAGGAAGATCCAGGGAACTACAGGCCAGTCAGTCTCACCTCAGTCCCTGGAAAAATCATGGAACAGGTCCTCAAGGAATCAATCCTGAACCACTTAAAGGAGGGGAAAGTGATCAGGAACAGTCAGCATGGATTCACCAAGGGCAAGTCATGTCTGACTAACCTAATTGCCTTCTATGACGAGATAACCGGCTCTGTGGATGAGAGGAAAGCAGTAGATGTACTATTTCTGGATTTTAGCAAAGCTTTTGATACAGTCTCCCACAGTATTCTTGCCAGCAAGTTAAAGAAGTCTGGGCTGGATGAATGGACGGTAAGGTGGATAGAAAACTGGCTAGATGGTCGGGCTCAACGGGTAGTGATCAATGGTTCCATGTCTAGTTGGCAGCCGTTATCAAGTGGAGTGCCCCAAGGGTCGGTGCTGGGGCCGGTTTTGTTCAATATCTTCATTAACGATCTGGAGGATGGTGTGGACTGCACCCTTAGCAAGTTTGCAGATGACACTAAACTGGGAGGAGTGGTTGATACGCTGGAGGGTAGGGATAGGATACAGAGGGACCTAGACAAATTAGAGGATTGGGCCAAAAGAAACCTGATGAGGTTCAACAAGAGAAATGCAGAGTCCTGCACTTAGGACGGAAGAATCCCATGCACTGCTACAGACTAGGGACCGAATGGCTGGGTAGCAGTTCTGCAGAAAAGGACCTAGGGGTTACGGTGGACGAAAAGCTGAATATGAGTCAACAGTGTGCCCTTGTTGCCAAGAAGGCTAATGGCATTTTGGGTTGTATAAGTAGGAGCATTTCCAGCAGATCGAGGGATGTGATCATTCCCCTCTACTCAGCACTGGTGAGGCCTCATTTGGAGTACTGTGTCCAGTTTTGGGCCCCACACTACAAGAAGGATGTGGATAAACTGGAGAGAGTCCAGCGGAGGGCAACAAAAATGATTAGGGGGCTGGAGCACATGACTTAGGAGGAGAGGCTGAGGGAACTGGGATTGTTTAGCCTGCAGAAGAGAAGAATGAGGGGGGATTTGATAGCTGCTTTCAACTACCTGAAAGGGGGTTCCAAAGAGGATGGATCTAGACTGTTCTCAGTGGTAGAAGATGACAGAACAAGGAGTAATGGTCTCAAGTTGCAGAGGGGGAGGTTTAGGTTGGATATTAGGAAAAACTTTTTCACTAGTAGGGTGGTGAAGAACTGGAATGGGTTACCTAGGGAGGTAGTGGAATCTCCTTCCTTAGAGGTTTTTAAGGCCCAGCTTGACGAAGCCCTGGCTGGGATGATTTAGTTGGGTTTGGTCCTGCTTTGAGCAGGGGGTTGGACTAGATGACCTCCTGAGGTCCCTTCCAACCCTGAGATTCTATGATTCTATGAATACCTGTTTTAACAATACTAACACAGGTGAGTCAGACTGATTCCAGCTGTGCGTTTGTCCCTGTTCAGTGAAGACATGGGGGCTTTTGCAAGAGCTAACACCTCATCTGCCAGTGTCACAGGCAGGCTGGGCAGGGATGGTGTCTCTAGCCTCTGTTTCCCAGAAGCTGGGAATGGGTGACAGGGGATGGATCACTTGATGATTCCCTGTTCTGTTCATTCCCTCTGAAGCACCTGGCATTGGCCACTGAGCTAGATGGACCATTGGTCTGAGGCAGTGGGCTCTTCCTATGTTCACAGTCTGTATGAGGCTGTGGGACTCGCTGGGGAGCCACAGAAAGAAACAAGATGAGCTGAGGCAAGAAGGCCCAGTCTCAGAGCCCCCGGGGTCACGCTTGTCAAAAGCTAAAACTAGGCCCAGCCCTTGAAAGGGGCACTCCCAGGAGAGACTGGATAAAGGCTGGAGCATCAAACAACTTTGTAAACCTGAGAGAGCTGCCTTGGGGACAGTGACAGGGAGAATCCCCCAAAGTGACTCCTTTGATTCTGCTCTTCTCTGGCCTCTGATTGATAGAATCATAGAACTGGAAGGGACCTTGAGAGGTAGCTAGTCCAGTCCCCTGCCTTCAAGGGAGGACTAAGTATTATCTAGACCATCCCTGACAGGTGTTTGTCCAGCCTGCTCTTAAAAATCCCCAGTGATGGAGATTCCAGAACCCCCCTAGGCAATTTATTCCAGTACTTAACAACTCTGACAGTTAGGAAGGTTTTTTTTCCCTAATCTCCATCCTAAACCGCCCTTGCTGCAATTTAAGCCCATTGCTTCTTATCCTATCCTCAGAGGTTAAAAATGAACAATTTTTCTCCCGCATCTTTGTAACAACCTTTTATGTACTTGAAAACTGATCATGTCCCTTCTCAGTCTTCTCTTCTCCAGACTAAACAAACACAATGTTTTCAATCTTCCCTCATAGGTCATGTTTTCTAGATCTTTGATATTTTTTTTTTTTTGCTCTTCTCTGGACTTTCTCCAATTTGTCCACATCTTTCCTGAAATGTGGCACCCGTAACTGGACACACTACTCCAGTTGTGGCCTAATTAGTTCGAAGTAGAGCAGAAGAATGACTTCTCGTGTCTTGCTTACAGTACTCCTGCTAATATATCCCAGAATGTTTTCTTTTTTTGCAACAGCGTTACACTGTTGACTCATATTTAGCTTGTGATCCACTATGACCCCCAGATCCCTTTCCCCAGCACTCCTTCCTAGGCAGTCATTTCCCATTTTGTATGTGTGCAACTGATTGTTCCTTCCTAAGTGGAGTACTTTGCATTTGTCCTTATTGAATTTCATCCTATTTACTTCAGACCATTTCTCCAGTTTGTCCAGATCATTTTGAATTTTAATCCTATTGTCCAAAGCAGTTGCAGCCCCTCCCATTTTGGTATCATCCGCAAACTTGATAAGTGTAACACAGAGACTCTGCTACTGGGAGGGTTTCAGAGGGTGTCAGAGGGTTACACCCTGGTAGGAGGGGGCTAGATCTGTACTGGAATAAGGTCACTTTGTGCTTCAGAGTGTGGCAGAACCTAGAATGTCCATTAGCAGGGAAAAATCCTGGGGGGAATCGGCTTGTAGAATGGACAAAAGCCCTGTCTGAATTCTCTCACATTGCCCTTCTTGCCCTGACAGGCTACAAAGTAACGTCCACGTTTGTTCCAGATTATCCCATCCTCCCAGGGGGAAGGAAATGGCTGCAATGGAGCTGGCTCAGGTAAGAGATTATCAGGGAGCTGGTGGTGGGCTCTGCTTGGAGGGAGAGGAGCAGTAAAGGCATAGGAAGGTGGTAGCTGCTACAGGTGGTGGGAGGCAGGAAATAACAGGATGTTACCAACCCGCTGAGACTTGTGTAATCTAGGGTGTGATGGGTTGTCACCCTGGGGTGCAGTCTGGGGAGGTTCTGGGAACATTGAAGGGAGTTTCGCAAGGAGTTCTCCAGGTGAAGGAGGACCTGTTATCTTGTCCATCACAGAGGCATGTAGACTTCCCTTATCACTACCGCTTCAGACTGCCTTGAGCAGTTAGCTGACTGTTACACATTTTGTTTTGCAGCTACTTAGGTTGGTTAAAGTTCATCATGGAGGAGCCTTGGTTCACTTAGGCCTAGAGCAGGGGGGCTTCATTGACACTGTTGGTCTTCCACCCCCCCGAGTTACCTAGAGTTATGCCTAGTGACACCAACATGTGTGTGTGTGAATGTGTGTGTGTATAGGTATTAGGTATAATGTGTGTGTATAAGGATTAAAATATTAGTTCTTGGTCATAAATCAATTATCATAATAAATGTGGCATCTTTGTCTTGCCCCCTGAAAAGATCCCGTGTAGTTTTGTCTGTACAACAAAACAGCACCCACTGTGTGCGGGTATTTGATCCTGCTCAAGTAGTCCCCATTGTATAACACTAGCGTTCAGAGGTTCCTGTTGCACACAGTTGGGGTCTATCCAGAGACCCACCCATTTGTCTGCTGACACTTAAACAGAAAAGAAAATTACACAAAAAGCAAAGAAAATTACAGTCTAAGCCAAACTTTTCTACTTCTATTATATTGTCCGCTACGGGGGGGGGGGGGGGACGGTAAAAATCACAGGACAACCACAGAGATTAAACCCACAAATGGCTTCCACCCTGAGGAATTACGAACCAGAAGTTCATTTCCGCACACACACCTAACACCCAAATGAACAGAGCAGAAAAACATCAGTAACCGTTAAACAAAACAGAGCCAAAGCTAAATAGTGCACCAAAACCAAATAGTATTTCCTTATTCTATTAGAGCTCACCTATAATCATGCTATTCTTAACACCTAACACCAACAGTACCAAACAAAGCAAACATAAACTAACAAGGGTAAAACAGATAGATGGTGTAAATTCTGCATTGCCCCCCAATCTTAATTGCTCACCAAACTGTGACAAATTCCTGTTACTAATTTATCCCTCATGTCAGGTGATCAGACCAACAGAGCATATAATCAAATTTTAAAGCTTCATTAAAAATAATAAAACAACAATGGAGAGTGTTGGGAATGCTCCCACATCACTCGGGAAAAATATGAATGCCCCAAGCCTTAAACCACTTTAATACTCACACATGTCTCACTGGGAAGTTAAGCTTTGCAAATATAATTCCAATTCTGTAACTTGTAGTGCCTCTATTTTCCACAAGCAGCTGGGGCTGAAAGCAGTTTTCCTTTGCACTTAGCATAGTCCGCACTAATTCATGACCTTGAAGACAAAACAACTTCTCCTTTATCTCAGGGCTAAGCCGAATTTCAAATTAACCCGTTCCTAGACAAATTGCTCACACTGTGTCAGAGGTTTTTCTCTGTGATTAAAGCTCCACTGAGATATATGATCTTATCTAGATTGAAGGTACCTTCTAATGGGCATTGTTTAAATGAATTTTCACAGATTCCAATCATTTAAATACCTGCAGGTTTTAGGACCATAATGTACGTACATGTAATATGCTGGGGCACCCTTAGGGGGTGAGGTGGAATATTTAGACAGTCCCTTACCCATTTTCCACTTACACACACAGAGAGGGTGTCCTGTCCGTGCTAGCGGCTCAAAAACCAAGGAGATGATCAGACTGTCAGTAGCCCACACAGAAGGGAAAGGGGAGGGAAGATGGGTTCACACACCCCTAGACCCAGGCAGCTTCCTCGCCGGACTATGCCAGGATGAGTCAGCGCACTGTGGGTCGGATCTCCTAAAGATCCACTAGTTACCGGGCTAGCCCGGTAACAGCCACTCACACTGGTGTACACACACACACACCAAGGCCTCTTTTTCTTCCTTTTTTCAACCTTTTTATCTTTTTTTTTTTTTTTAAACCATGATGCATCTTTACCTGGTCCGGACCAATACCATGAGGCGGTATGACAACCCCTCTTGAGGCGGTAAAAACCCCTCAGCACCGGTGCATTCTAATGCATTTACCTATGCATTACCTTATGCATTACCTTATGCATTTCCTTGGCCAACTCAGCAGTTCCCAGTACTGCTATAAACTAATCTTATTGGGGCCTCTCCCCAATACCACTTTGCATCTGATCCTGCTGCACAGTCAATAAGTTCAGATGGCGTGAGCCCAACAGAGAGACAGACGTCCTCAGGGAAAATCCTCCTCCGATACCCCAATAGAGATTTCAAAAGGTCTCATACCTCTCATGTGGCGCCATGGGGTTCGAAGGGGAATGATCCGTAGTAGTTGTCTGTGGGTCCGTGGGCGTTGCCATCCTGGACGAGCCCCCAAATTGTCGAAGAAAACTCAGTTCTCACTTTTGTTTGGGTGCAGCAAAATCAAATTCTTTATTATTTCTCCAGTAATTACCATGGAGGAGAGAGTGCCATAGGACACAGGGTCCTGGACAGGTCTCTCAACTGGTAAACAATTACATCAAACCTTTATACCGTTGTTTCAGACAATTTCTAGCAATAATACAGACAGTAAAAGCAACAAATACATTTTGTTTATACATAAGCTTTTCTGCTATCTCACTAGAAAAACAAGACTGCAAGACTGCACATTGCAAGGTCGTAATAACTTTCACACAATTCACTCTGTCTTACATTATCTTGCTTCCTCACGTCACCAGGGTCACAGTTAACCTAACTCATGCTAACTAACATTCATTAAGATCTCTTCAAAACCTTGTTAATTATTTACTGGCTTCCACACTGGGGTAAGCTTTATGTCTTTGTGCATTCCTTCAATAAGCCACTAACATTGTCTGGCCTCCTCCAACAGAGCACCTTTGAAATACAGAGACATGGTTAATATTTCTAGCCTCAGGTACAAACGTTACATGCATACAGGTTGGATTAACACAGTCAATAGGTCTTAAGTTTTGCAATGATACCTCACATCAGCCATCTTGCATAAAGTATATATTAGCTATGTCATATCCAGATCATAAGCATATTTTCATAAAGACTGTAGAGTATAATGTATGTTTGCTGATCTGCAAATAGGAAAGGAGCATGCACCTTTGGGTGCAAACGCTCATGACAATAGTGCAGAGCCATGCAAGCTCCATGGTTCTGTGTGAGATGGCAGACAGTGAGGAGGGCCAGGCAGATTTGTGGGTTTAGAAAAATACGGTGTAAACATTATGTATACGTTTATGTAGGGGACACATATAACATTAGTGGCTAGTTAACAGTGCGTTCTAAGAAGTTGGATCCCATGGCCGCAACCACCCCTGACTAAGCTGTTTGGTACCCAGCATACACTGCCAAACCAAAGTGTCCCAAAATGCAGTGGGTGGACAGTGGGAGATCTATTCATGGTGCACCTCACTCTGAATCTATACAAGTGGTTCTGGTGAGTACCCTGACGGCTGAGGCAAGGAGTCCAGGAGGCATGCGCACCAGTGACATAGTAACCGTAAAAACAACAAGGAGTCCGGTGGCACCTTAAAGACTAACAGATAAGGTGCCACCGGACTCCTTGTTGTTTTTGTGGATACAGACTAACACGGCTACCTCCTAATACGTGGCATAGAAACCGTAGTGACTCTGTGCTGACATAACTTGAGTTAACCCACCCTTAAAGTGTAGATATGGCCTTAGGTATATTAAATGTTTGGGAGAGGTAACAGGAACAGTCTGAGGGTAGACAAAGATTCATTCAGATGTTTCGGCTCAAGGCATTGGAACTGGCCTTACTGCACCCTACAGGCTCAGGAACAAAGAGGCACAAAAAAGATCTCATTTATTTATTACAATGTCTTGACTCAAGGGTGTATAACTCGTGATTTTAGAATTCTTGTGGTTTTCAAGGTATCTTGGGGTTGTAGATGTGTTTCATTATATTTTGAAAGGCAAAACTATGAATGGGTTGAACAAAGAATTAGATCAGTCCCTCAGGATAAGTAGACTGGCTATTAGCCAAGATCATCAGGGATGCAGGCCCATGCTCTGCATGTCCCTAAACCGTCCTTTGATTGCCAGATGCTGGGAGTGGGCAATGGGATGGTTCACTGAGTCATTGCCTGGTCTGATCATTCCCTTAGAAGCACCTGGCATTGGCCACTGCCACAAGACAGGATACTAGATTAGGCGGACTATTGGTCTGACCCATGTTGGCAGTTCTGATTTTCTGCAAAAATTACAATAGATTTTTTTTTCCAGGGAGAAAGACATTATAGGCGATAGTATCCTGCCTTTATTGAATATTTGAGAATCAAGCTGTACACAACGGCATGTGGAAAAACACTAAGGGCTAGACTGAGGCAAAATAACAGTTGCAAAAATGCAATCCCCAGTGGTGGATTGACTCAAAACAAAGTTTTGACACTAGGCCAGAAATTCTGTCAGCTCTAAAATGAGAAGAAAAAATTAAATTTAAAAATTCAGGGAATTCAGGTTATCCCAGCAGCAGATAAAACAACTTAGGAAACTGATTGGAGACTCTGTGCTTTCAGATACAGTGAGAAGGGATTCTTTGTTTCTGAGGGGATTTGTGTAAAATGTTTTACTGAATTAAGTCTCAGGGATTATCTACACTGGCAAGCTAAAGCGCTCGAACTCACTGGCTCAGGGGTGTGAAAAATCACACACACACACACCCCTGAGCACAGCAAGTTTGAGCGCTTTAAAGCGGTAGTGTGGACAGGCTCGGCTCCCAGTGCTCAGAGCGCATCCCCTCGTGGAGGTGGATTACCAGGCGCACTGGCACCCACCGCAGCGCTCTGAACTGTGTAGTGCAGACAGAGCCTCAGTAGGTTGGGTCAGACAGAGGGGAGCTGCACTGCCTAGGCAGGGGAATGCCTGTGTCTGTAAGAACCAGCCCTGGGAAGCCCCTGCTGAGCGGTGCTGTCTGGGGGAGGGGAACTTAAAATTAAAAAAGCTGCTCCCCCCCTCCCCCCATTTTTGCAAACACTGGGGTCACTGCTGCCCCCTGTGACCCGCCTGTGCTGGGTTTTGCCCTTAGTCACCCTCTGCCAGAGCCTCACTCCTGGGCTTCACTCCTGCTCCTCCCCCCAGCCCTGGTTTTGTCCTTTAGCCCCTCTCCTGCCCCTGCCTCCAGCTGCCTGACCCCCCAGCCCGGGCAATTCCCGCCCCCTGCTCAGCCCCGCCCCCTGCCCCCGGTCACTCCCCCCGCCCCGCACCAGCCCCGGGAAGGAGCAGAAGGGTGAGGCTGATATGGGCAGGGGGAAGGGCAGCGGCTTCAGCGGCTGTCACTGAGCATGCGCAGTGCCCGGGAGCGGCACGTGGCTGCGGGAGGCGCATTAATACGCTGCCTGGGGGCTCCTGAGTCTGATGGTTCAGCAGCCCCTGCCCCGCCCCCGCTTTTCCCCTGGGGGGCCCCGCCCCCTCCTGCCCCCTCCGGGCTGAGGCGGGTCCCCGCGTGTCCCATCCCCCTTCGTGGGGCCCGGGGGCGGGGCCAGGCCCAGGCCTGGTGAGGAGCCGCCCCTTCCCGGCCCAGCCCCCACCCCCGCCCCTTTGTGCGGCAACGGGGCCATGGCCGAGCGCAGCGGGGCTGCTCCAGCCCTGCAGCCCGCGGGCAGCGCGGTGGGGCTGGAGGCAGGGACACGCGTGGGGCGGACAAGCTCCTGCTGGGGGGGCCGGGCCCGGCTGCCTGGTTCACCCCCTGCCCGGGGCAGGTCCCCAAGCTCCGCGTGGCCGGAGCGGGGCTGCCCGGGGCGATGGAGCCCGGGAGTGGCTGGGCCGGGAGCTGCAGGAGGGGCCGGAGCGCGGCTCGGCTGCAGAGCTCAGAGCCCAGGCTGGGCCCGGGGCGGATCTGGGGTGTCATAGTCGGGCGGGGGGGGCGGCTGGGGATGGGGGTTGTGGGCGAGCTGGGCGTGCACTGGGGGGGTCAGGGCTGTGGGGGAGCGGCTGGGGATGGGGCTGTGGGGGAGCTGGACGTTTGGGGTGCGCTGGGGGCTGGGGGGGAGCTGGGAGTTTGGGGTGCGCTGGGGGGAGCGGTTGGGGATGGGGCTGGGGGGGAGCTGGGAGCTGGGAGTTTGGGGTGCGCTGGGAGCGGCTGGGGCTGGGGGAGCTGGGAGTTTGGGGTGTGCTGGGGTCAGGGCTGGGGATGTTTAGGGGCTCCATGTTCAGATCTGGCCCTGCGGGAGCTTTGGGGGCTGGCGCTGGGGAAAGTGGGGGACTGTCTGAAGTTGGCTGCTTGGGATGTGGGTGAGGCCCCGGGGAGCTGGGGGTTGGGCTGCACCCCTGTCACTGCAGACTGGGGCCCTGCGTTTCCTCTGGAAAAGCTGCTCCCTGTTTCACCAGCTCCTCTCAGTCTGAGTCCCAGGGACCCTGCACAGGCCTCTGCAGGGCAGGACGGGCCCTGAAATCTGGCAGCTGGGATGTTTGCAGCAGTTTCTAACCCTCCTTCCTCTGCTTCTTCCAGGAGGCCCCACAAAAGCATCTGGCCCCTCTGGGAAAAGAGAGAGAAGCAGCCAAAGCCGAGGAGGAGCGGCAGAGCGAGGAGCTGCTGGTAGGTGCCCAGAGCCCCCCGCCACTTAGGTTTGCCTGGCATAAGAATGACCTGGTGAGTGCAGGGCCCACCCTGCCAGCCTCAGCCAGGGACCCATCCCCACTGGAGCCCAGGGAGCCTGCAGGGTCAGACATGGGGGTAACATGATGCCCTTAGGATGCAGGAGGCTGCTGGGCAGGAGAGAGTCAGTCTGTGTTAGCCCAGAGCCCCTGCCCACAGGCTGTCTGGATGTCACAGTGACCAGGGATCCTTTCTAGCTCCTGGGGGGGATGAGGAGGAAGGAGATGAAATGTGGGCTGCAGAGATGGAGGATTTCGCTCAGTGCAAGTTGATGAGGTTTTGGAGAGAAGTGTCCCTCCTGTAGGTGATGTACAGCTCACCCCGGTCCTGATCCCTCCTCCCTTCCCGGGATAAATGCTGCCAGGTGCGCAGTGTACCTGCTGTTTGTCGGCAGGAGAGAAGTGCCAGTGTAGACAAAGCCTGAGACTGTTAATCTTGGAGAAGAGACGACTAAGGGGGGATATGGTAGAGGTCTATAAAATCATGACTTGTGTGGCGAAAGTAAATAAGGAAGTGTTATTTCCTCCTCATAAGACAAGAACTAGGGTCATCCACTGAAATGAATAGGCAGCAGGTTTAAAACAAACAAAAGGAAGTATTTCTTCACCCAACCAACCTGTACTGAAGGGCAGGATGGGCCCTGTTGGTTGGGAGTGTTTCTTCACACAGTCAACCTGGGGAACCCCTTGCCAGGGGATGCTGTAAAGGCCAAGACACTAACAGGGTTCTAAAAAGAACTAGAGAAGTGCATGGAGGACAGGTCCCTTAGGGGCTATTAGCCAGGATGAGCGGGATGGTGTCCCTAGCCTCTGTTTGCCAGAAGCTGGGAATGGGCGACAGGGGATGAATCACTTGATTCCCTGTTCTGCTCATTCCTCTGAGGCACCTGGCATTGGCCACTGTCAGAAGACAGGATACCGGGCTAGATGGGCCTTTGGTCTGATCCAGTCTGGCCATTCATATGTTCTATGTTCCCCTGTTACTGAGCCGCCCTCTCCCTGTTGCAGAAACAGACGGCAGCCGAGAGGCAGAAGATCATCTGGGAGTGGCAGGAGCTGCGAGGGTTTCTGGAGGAGCAGGAGCAGCGGCTGCTGGCCCGGCTGGAGGAGCTAGAGAGAGCCATTGTCCAGAGAAGGGATGAGGCGTCTGCAGCCTGTCCTGGGAGATTTCCCTGCTCAGCGAGAGGGGAGGAGACGAGGGGCAGCAGCCGCTGAGCCAACCCCTGCAGGTCAGGCTGTCATTGCAATGATCATACGCAGCGTTTCTATAGGCGCTTCTGAGCCCTAGACCCCAAAGCCCTTTACAGAGTGGGGTCAGGGGCATTATCCCTATGGGACAAATGGGGAAAGTGAGGCAGAGGGAGGGGCAGAGCCCTGCCCAAGGTCACCCAGTGAGTCTGGCAGCGGTGCCAGGGATGGGCCCTGGGAGTCCTGGATGCTGCAGCCCCAAGACCTTCTCTCCTGGAAATGTCTCTCTGCATTTGCACTTGGAGGGTGAAATCCCCTCCCCCACCATGCTGAGGTCCCGAGTTAGGCCCAAGGCCCCTGTCACTGCAGGTTAATGGGTTTAGTGGGGCCAGGGGCCTTCTGGGTCTCTCAGCCCTGGGGGGAATTTGATTCTCAATGCAGAGAAATATCTTCTGCCTGTAAAGTGCCCGGGGAGAAGATTTCCACAGTGGGTCCTGCCCGCAGGGATTGCTGGGGCTGCATAGGGGAAAGTCCCTGATAGGGGGGCAGCAGCTCTGGGAATGTAAACCTGAAATTCCCCTACTGCCCAAGGCCTCAATGGTGACCCCTGCAGAGCAGGAGGCCTCCCCACCCAGGGACACTCCCCCTGACAGCCTCCTCTTTCTCTCCTTTGTAGGGTGCTGGGAGCACTGGGGGCAGGTAAGTTCTGGGCTCCATTTCGCTCCCCCTCATGGGCCGTTAGGTTTGATACCTGCACTGAGTAGGAAGCTGCCCCCTGCCCTGGGAGTGTGTGATTCTGTCTCCCTAGTGGCTGACTCCGGGTAGGAGACGAGCCGGTTACTGTCTGGTCGCTATGGGGTCACAGCAGGGCTGCTAGACCCAGGGCCGATGGGACAGACCAGGCCTGTCTCCTGGACTGACGTGGCCGCGTCACGTACTCAGAGGGCGCAGAATCTCAGCTTTCCCATTTGTTAAAGTGAGTTGCCGGCCCTCAGCACCTCCCCAGTGTAAACGGAGACAGTGTTGCCTTGCTGGGGCTGCCAGCAGCCTGAAGCCGTAGCTCTGAGAGCGTGAACTCTCCTGTCCCCTGTTAATGTCATTGGGGTGTCAGCTGAAATGGCAGGAGTGTTTCCTGGCTGATCACTCGAGCAGGTGGAACGGGAGAGGGGGGGTGTGACGCCTTTGTGGGGTGGTAATAGGGGGTTGCTGTAGGGAGGGAAGAACAGAGGAGAGACAACAACAAGGAAGCGAGAGAAAAATGGGGAAAGGAGGGTGGGAAAGGCAGGGAAACACAGGGAAGAACCAGCAGGGCCCTACAGGGTGTCCGGGAAGGGGCTGTTTTCCTCCTGAGTGACACGGAACATGACAGGCAAAGAACTAAAATTTTATTTCCCATGCGAAGGGCAGATTCCCCCCTTGTTCTTTGTACGTGGGTGTCCCATGGAGAGCAGTGGGTGTTCTGCTGTGACTGGAGCAGGGCACAGAGTCCTAACCTGATGCCCTGGCCACTGGCCGTAACGGACAGGGCAGTGTGGCCCTCTCTGCCAAAGGAGCTGGACGCCCCAGCGTTACTGCTTCAGCTGAAGGGTTGGGGGGTTTTGGCATTAAAGGGCCCACGTTCATTCCCTGCTGGAGCCTTGGGCTCTGTCTGTGGCCACTGTCAGCATGTAGGACCTGCCCACTCTTTGGTCTGTGTCTCCTCCCTTTCCACATAATCCCCGTGCTGGTGCCCCTTGTTCCTGCAGTAACCCAGCATAGGGGTGGCTCTGCCCCCACAGAACCAGAGCGCCCTGAGAAAGCCCTGAACAATGTCTCCATTCCTTGCTCTAGTGTCTCCCCACTTCCCGTCTCTGGGGAGCACAGGGCTGGGGTGACTCACCCTGACATTGACTATCTCAGGCTACAAAGCTCAGATCCAGGTTTCGTGAAGTTTGGGGGTTGCTGGGCTCAGGGTCTGGGGCTCAGGCCTATTTCTCACCCCTCCTTTCCCCAGCAGGAAGGACGGGACATTTCGGAAGCCAGAGCCGTCGTTTGCGGAGCTGGAGAAGAGACTCCGCGATTTCTCTCTGCAAAGTGCCATGCTGCAGGAGGTGCTTCTGGGATTCAAAGGTAGTTGGAGTCTGGGGGTGGCGTCTCCTCTGGTTAGAGCGACCCTGACCCTGGGAAGGAGTCGAGGACTCTAGTGATGTCACTGATCCTGGGCTCCATCTCACAGCCCAGCTCAGCGAGTCGCCCTTCCCCATGGAGCAGCCCTGTGGGGCTGGCTCTGCCTGCAGCGGCTGCGTTATCGGCCTCTGATCTCTGTCACCATCTTGTCGTTAACAGCAGTTCCATTAATAAGCAATGGGGGTTTCTCCATGAATGTGAGGGCCTGAATTCTCACCTCTCCCGTCTTCTCCTTCCCCTAGAGACGCTGCGGCGACGGAGCTGGGGAGCGACACAGGTACGTGTCTGTCTCTGACTGGCCAAGGGGAGATTTCAGCCCAATAACCATGTTAACGACAGGGGATTGCAGCCTCCAGCACCTGGAAGCCGTGTAGCAATGGGAAGCGATGTTACTTTGTTCTTGCACCACTGTATTTTCTACTGACTTGTCTCTTAAATATTTTAGCTCAGGGATCAGCAACCTTTGGCACGCGGCTCACCAGGGTAAGCACCCTGGCAGGCCAGGCTGGTTTGTTTACCTGCGATGTTGGCAGGTTTGCCCGATCGCAGCTCCCACTAGCCACAATTTATCACTCCAGACCAATGGAGGCAGCAGGAAGTGGCAGGCAGCACATCCTTCAGCCTGCGCCGCTTCCTGCATCCCCCATTGGCCTGTGACGGCAGACCGCGGCTAGTGGGAGCTGCAATCGGCCGAACCCGCGGATGTGGCAGGTAAAGAAACTGGCCCGGCCCACCAGGGTATGTGGATTGGAATTTCCTCAAGGTCCTTTAAGTGTTTCTTGATTGGGCACTTGATTTGCAAATTCCTTTCTGAAGAAGCTGACCTAATGCTTTACTAAGGCTACTTCAGAATCAAAACACATTGATGTACAAGAACGTAGCCAATATTCATAACTTTGACTGCAAAAATGATACACCCACACAGATAGTATCATCATCAGCAGCAGCAGCAAATTATAATCTTTTCATAGGCATCTTACACGACAACCGTTGTACAACATTTGCTGCAAATATAGAACAGTGGTTGCACCAATGAACTACACAGCCACAGGTTATATTAATAACATCACAGCCAGGGCTGGTGTTAGGGGGTAGCAAACAGGGCAACATCCTGGGGCCCCAGACCCCCACAAAGCTACATTGCTTCAGCCCTGGGTGGTGGGGCTCAGGGGCCCAGACTTCAGCCCCATGCTCTGGGACTTCAGCTTTCTGCCCTGGGCCTCAGCGAGTCTAATGCCGGCCTTGCTTGGCAGCTCCCTGAAAGCTGCTCACGGCCCCCCCAGGGGCCCCAGACCCCTGGTTGAGAACCCCTGCCTTACCCCACGAGTCACAGCAACGTTCAGGTTACTGCCAGGCCCAAAGGACCAGTCACTTCCGTAGGTCAAATGACTCTTAGATCTCCCAACACAGACAACACTTGTAGCCAGTCCTGTCACAACCTGTATTAAGATTTATTTGAAAGGAAATGAGAGTTGTTTACAAAGTTAAAGCAGTGTGACAAAGCTCTGTCCTTGTCTCCATGGGCCCTGCATTTCCTGGTGGATTTTGCTAGCCTCAGAGGCTCACTGTGACCCTCCACGTAGCCCTTCTCTCTAGGGACAAGGGTCACAGCCCACTGAGCCATTTTCATCATAAGCCAGTGAGGGAGGGGAGGCAAAGCTACCCTCCCTTGCAAAGTCTCTGTTGTCTCCCAGTCTCAGTGATTAATCAGGGGAGCAAAGGGGGAGCCCAGGACCCCCCCTCTACTCTAGGCTCCAGCCCAGGAACCCTAATAGTATCAGCTGTGGTATCTGACCTTTTAGAAACAGGACACACACAATTCCCTGTTCTACTTCCCCACAGCACCCCCACTTCCTCAGGCTCCACTTCACCCTTACCTCAGGGCTTCCTTCCTTGTGCCTGATCTGGTGTGTACTGCTTAGTCGCTCCCACAGCTCCTGTTCTGCACACCCACCTGCCTAACTGGGAGCTCTTTAACTAGTTTCAGCCAGCCCCTGTTTGGCTTCAGGGGTCCCAATCAACCTAGCTGTCTCCACGGCTTTCTGGAAGGATGTTAATTGGCCCCAGGTGTCTTGATTAACCTGGAGCAACTGTCATTTGGTTACCATGGTAACAGGGATTTGTTTAGCCTGGGGCTAACATACCTGTTTCTCACTACTTTCCTAGAGCCATCTGGCCTTGCCCTGTCACAGCAGCTAATCATCCAGATGCAGACAAATTACAGTCTTAAATTTCAAAGGTAATAGAAGCTTCTCTAATAAGCAAGCTCTGCATATTCTTTAGGACTAACCCCGGCTAAGCAGCTGGGGATCTCGTGCTTATGCCTAGGAACTTTGCCCCCCAGAGTCCGAGCAGCATACAGATCATCAGTTCCTTCTGTGTGGGGTTTTTCATCCCCTTCCTGCCATGTGCTCTGAGCTGGAAACTCAGCTAATGGGAAGTCAAGAGCACAACACCAGTCTTGTGTCTTCTTTAACATCCCATAATAGTCTCTCTGGTGTGGATGGACCTTTCCTGCCAGGCAGGGTGTAATGCATCCGGCTGTCAATCAGCACTTCACCTAGGTAAAGTCTCTCTCCTGTGTGGTGATTTACAGAGCCACAGAGGTTCACAATGCAACTAGTCAGATGTTAACCCAGGCAGCAACTCACAAGCATTCAATAAAGTCTAAGCATGTTCTTAGAATCCTAATACCTGTTTTAACAATACTAACACAGGTGAGTCAGACCGATTCCACTGTGTGTTTGTCCATGTTCAATTAAGACATAGAGGCTTGTGTAAGAGCTAACACCTCGTCTGCCAGTGTCACAGGCAGGATGGGCGGGGATGGTGTCTCTCGTCTCTGTTTGCCAGAAGCTGGGAATGGGTGACAGGGGATGGATCATTTGATGGTTACCTGTTCTGTTCATTCCCTCTGGGGCACCTGGCATTGGCCACTGAGCTAGATGGACCATTGCTCTGATGCAGTGGGCCCTTCTTATGTTCACAGTCTGTATGAGGAGTATCTACTCATTTGGACTCACTGGGGAGCCACAGAAAGGAACAAGATGTGCTGAGGCAAGAAGGCCCAGTCTCAGAGCCCCCGGGGTCACACTTCCCAAAAGCTAAAACTAGGCCCTGCCAATGAAAGGGGCACTGCCAGGAGAGACTGGATAAAGGCTGGAGCATCCAACAACTTAGTTAACCTGAGAGAGCTGCCTTGGGGACAGTGACAGGGAGAATCCCCAGAGTGACTCCTTGGATTCTGCTCTTCTCTGGCCTTTGGTTCTTAGAATCATAGAACTGGAAGGGACCTCGAGAGGTCATCTAGGCCAGTCCCCTGCCCTCAAGGCAGGACTCAGTATTATCTAGACAATCTCTGACAGGTGTTTGTCCAGCCTGCTCTTAAATATCCCCAGTGATGGAGATTCCACAACCTCCCTGGGCCATTTATTCCAGTGCTTAACCACTCTGACAGTTAGGGAGTTTTTTTTCCTAATCTCCATCCTAAACCACCTTAAATCCATTGCTTCTTGTCCTATGGTCATGTCTCCTCTGAGTCTTCCGCAGTTTTTTTCAATCTTCCCTCATAGGTGATGTTTTCTAGATCTTTAATCATTTTTGTTGCCCTTCTCTGGACTTTCTCCAATTTGTCCACATCTTTCTTGAAATGTGGCCCCCAGAACTGGACACATTACTCCAGTTGAGACCTAATCAGCGTGGAGTAGAGCGGAAGAATTTCTTCTCGTGTCTTGCTTACAATACTCCTGCTAATACTTCCCAAAATGATACTTGCTTTTTTGCAACACTGTTGACTCCTATTTCGCTTGTGATCCACTACGACCCCAGATCCCTTTCCGCAGTGCTCCTTCCTAAGCCGTCATTTCCCATTTTGTATGTGTGCCACTGAGTGTTCCTTCCTAAATGAAGTACTTTGGATTTGTCCTTATTGAATTTCATCTTATTTACTTCAGACCATTTCTCCAGTTTGTCCAGATGATTTTGAATTTCAGTTCTATCCTCCAAAGTCCTTGCAACCCCTCCCAGCTTGGTATCGCCCGCAAACTTGATAAGTGTAACAGAGAGACTCTGCTGCTGGGAGGGTTTCACCATGTCTCAGAGGGTCACGCACTGGTAGGAGGGGGCTAGGCCTGTACTGGGATAAGGTCACTCTGTGCTTCACAGTGTGGCAGAACCTAGAATGTCCATTAGCAGGGAACAATGCTGGGGGGAATCTACATGTGGAAAGGACAGAAACCCTGTCTGCATTCTCTCACATTGCCCTTCTGCCCTGGCAGGCTACAGAATAATGTCCATGTTTCTCCCCAAATCATCCCCTCCTCCCAGGGGGAAGGAAATGGCTTCAATGGAGCTGGCTCAGGTAAGGGATTCTGAGGGAGCTGGTGGTGGGTTCTGCTTGGAGGGAGAGACGCAGTAAATGTACAGGAGGGTGGGAGCCAGTGATGAGCTGCCAAAATATTAACAACAGGTTCCCTTGTCCTCACCTCACGAGGGGTCATGCCCCCAGGGTCGTGCCCTTCCAACCCCCATGCTCCTTGACACCCCTGACCCATCCCCATCCCCTGACTGCCCCCTGCCGCCCCATCAAACCCCTCCTCTCATTCTTGATGCCCCTGAAACCTCTGCCCCATCCAACCACCCCTTCTCTCTGTCCCTGACTGCCCCCCACCACCTCATCCAACCCCTGCTCCTTCCTGACTGTCCCCCGGGACCGTTGCCCCCATTCAGCCCCCTTGTATCCTGCCCTCTGACTGCCCCGACCCCCACAACCTCAAAGGGGGAGGAGAAGAAGGGTGGAGCTTTCAGAGGAGAAGGGGAGGTGAGCTGGGGCCGGGGGCCGGGTGGACAGCTGCCCGAGCATTTGTTAAATTTAAAAGCTTTTTTAGAACCAGTTGTCCTGGAACAACCGGTTCTAAAAAGGCTTCTAAATTTAACAACCGGTTCATGCGACCCAGCTGGAGCTCACCACTGGTGGGAGCTGCTAGAGATGGTGGGAGGCAGGAAATATCCTGGGTGGAGAAAGGGAGGGGACAGGATGTGACAAACCTGCTGACACTAGTGTAGTTTAGGGTGTGATGGGTTGTCACCCCCAGGGGGCAGTCTGGGAACCGCTGTGCCCTCTAACCCTCAAGCTGGGCTGGCCCTTCTCACACTGCTTTGCTGGAGATTCAGCCAGCCTCTCCAGGGCCTGTTATCACCCAACACGACAGCAGGTGGCGCCATGCACCCAACTAAGCTACCTGAGTGCTTTACCTGAGCCACTCAAGGAGAGAGAGAAGACAACAGCCAATTTCCCAGCAATAAGTGTTAGCAAACAGATCAAAGCAGATTACTTATATAACCAAAAACTCAAACTAAGCCTAACATACTATCTGGATAGAATTTGAATTAGCAATTTCTCACCCTGACTGATGATAGTCCACCAAGTTTCCATACACAAGGTAGAAATCCCTTTACCCTGGGACCAGCACTTCCCCCACTTCAGTCTTTGTTGCTCAGGTGCTGCCAGGAGTTCTCTTGTGTGTGGGGAATGAGGCCAAGAGATGATGTCACACCCACCTTATGTAGCTTTTCCATAGGGCAGGAACCATTTATTCCAAACTCAGTTCCCAGTCCGGTTTGTGGAAAAATACAGGTACCAAAATGAAGTTCATTGTCATGTGGTCTGGTCACATGCCCTAGAGTGCCCTGCTGAGTCATAGTAGCTGTGACTCATAGGCTGGCTGAAACATTCACAGGAAGGCTAAGCTCTTCCATGGTCCATTGTCTTTGTTGATAAGCCATCAGCTCTGTCTGGCTTCTTCATTGTTGTACCTGAAAGGCTCGTTGTGGCTGTTACCCAGAGTAAGCATATTTGAAAGATAGATACAGAGTCAATATCCATAACTTCAGATACAAACATGATCCATGCACACAGGTAGGATAATCGTATTCAGCAAATCATAACTTTTCCAATGACACCCCCGCACGTGACTCATCTTGTACAAAATGCCTCATGTCCTAATCATATTATAATCCTGCCACTATGTGCTGAATATGGGGTGTAGTGTCAGATAGGTCCTAATGTCAAGGCACAGGGGTTGGGAACGGAACTTCCCCTCTTTGTGGAACAGGAAATAACCCTCCAGCCAGGGATGGGAAAACTTCCCAGACTCCCAGTTCTGGAGCCTGAACCTTCTGACACTTCATTAGTTACCCCGCATCCCCGATCTTTGTGGCAACTGCAAACGTTATCGGTGATGATTTTATGTTCTCTTCCAGATCATGGATAAGAATGTTAATAGCACAGGGCCAAGATCCAATCCTTGCGGGAACCCGCTAGAAAGAAATCCACTCAACCATGGTTCCCTATTTAAAATCCCAGTTTTTAATCTATTTAATGTATGCCGTGTGTATTTTGTACATTCTAGTCAAAATATTGTGCTGAAGCAACTCATATGCCTACGTATATTACATCAGTACTATTAGCTGCAACCAAACTTTTGATCTCATCCAATAAGGATATCCACTTAGTTTGATAGAATCTATTGTGTCTAAACCTTTTTAATGGATACTAATTACATTACTCTCTTTCTTTATTAATGAAATCCAGTATCAGCTGCTCCATTCTTTTGCCCAGTATCGATTTCAGACTGACACACTTGTAATTAGCTGCGTCATCTCTTTTATACTTTTTAAAATATTGGCACAGCATTAGCTTTATTCCAGTCTTCTGGAATTTCCCAAGTGTTCCAAGTCCTAATTAAAATTAACAGTCCACCACGCTCCTCCAGCAGGTCTTTCAAAACTCTAGTTCTTCTTCGAGTGATTGCTCCTATGCATTCCAGTTAGCTGTGTGCGCTGCGCGTGCACGGCTCTTCGGAAGATTTTTACCCTACCAACTCAGGCGGGCCGGCTGGGCGCCCCCTGGAGTGGCGCTGCTTTAGCGCAGGATATATACCCCAGCTGGCCCGTCCGCTCCTCAGTTCCTTCTTTCCGCCCGTGACGGCCGTTGGAACAGTGGCGCGCAGCTTAGCTGACCTCCACTTCCCTAGCTACTCGTAGTTTCTCTCGTTCTGTTTATAGTTGTAGTTAACTTTGTTTGTTTGTAGAATAGTATAGTGTATTTATTTTACAGGGGTTCGGGGTTTATCCCCTTCCCCTCACCCGGTGCCGGGTCCAATGCCCGGTCCACAGGGTTTTCTAATGCTCGGCCGGCCACAAGCCGTTGCCAGCAAGAGATCTTCTCCTAAGATCCCTCGAGGCACTTACCTCACAGATAAGTGCCGCATTTGTGAGGCCTTTAATCAGTGAACAAAGGGGAGCGGGGCTTTCGTTTTAAACAGCTCCTGAGGGAGGCAGCTCTTGCTCCTCCGCTCTCGGCGCCGAGCGCTAGTTAGTTTTCAAGGCGCGCTCCCTCGGCACCGGATCGCCGGTACCGCCAAGGCCTCCTGGCACGACCGTCGCTGGCTCCGACGTACCCTCGGCATGGATCCCTCTCCTGGAGGATGAAGAGGCACAATATCCTTGCTGCGTCCGAGCCGCCACCTCTGCAGCTGAGCGCTATGCTCAGTCGGATCGTCCGGCACCGGTGTCTGCTGCGGCACCGACAATATCCACACCATTAACTCCGGCCAGGCAAGAGCCGTCGAGTCCGGTGCTGGAAAGCTCCCCGGTACAGACCGTGGTCGAGCTCGCTCTGAAGCTGCGTCCGAGATGCCTGCTCCGCAGCCGAGCGCTATGCTCAGTCAGATCGCCCGGCACCGATGTCTGCCGCGGCACCGACAATATCCGCACCATTAACTCCGGCCAGGCAAGAGCCGTCGAGTCCGGTGCTGGAACACTCCCCGGTACGCACCGTGGTCGAGCTCGCTATGAAGCTGCATCCGTGGTGCGAGCTATGGTCGAGCTCACTATTCCCTCCACGCCGGAGACAGTGTCCACGGCGAGGGAGCTGATTGCAATGACAGCGTCTGCGCTGCCTCAACCCCCGGCACCGCCGGTGCGGGTTACATAGTCGATGGGCAAGCCTGCCTTGATCAGACCACCCTCCGTCGGCACCGCAGAGCGGCACCGTTCATGATCGCGGTCCCGCAGATGTTCTCGGTCCCGTCACCGATCTAGGTCCCGACGCCGCTCACAGTCTCGGCACCGTTCTCCATGTTGGTACCAGTAGTACTCGCGGCACCGGTCAGCATCCCGTTCGCCGGTCCGGGACACTCAGCACCGATCCAGCTCCCGGCACCGCCCCAGGCACCGGGACGCCCGTAGCCTGTCCTGATCATCGAGCCTCGCACCCTCGGTCGACCGCCCGGCACAGCTTCGGTGGCAGGTCCCATTCTCGGTACCGATATGTCTACCGGTACCGATCCCCGGTGCCGCATCGAGCGACATCAGTTAGAGACGGAGACTCTACCAAGGGCTTTTCAGCTCCTCCAGGGCCATCCAGCCACGCATCAGTGTCGTCCCGTGCGGACACTTCATATGCGTAGTACTCTGTTTTTCGATGTGCCCTCCAGAGTCTTCCAGGAGACCTATCAGTGGTCATTCTGGACGCCTTGGGTGTACTACCACGCCAGAGTCATACCGGTGATCCCATCTCGCTCCGTTCCCTCGGAGCTCTTGGTGCCAGAGGCGACAATTAGTCGTCCCCGTCCGACCGGTACAGAGCAACCCCCGGTTCGGCACCGGGCTCCCAGATCCCTCCGGATCAGGAGGTCGCCCAGGAGCTCGAGCTCACACAGGACCCGCTTGTCCCTGGCCTTTCTTCTTCCTCCTCCCCAGATGAGGCGGGGGCAGGAACATACCCCTCCGGCCCTCCTCTAATCAAAATGCGACCAGCCCCTAAATCCAAAGAGGCTGGGCATGTGGTCTTACTGGGCCATAAGATGTACCCGAGGGGGCCCTGCAACCGTGTAGCGAACCAGCAAGCCCTGCTTAACCGCTACTGTGGGTGGCGGTGGGCAAATTACAGAGTCGGTTCTTGAACTCCCGTCAAGAGTTCGATGCCCTCCTGCAGCAAAGGACGGAGCTGGAGGGAGCTTCCCTCCAGGCCTCGTTGGACGCAGCTGACTCCGCTGCCATGACTCTGGCCTCGGGTGTTGCCACGCAGCGTTTCATGGCTCCAGTTATCGAGCCTTCCCTCGCAGCTGCGGCACGCTATACAGGACTTGCCATACAAAGGCACAGGACTGTTCTCTGAAAACACTGGCCCTAGGCTGCAAAACCTAAAGGGCAGCAGGGTCACTTTGCTCTCTCTCTCGGCATGCACACGCCGGTGATTCAGCGCCGACGTTTCCGTCCCCAGCCTCCGCTCTTACCCTGCGCCTTGACAAAGTCAGGACTTGGCCAGCGGGCGTGGCTTACACGGTCGTGGCCATCAATCCGGACCCCAAAGGAGCCGAAATTAGGGTCCTTCTGACCACCAATGGGGCAAAAGCCTACCCATCCTCATCCCTCCTAAGGACCCCTCTCACGAGCGATTCCTCTGGCAAGAGGTGCGGACGCTCCTCTTCATCGGAGCTATACAGGAGGTACCTAAGGGCGAAACCTAATCCCCTAGCCGAAGGGAGGTCTCAGACCTATCCTAGACCTGCGGGAACTCAACAAGTCGCGATGCAGATGAGTTCCTCATGGTACCCAGGGCGACCGTCATCCCATCCTGGGATCCCGGAGACTGGTACGCCGCCCTCGATATGAAGGGCACGTGTTTTCACGTCGCCATTTCTCTTCCACACAGAAGGTACCCTCGGTTTGGGGCCTACCATCGTTATTCCCAGTATACGGCCCTCCCGGTTGGCCTCTATACAGCCCAGGGGTATTCAAAGTGCATGGCTGTAGTCACCGCCTTTCTTCGCCACCGTCGGATACACGTTCTCCGTATCTAGACGAGTGGCTCATTCTAAGGACCACCGGGCCCAAGTTACCAGTCATGTGGGCATCGACACGAACCTATTCCTGTGTCTAGGCCTGATGATCAATAGTAAAATCCACTCTGATTCCCACACAGGGAAGGGAATTCATTGGGGCCCTCCTGGACTCCAGACTCGCCAGAGCCTGTTTACCTCAGCCTTGGTTTCAGGCGAGGGTAACAATTGTACAAGGTCTACGGACCTTCCCGCCAACTTGGACTCGCACTTGCCTAGGTTTCCTGAGTCACATGGCTGTCTACACATTTGCAACCAAACATGCCAGGCTTCGCCTCCGTTCACTTCAATCGTGGCTCACCTGGGTGTGCCACCCGGGCAGAGATAGCATACTCGTGGTCGCCTCTCGTTCCCCCGAGCATCCTAGGCTCCCTTGACCGGGAGTCAGCGCCCTCCCTGGTGTATCCAGGGATGCTGTTTCATTCACCCCTCGGGGTTCCTCATGACAGACAGCCCATCTCTCGGCTGGGTGCGCACCTGGCGTAGTTTCGCACTCACGGCCTTCGGTCAGCGCAAGAGCTGGCCTTACACATCAATGTCCGAGAGCTGAGAGCAGTCTGCCTTGTGTACCAGGCGATTCAGCTGGCGGATCGTCTCAGCAGATCCTACCTCACAAGTGGTAGTTTCCTCCGGTCTTTATCTATTCCGTTTTCCAGAAGTGGGTCTTTCCCCACATAGCCCTCTTCACTCTCGCGAGAACGGAAAGAGAGAGAAATTCCCCTCGTTCCAAGGCCTCTCCCCAGGCTCGGTCTTGGAGGATTTTCCTGAGGCCGTGGATCAGCCATCTGCCGTACGCTTTCCACTGTTCCCGCTGGTTCACAGGGTCCTGCTAAAACTCCGCATGGACAGAGCGCCCCTGATCGTGATCGCTCCAGCGTAACCCGGGCAGCACTGGCACACCATGTTGCTACACCTGTCGGTAGCAACCCTCTTGGCACAGACCCCATGATGCGGGATCACGGCAACCTTCACCACCCGGTCTTGTAATCCCTGCACCTCACAGCAGGGCTCCTGCGTGGCTAAACCGATCCGAGTTACGTTGTTCTGCCTCGGTTCTACAGGATTCTCCGGGGTGGTAGAAAATCTTCCACTCAGTTAAAGTATCTGGCCAAGTGGAAGCGTTTCTCCTGCTGCTCCGAAACACACAATGTTTCTCCCGCCGAGGTCCCGCTCCATTCCATCTGGCTCTTCAATCTGGTTCTAACCAGTTTTATGACTGCCCTAGTCGAGCCAATGTCAACATGCTCATTGATATACCTGTCCTGCAAGACAGTTTTCCTGTAGCCTTTCTTGCGGCCAGACGAGTCTCCGAGCTTCAGACTCTCACAATAGGCCCAAGTTCTTCTTCGAGTGATTGCTCCTATGCATTCCATGTAGGTGTGCGCGCCGCACGTGCACGGTTCTTCGGAACATTTTTACCCTAGCAACTCCGGCGGGCCGGCTGGGCGCCCCCTGGAGTGGCGCCGCTATGGCGTTGGATATATACCCCAGCCGGCCCGTCCGCTCCTCAGTTCCTTCTTTCCGCCCGTGATGGCTAATAGGAACAGTGGAGTGCTCCCTTACCTCCACAGCCCTAGCGTTCTCAATAGCTTTAGTGTATATAGTTGTTAATAGTTTAAGTTTCTTGTTATAGTTGTATAGTTAGTTGTATAGTATAGTAGTTAGGGAATTAGGGGGGTTAGCCCTCTTCTTCTGCCCCGGTGCACCGGGATTCAAGCCCTGCATGGCTTGCCAGCGTCCCATGCCGGTGAGTGACCCGCACAACTCCTGCCTCCGCTGCCTCGGAGAGTCGCACAGGTCGGATAAGTGCCCCATTTGTGTGAGCAGCGCACCGGCAGCACCGAGCCGCTCCGGTGCCGATGCGTCTCAGCACCCGGCACCGAAGACCCGGCACTGCTCCCTCTCTCCGGGGAAGAAGCACAAGGTGCCGAAGACGGCCTCTGCGAAACAGCAGCAGAAGCCGTTAGCCCAGCCGCCTCCGACTAAAACGGTACAGGCTGAGGCAGTGCACAAGAAGTGCACCGGGCTGTCGACTCTGGCACCGCAAGGGCCGTCGAGTCCGGCACCGCCCAGCTCCCCGGTGCCGACTGAGGAAGAGCTGAGGCTCCCGTCCACGCCGGAGGCGTTCGCGACGGCGAGGGAGCTGGTCGACCTCACCGCTGATACGGGCCATCAGCTACCGGCACCGCCGGTGCGGACAGTCAAGTCCATCGGAAAGCCACTGATGATGCGCCCTCCCTCTCCTGGCGGCCGAGGTGATCGGAGCACCATGATCCGGTCTCGCTCCCGATCTCCCTCAAGACGACGGTCGCCAACGCACTGGGCCCGATCTGTACGACGGTCAACGTCGAGACGCCGCTCCCCGTCTCGTCGCCGGTCGCAGTCCCGGTACCGGTCGCACTCCCGGCGACGCTCCAGGTCCCGGTCGCCGAGTCGCCGGCACCGCACCAGGTCCGGCTCCAGGCATCGCGGGCGATATCGAGAATCACGCAGCCGCTCAAGGCGCCGCCGCTCGCGCTCGAGGTCCGACTCCCGGCACCGCCGGTCGAGCTCCCGGCACCGCGCTTCGCGCAGATCCCGTTCACCTATTAGACCGCATGACGACCGGCACCGTCCGTCGGCACCGGAGAGGCAGTTTACTCCGGCACCGGACGTACCCCCGGGGACCGCCACGGCTCCTCCCTGGCCTTTGAGGGAACCCTCAGTTGCTTCCCCTGAGGGCAGTGCGGTAGACTTCCGAGCGGGGTCTCTTCCGCAGGACCATGGACCTCAACAATGGGGGTTTTGGGTGCCCTGGGCCCAACATGAGCAGGGGCCTCCCCTTCCACCGAGGCAGCCAGGCTCAGCGCGTTCGGTGCCAGAGGCCACTGTCAGCAGGCCACCCCCGTCTCCAACGCCACAGACCGCTGCTCACGGTACACCGTTGGGGCATGAGACACTGGCACCGGAGCGCCCAGACGCGGAGCCAGCTCCTGAAGAGGTGCTGCCAGGTCACTCCTCGTCCTCCTCTCCCGACGAGGCGGTGGCAGGGGCGTCACCATCAGAGCCCCCGCCTATTGACCTCAAAACGCACCAGGACCTTCTCCGGCGGGTAGCGAAAGCCATCAACCTGCCCATCGAAGAGGTCCAAGAGTTCGATGACCCCATCACGGATGTCGTGGGAGCAGAGAGTAGCGCTGCCATTCATCCGCACAATCCAGCGGAACAATGCCGCCATCTGGCAGTCGCCTTCCTCCGTCCCTCCCACGGCACGCGGAGTGGAGAGGAAATATTCTGTACCACCTAAAGGGTACGAATACCTTTATGTGCACCCGACTCCGGACTCTTTGGTAGTCCAGTCCGTGAACGACCGGGAGCGTAACGGACAGCCTGCCGCTGCGCCGAAGTCGAAGGAGTCCAGGCGCATGGACTTATTGGGGCGCAAGATTTACTCGGCGGGCGGCCTCCAACTCCACATCGCAAATCAAATGGCCCTGCTATCCCGGTATACATTTAACATCTTGGGATGCCTGGGAAAATTCGCGGAGCTGACCCCGCAGGACTCCCGCCGAGAATTCTCGGCGCTCCTGGAAGAGGGCAAGCTGGCCTCCAGGACCTTAATTAAAGCAGCAGTCGACTCAGCGGACTCGGGGGCCAGAACTGTGGCGTCCGGTGTAACCATGCGACGCATTGCGTGGCTGCAGTCGTCCACTTTGCCGCCGGAGGTACAATACACCCTCCAGGACCTCCCCTTTGAAATGCAGGGTCTGTTCTCTGAAAAAACTGACACGAGAATTCAGACCCTGAAGGACGGACGAGTGGCAATCCGCACTTTGGGAATGCATACGCCGGCCACACAGAGGCGTCCGTTCCGGCAACAGCCCTATCAGCCCGTGCCGCAGGCCAGGTCTCGGCCATTTAATAATCGCAGGGCCCCATTCCGCCGCAGACCGTCGGGCGGGCGGCGTAACCAGTCCCAAGGCTCGTCCAAAGCTCCTCAAGGTCCCAAGCCGACCTTTTGATGGGACGCCCGAGGACGGCGCACCACTCTCCCCCCAGGATCCATCCCCTTTGTTTTCAAGTCGCCTTTCCCTCTTCCTCCAGGCGTGGTGTTCTGTAACATCGGACAGCTGGGTGCTCAACACCATCCAGCACGGCTACCGCCTACAGTTTATTTCGCCCCCTCCCTCCCATCCACCTTCCCCGTCCCTCTTCAGGGACCCCTCTCACGAGCAAGTCCTCTTACAGGAGGTCCAGTCTCTGTTGAGCATGGGTGCCATCGAGGAGGTGCCTCCCTGCAGGCGGGGCAGGGGATTCTACTCCAGATATTTCCTCATCCCCAAGGCGAAAGGAGGTCTTCGTCCCATCTTAGACCTCCGGGAGCTGAACAAGTACCTCTGCAAGCTCAAGTTTCGGATGGTAACCTTGGGGACCATTATCCCTTCCTTGGATCCGGGAGACTGGTTTGCCGCCCTCGACATGAAGGATGCTTACTTTCATGTAGCAATTTACCCCCCCCACAGACGCTACCTGCGCTTCATGGTCAACGAGGCCCACTACCAGTTTGCGGTGTTACCCTTCGGCCTCTCCACCGCACCGCGGGTATTCACCAAATGCATGGCGGTCGTGGCCGCGGCCCTCCGTCGTCGTCGAATTCACGTGTATCCATATCTCGATGACTGGCTGATTCGTGGCCGCACCCAAGAGCTGGTGGCGGCTCAGGTGTCCGAGATACTGCATCTGTTCCGGTCTCTCGGCCTGCTTGTCAACGCCGACAAGTCCCACTTAGTTCCGACGCAAAGAGTGGAATTCATAGGAGCCGTCCTCGACTCCAATCTGGCCAGAGCCTGCCTCCCTCGGGCTCGGCACGAGACATTGGCCTCCCTGATACGGACACTGCAGGCCTTTCCAACGACAACAGTGCGGTGCTGCCTACGTCTCCTAGGTCACATGGCAGCGTGTACGTTTGTGACCGCACACGCAAGGCTGCGACTTTGCCCGTTCCAAATGTGGCTGGCATCGGTGTACCGCCCTCAGCGCGACCCCATGGATATGGTGGTGGTGGTGCCGAGTCCCGCTCTCCAGACGCTCACCTGGTGGCTGGATCCGGAGACAGTCTGCGCAGGGGTTCCGTTCCGCCCTCCTCGCCCGTCGATCACCCTGACCACAGACGCGTCGGCGCTGGGATGGGGGGCTCACATAGGAGACCTGCACACCCAAGGTCTTTGGTCAGCCCAGGAGCTCTCCCTCCAATATCAACGTCCGGGAGCTGAGAGCGATCCGTCTGGCGTGTCTCGCCTTTCGGAACCACCTTCAGGACCGCTGTGTAGCGGTGTACACGGACAACACCACAGCCATGTTCTATGTCAACAAGCAGGGCGGAGCTCGATTCTCCCCGCTTTGCAAGGAGGCGATGCTCCGCTGGGATCTTTGCGTAACCCACTCGATTCGCCTCGAAGCGTTTTTTCTACCAGGAGTGCAGAACACGTTGGCCGACCGTCTGAGCAGGTCCTTCGCCTCCCACGAGTGGTCCCTTCGCCCAGATGTGGCTTACACAATCTTCCAGAGGTGGGGGTTTCCCCAGATAGACCTCTTCGCCTCCCGGGCCAACAGGAAGTGCCACAGGTTTTGCTCCTTCCAAGGTCAAGCTCCAGGCTCCCTCTCGGATGCGTTTCTCCTGCCATGGACGGAGTCCCTCCTCACGCTGCTTCCCCGCTTTCCGCTCGTCCACCGAGTGTTACTCAAGCTTCGGAGGGACAGGGCCTGCGTAATACTCGTCGCTCCGGCCTGGCCGAGACAGCACTGGTATACCCTGCTGCTCGAGCTCTCGGTTCGGGAACCCATTCCCCTTCCGCTGTGGCCGGACCTCATCACTCAGGACCTCGGCAGGCTTTGTCACCCGAACCTGCACTCGCTGCATCTTACAGCTTGGTTCCTGAGTGGTTGACCGACGCAGAGAGGGGATGTTCGGCGGCGGTGCAGCAAGTTCTGCTGGAAAGCAGGAAGCCTTCGACGCGCTCTACCTACCTCGCGAAGTGGAAACGCTTTGCGCTCTGGTGCGACCAGCGAAGTCTTAACCCATTCTCGGCCCCCATCCAGACCATCCTTGATTACCTCTGGTACCTGAAAGGTCAAGGTCTCGCAATCTCGTCCCTGAAGGTGCACCTGTCGGCTCTGTCAGCCTTTCGGCCCGCTATAGGAGGTCGCTCTGTCTTCTCCAACCCAATGGTAGCCCGCTTCCTTAAAGGGTTAGACCGTCTCTACCCTCAGGTGCGTCCGCCTGCTCCGACTTGGGACCTGAACCTGGTTCTCGCCCAGATGATGAGCCCACCCTTCGAGCCCCTGGCCACGTGCTCTCTGCTCCATCTCACCTGGAAGACGGCCTTCCTCGTGGCGATCACATCCGCCAGACGAGTCTCGGAACTCCGCGCCCTGACGGCAGGTCCCCCATATACCGCCTTCCACGGGACAAAGTGCAGCTTCGACCGCATCCGGCCTTCCTCCCCAAGGTGGTGTCGGCCTTCCACCTCAACCAGGAGATCTTCCTCCCGGTCTTCTTCCCGAAGCCGCACGCCTCCCCTCGGGAGCGGCAGCTCCACACTCTGGACGTCCGCAGGGCCCTCGCTTTCTACATCGACCGGACGAAGTCCTTCCGGCGTTCCTCCCAGCTCTTTGTGGCAATTGCCGATCGCATGAAAGGCGAGCCGGTTTCCTCACAACGGATTTCATCCTGGGTGACGTGCATACGAACGTGCTACGAGCTTGCTCGTGTCCCCCCGTGCCGCCTCACCGCACACTCGACGAGGGCGCACGCCTCGTCGGCCGCCTTCCTGGCCCATGTTCCCATCCAGGACATCTGTAGAGCGGCCACCTGGTCTTCAGTCCACACCTTCGCGTCCCACTACGCGTTGGTGCAGCAGTCTCGGGACGACGCAGCCTTCGGCTCCGCGGTATTACACTCCGCCATGTCTCATTCCGACCCCACCGCCTAGGTAAGGCTTGGGAATCACCTAACTGGAATGCATAGGAGCAATCACTCGAAGAAGAAAAGACGGTTACTCACCGTAGTAACTGGTGTTCTTCGAGATGTGTTGCTCCTATCCATTCCAGACCCGCCCTCCTTCCCCACTGTCGGAATAGCCGGCAATAAGGAACTGAGGAGCGGACGGGCCGGCTGGGGTATATATCCAGCGCCATAGCGGAGCCACTCCAGGGCTTAGCGCCCGCCGGAGTTGCTAGGGTAAAAATGTTCCGAAGAACCGTGCACGCACGGCGCGCACACCTACATGGAATGGATAGGAGCAACACATCTCGAAGAACACCAGTTACTACGGTGAGTAACCGCCTTGTATACTGTGTTCCTCAAGGACAAAGGCAGTTATTACCACGTCTGACCTGCCTCCCTAAGGAGGTGTCGGCCTTTTATATCTACCAGGATATCTTCCTTCCAGTCTTCTTTCCGAAGCCACTCTCTTTGCAAGGAGAGCAACAATTGCCCTCCTTCGACATCCGTAGGGCGTCCGCAATCTATATCTAGCGGACAGGGCCCTCTCGTAACGCCCCCAAAACCTTCATCGTACCGGCATAATGGACGAAGGGCATACCTGTCTCCTCCTAGAGGATTTCATCTTCAATGACGTTGTGCATCCGCACCTCCTCTGTTTTGGCCCATGTTCCATAGAGCCACCGTACTGCACATTCCATCAGGGCTCACGCTTCTCTGCTGCCTTCCTGGTTCACATACCCTTTCAGGGGATGTGTTGTGCACCTACCTGGTCCTCGGTCCACACCTTTGCCTCATTGGTCCAAGAGTCCAGAGCTGATGCAACCTTTGGCTTAGCAGTTGCATTCTGCAACATCTAACTCCGACCCCACCGCCTACATAAGGCTTGGGAATCACCTAACTGGAATGCATAGGAGCAATCACTCGAAGAAGAAAAGACGGTTACTCACCGTAGTAACTGTTGTTCTTCGAGATGTGTTGCTCCTATCCATTCCAGACCCGCCCTCCTTCCCCACTGTCGGAGTAGCCGGCAAGAAGGAACTGAGGAGCGGACGGGCCGGCTGGGGTATATATCCTGCGCTATAGCGGCGCCACTCCAGGGGGCGCCCAGCCAGCCCGCCGGAGTTAGTAGGGTAAAAATCTTCCGAAGAGCCGTGCACGCGCGGCGCGCACATCTAACTGGAATGGATAGGAGCAACACATCTCGAAGAACAACAGTTACTACGGTGAGTAACCGTCTTTTATCTGGACCCACTGATTTAAACACATCTAACTTGAATAGCTGCTGTTTAACGTCCTCGTGAGTTATTGTTGAAATGGAAAGACTGTCAGCGTCAACATCTTATGATATGAGTTACATCATCTGTTTTTCTCCAAATCCAGGAGATAAATATTTATTGAACACTTTTACCTCTTCTCCATGATTGTTGATAATTCTGCCATTTCCATCTAGTAATTTATCACTACCATTGTTAGGATTAATTTTGTACTTAATATACTTTTTAAAACCTCCTTATTTTCATTGGTTGATCATTGATTTCTGTTAGCTTCCCTTACCAACTTTCTACAATTCTGACCTTCTAACTTAGATTCTAACTTCCCCTTTCTTCCATATATTTTATTTGGAGAGTGTTGGGATTCCTACCAGGGAGCTACCAGCAGGGTCCAGAGACAGCCCAATCTCCTATATTAAGCTCTGGCTAGTAGCTATGTGATAAATGTGATGACCCAACCTCCGTCTGTCAGCTGGGAGACACAGAGGTTCTCTCTTTCTATCCTCTGATGCCTCCTGGATGCTCTAGGCAAGGTGGGGTGGGACTCTGTTAACATGTGACTCCCGGAGCTTCCATTTCCCTGGTGCTGCTGTTCCGTGAATAGTGGGGTTGTGAGTGGGGCAGCAGGTACTGAGTGTTGGACTCTTTCTCTTTCAGGGGCCGGTGACCTTCGAGGAGGTGGCTGTGTACTTCACCAGGGAAGAGGGGGCTCTGCTGGACCCTGCTCAGAGAGCCCTCTACTGGGATGTCATGCAGGAGAACTATGAGACTGTGACCTCGTTGGGTAAGGAGTCCTGTCCCCTGGCTTATTAGAAGCTGTGGGGTCTCTAAAGAACCTGAGTAATAATAACTTTATACCTTTATTTGTCATACAAGTTTTGACAAGTTTCCTTTCCCCCCCTTTTTTTGCCTTAACTCCCACCCACTAGTATCATGTTTGGACAGGTGCCTTTTTGGTGCCGTCAGTCATTTTAAAATAGCATTTAATGTATCCTTATAGAATACATTAATAACTGTAGCTGTGCCTATTCCTCATTTTAAGAGGAAAATATACCTCCTGTAGAATTCTAAATTGAGTAAATAGGTGTATGACTCATGCATGGCTTGTGTGACAGTCAGATGAGCTCCTATTTTGATAGGAGAGCGTATAATGTTGCCATTCAGGACCCCACGGGTGAAGGGAGAACAGAGCTGTGGGAGGGGAGCAGAAGGGGGGAGTAGATAATTCTGGGGTGCCAGGACGTGGGGAGGGTGTGTGCAGGGTTAGAGCTAAGAAGCAGCAGGGAGGGATGAGGTTGTGAGAGACGAGGAGGGAACACAAGAATCTCCCAAGGTGCCGGGAGGTGGTGCTGGCTGAGAGTAATGGGAAGAAGTGGAGAGGAGTGTGGAGGAAGGGCACCGAGGAAGTGGCTCAGTCTCAGGTTTGAAGCTAAGTGGCCTGTCCTTGTGGAAGAGTGGGACCCCTTGGGGGTCTAGTGCACTCAAGAGGCACCTCCCAAGGACTGTTTAAAAGCCAGGGCATTGCAGAGATCCTGTGGATCCATGACAGTGCCAGAGGTTCAGCCTTATGGGGAAAATATATAAAACAAGAAAAGGATCTAAATGCGTGTTTACCATCGCTCCCTCTCAGTCCTCATGGGAATCCCTGATCCGTTCCAAAGTGTATTAAAACCTTCCTTAAAGGCTCACCTCTTGGTTATCAGGTCATGTCCATTTGTTAGAGGGTTTTCCCTTCACCCTCCCACTTCCCTGGTTCTTGTCACGCAGACAGCAAGCAGCGAAAGACCAGAAGTCTGAAGCACAGATAATGCGATGTTTATTGGGGTTATTTCCAAGCAAGCATATTCCACTGCCCTAATGAACTTACACGTAGAAAAATTAATTATGCAGCAGACAGAAACAATTAGAGAACCAGACTGATTAACAAGTAAAAGTGGTAGCCATAAAGATAGAACAATACAGAAATGAGGGTTTCACAACCACAACCATTGATAAGGGATTTCTTGCCAGACAGGATGCTGTCAAACTAAGTTTTCTTGAACCATCTTAAGATCTGTTTCTTTATCTGGTGGTGATGGGCGCTATCAGGACAGGATCGACTTCCTAACAGCCCAATAGCACCTTAGTTCAGTGTGACTGGTTTGGGATGTGAGGATGTGACCCTTCGCTTCCCAGCTTATGGCTGCCCCTGCTGCTTAGCCAAAGGCCTTAGCGTAAGAACAAGGCCCCTAGTGAGAGAAGGCCCATACACAGGCAGACTGAGATTTTGATTCTTAGCTAGTTACAGTGGTATAAAGACAAAGTAATAAAAATACCCTAAGTTCTTAAAGTCTAGGCTTTACAGGCAGGCCTGAATATCTCTATTCTAACAGTGGTTCTAGCCCTTCCCCCATTCTGTGTTTGTCCTGTCTATTTAGATCAGGGGTCGGCAACCTTTCAGCAGTGCTGTGCCGAGTCTTCATTTATTCACTCTAATTTAAGGTTCCATGTGCCAGTAACACATTTTAACATTTTTAGAAGGTCTCTTTCTATAAGTCTATAATATAGAACTAAACTATTGTTGTAAGTAAAGTAAATAAGGTTTTTAAAATGTCTAAGAAGCTTAATTTAAAATTAAATTAAAATGCAGAGCCCCCCCTCAGACCAGGAGCCAGGACCCAGGCAGTGTGAGAGCCACTGAAAATCAGCTCGCTGCCGCAGGTTGCCTACCCCTGATTTAGATTGTAAATTCTTCAGGGCATGGGCCATCTACTGTTCTCTGTTTGTACTTTGCCTAGCACAATGGGGACCCACTGTTAGTGGGTCCTTAGGCACTAAGGTAGTGAATATGATTTGTTATAATAGTAACTCTCCTGCCACTTTGAGCCAAGGAAGATGGCCTTGGGATGCGTAGCCTTATTTGGGGTGTGTGAGTAATGTTGATTTGATTTATCAACTTAATTTAATGTGTATTGTAATTATTTTAATTAATTAATAATAATACTTAATCATTTATATTAATTAATATGGGTTTAGGCTCACCAATTTGTTTGATCAGAAGATAAAAGTTGGTGTTTCGAATCGGGTTCCACAGAATTGATAAAGGGACCTTCGGGGGTATGACAGGAAGCTCACAGTGAGACAGATTTAGTCATAACGACTTTTTATTAAACTCAATGAAATAGTAAGTAAATTGTAAAACAGGTAGAATTACAGAGTTACAATTGTATTACTGTTATTCAGGAGATACATATGATGATACAATATTATGTGCTGCAAACTTTGGTTAATATTCACACCCTGTTTTGATAAACTGATGTTGGCCTCGCCTCTGGCGGTTCTGGTTTCACAGCTCTTGCAAGGGAAACTAATGCAAAGAGCTGTCAAAGCTACTTTGGAATTTACTTTTTAGCTCAACTAAATAATCTAATACACAAATTAAAATAAAGTTTAGAGAGACCAAGCTTAGCCGAGTCCCTTTTGAACTTAAAGTTTGAAAAGAAAATAAGTGCGGCCTATTACTGGTTAATAGCTGTTGTAGATGGATAGCATGAATACGTAGCTGAAGATGGTGAAGTGTAGAGAAGGAGGAGGTCGAGGTGGGGGTGGGGATACCATAGTGAGGACCTCTTTTTATAGAAATAAATACCGGAAATCCTTCCTTTTATGCCCAAATTTCAGTCTTCCCCCATAGAAATGTTAGGGTACGCTTACTCCATAGGCTAGTATGTGTGTGCATATGGATGACAGGTATCTGCGCACTTGTGGGGTACTTGTTAAGTCTGTGAGTACAACTTTGAAAAATCCCCTTTGCTATTCTTCATTGTCTGTTGGTCTAGGTAAAGGGTCTTAGACCTAAGCATAGGCACTTTATTTGGGTATAGGAAAAACAGTTGCTTTTCTGGGTAAAGGGGCACAGGATGTAGCTATGCTAACTTTGCTTTAGCTTAAAATGCAGGTTTTTGGCCTGTAGGTTTCTTGCATTACAGCCAAATGTATTTTTAATATGAATTAATAAACCTATCACAATACCGTACTTATAAGAAAAGAGAGATTTATGCAGGCAAGCAGATGAATCCTGAGAGCTACAGATGTTACTGTCTAAAAATGAGATGGGGTTAAAACTATGGAATATTCTTTGTGACAAGTATCCCACAAATTCCACTGACCTCCCGTGTTTTCTTTGCCTGCAGTAGGGTTTCCAGTTTCCAAACCTTATGTGATCTCGCAGCTGGAACAAGGGGAAGAGCCATGGGTCCCGGACCTCCAGGGCTCTGAGAAAGAAGTGGTCCCGAGAGCTGCCTTTGCAGGTGAGGAATTGGTTAAACAACTGCTTAGGAATGCAGGAAACATTTGGGATGCCCTACAAAGACCCTGTGAGCTCTTCAAGTTCAGGATTGTTCCCTGCAGATGTGGAATCATTATGGCAGATATCACTCATGGCTTCCCTCCTATTCTGACTGACAACTGGCAGCAGGTCCCTCCCTGATCTCACTTTCCCCTGAGAGTTATGGTGCAATGAGGACCCAGAACTGATCCCTTCCTCTCTTCTCTGTGGAAGGGTTTGGGGAAAATCAGTACCTGATATGTTTGATCTCTCCCACATATATTTTGGTTTGTTCATCCCTTTTTCCATTCCTCTCTCTGACATTTCCTTTTTCTCAGGCACAGGGAGTGACCTATGTCTGGATTCTCTCTGTCTCCCATCCGGCGATGGCCTGGCGAGTGAGAACGAGGAGGAGAAACCCCAGCAGGAAGACACTGTGCAAGTAGATCCACATTGGCTGTTATCAGGAAGATCCAAAGGGAATGTTTCCAGGAGGTGTGCACTCCCAGAAAACACAAAAGCCTGTGAGACTCAGCAGAGGCCAGAGGAAAACTACAGTAGCCACTCAGACCTTATTCCACGCAACAGAATCAACTTGGAAGAGACACGCTACATGTGCCACGAGTGCGGGAAAAGCTTCGGGTGGAGCTCTCACCTTACCAGACATCAGAGAATCCACACAGGGGAGAAGCCCTACACGTGCTCTCAGTGCGGGAAAAGCTTCGGGCGGCGCTCTCACCTTATCAGACATGAGAGAACCCACACAGGGGAGACGCCCTACACATGCCCTGAGTGCGGGAAAAGCTTCAGTCGGCGCTCACACCTTATCATACATTGGAGAATCCACACAGGGGAAAGGCCCTACACATGCCCTGAGTGTGGGAAAAGGTTCCATCAGAGCTCAAACCTTATTGCACATCAGAAAATCCACATAAGAGAGAACTGTTATAAATCCCTTGACTAGGGCTGGAGAAAGTTTTTTTTTTTTAATCACATTTGCTAATTCCCTTCTTTGGGGTCAGTCCTGTGATCTTTTCTATCAACTCCTTTCCTTTGAGTCGAAGGAGTGTGTGTCCCTCCAGCCAGGAATGTTCATCAGCTCCTGATGGGGGAGAGGTTTGATTCCAACAAGCTACACTGAGGCTAAAACTACCTGTGCCTGACATCCGCTAGGGCTGTACATGGCGTTGGCTGCTCAAGTTAGTGATCTTGGTGTAACAAGACAATTATGGTTGTAGAGCAGATGCAGCCCAGGTGCAGTGGTTGGCATTAGCTTCCCCCTTGACCTGACCTAAACTCCATCACTTTCCCTAGTCTAAACAAACCCTGAGCATCCCGGTTATACTGTTCCCCCATTTCAAAGCCATTGTTAGTCATCGAGTTCACTCTTGGGGAAGAAGTTGTTTCACTCCCAGTTGCTCTGATGTTGGTTCAGGTTGTGCTGGGGAGCAGATATTTTTACTACCATTTTTTTCACTTAAAATATATTGAACTATAACAAAGAGCAGGAACAGGGCAGGGATAGGGGAAAATGTCATTTCACCCTCTGTAACAACAGAAGAAGATGGGGTAAATCAGAGGGATTCCCTTATTCCCCATCACCATCCCAGTCCCCCTGTTGTGCAGTTGGTTAGGTCAGTATTTTTTCTAAAGGGCTGGGAAGAGGATTCCCTCATAAATAACTTGTAACTAAACAAAGTGCCTAGGCATTGGGCTCCCAAAGCAGTTGTGGCCCAGGCCCTGCAGGAAGTGGCTCCTGAAGAGATCTCCTTCCTCATTAGCTGCATATTGCCTATTATTTGGGAAATACAATCCCTAGCTAGGTAGAGATGGGAAACATGGAAGTGACTTTTCTCTTCAGCTCACCCCTGGGAGATGCTGCAAATGTGTAGAAAATGAAATCCGTGTTGAATGTGCTATAGCTGCAGAAAGATACCTCTTTTTAATAGAGACCTGACATTTGTTGTCTTACAGGGATTCTAAGTCACACCTGAATTTAGTCCCTAATTAAAATCTGTGCCAGCACATTAAAGAATTAAAAGGGCATAGTTGGGGGAGTTGTACCTCACTGTCGCTACTGATCTGTTGTGCGGTTGGAGAAGAATTCTACACCAGAGAAGTGTAAAATTACTCCAAGGAAGGTCAAAGATTTGACAAGAACTCAGGTAGAAATTGCAGGTACTAGTGGTTGATTTTCACCCCCGAGATGGAACCTATGGTGACCTGTGGCCCAGGTAAACTATTTTTAGAACCCTGCTCCCTAGTTAAGTGGCATTGATCACACTCCTGAAGGACGCCATGATTAAATTGGGCACAACTGTCTTTTACCATTTGGATCCAAAGTTTCATGAAGCACAGAGAGAAACAGCTGATTCCTTCAGAGCCATTCCATGCCTATGGGTCCCAATCTGGCTGCCTCGTTGGACAAGAAGCACTTCCCTGCTGGCCAAACAATGGCAGCCAATGAGGGAATGTATCAGATGTGAAGTTCACACTGCAGGATACTTGAATGCTGAGTCCCGAGTCTCTGGTTTAGTCCAGGCCTGCACAACTCATAAAGCGGCGAGGGCAATATTACTCCAAAGAAAACAGCGGAGGGATGAAACCCCCCCGGCCTCACCGAACACCACCCCCCAGTGCCGCCAAGCCCCTCCCCGAAACAATCCCCCCCAAGCGCCACCTGACCCATGGAAACAAACCCTCCTTCCCCAGCACCGCCCCGCCCAAACGGTGGCATTGAACCTTCGTAATATGTTATAGCGGGCCTCAAAGGTAGTATAATTAAGGTAGAAGTAGAATAAAATCTTCCCCCCACTTTGTAATCAGTTGCCCTGTGGAGTGAATGAGGTGGGACTGAGGAAGGCAGCACCTCCAGACAGCTGCAACCCTTGGAGAGGGGCTGGGAGCCAGACCAGATCAGCAGAACAGGTCAGCCACTGACTCATAGCTCGTCTCCTCAGTCCCCTGCTGCCGGCTCACCAGCCCCTCCCACTCGCCTCCTCAGCCCCCCCTTCCATGCTGTCAGCTCAGCCACCCCTTTGCCACTGCCTGCCCACTCGCCTCCTCAGCCCCCCTCCCTCACCTGCTATTGTGTCCTACAGGAGGCCTGTGATATGCAGGGGGTCAGATTAGATGCTCTAATGGTTTCTTCTGGCCATAAAGTCGACTAATTTCTGAAAAACTGAGTGTAGCATTGGGAGCAGCGTCTGATGTTTCCCTGTCTAGCCGGCTTGCTGCCTAGAACGAACGCTCCTTGAGTGGGGTGATCCCCAGGGAGTAGCTCAAACCTGCAAAGTGCCTGGCCAGGGGCAGGACATTGGCACAGCAAGGGAGGGGTGTGGCAGTGACATCACAAAGGCCTTTGGCAGGACCTCAGACTATTGGTCCAAGGTGGTGGGGAGGTGGTGACCTCACAGAGAGATGCTGACATCAGCCAGGCAGGACAGGGGCGAGGGGCCAGGGAAACCTCAGAGACCCCTGTGGCTTTGCTGCAGCAAGTCTCCTTCTCCAGGTCTCTCTTTGAGGACTGAGAGAGTATTCGGGTTCACGGACGTGAGCGCCAGGAGGAACCTCTTTCGAGTTTTCTCCTTCCCTTTTCGTGATTTTACTAGAAAACAGCCGTCCCTGTTTAGAAGGTAAGAGCCTCCTGGAGGTTTGAAACCTGTTCAGTCTGATCCATCTGGTGACAGTTGAATTCTAGGCATGGAAAACACGAGCTTAAGGAGGCAGAAGTTTATTGCGCACGTGGGATTTTGTCCCTTAGAATCACTGGGGACATTAGGGTTTGTTGTTTTTCTTTCATCTTTTCCTCCATCTCTCCCTCCCTCCCTCTTTTCTCTTCGTCTCTTGCTTCTTTTGTCCTTTCTCCTGTTCCCCTCCCAACATTAGGAGAGGTTTGTGTGTGTGTGTTGCTGGGGAGTGCTCTGCAGTTCCCACTGTGGGAGATCCATCCAAAAATGTTGGGCTGAAATAGAGCTCGGGCAGTGATTCCCCATCAGTGACCTGGGCCATCCTTTGGGCTCTCTGGTGAGAACCCTCAGCCTCCCGTCCTCAGTCTCTACCCTGATTGGCTGAGCAGGGGGTTATTGACAGGGAGGAGACTCAGGTCCTTGTTCTTCTCTTTTAAGACCAAGGAAATAAGTCAGAACCAGTTCTGTGTTTGATGAATTTTGCTGTTCTCTGCATTAATGGTCTCTGAGCAGTTCATGATTCTCTCTAACATTGCAGTTCTCCTCAAATACTTGCTGAATAATTACTGTCACTGTTGGTCTGGAGCTCATCTGAGAGCACTTTACTCAGGTCATTCCATATCTGAAATTCAAGATCTGATGGTTAGTTTGAAAATCAGGGCTCTTGGGTCCTATTCCCAACTCTGCCACTGACTGGCTGTGTCACGTAAGACAAGTCAATTCTCCTTTCTCAGCCTTGGCTTCTCCTCTTTCAAGTAGGGATAATAATGATCTGCTCCTACCTAGCTCAGTACACTCACTCTTCCCCAACACACACACTGTCTCTCCCCACACACACAGTCTCCACACTGCAGTGGAAAAGCAGCTGGCAATCTAGTAGGATGCCCAGGGAACAATGGGGGAGAGAAACCTGCATGACTGAAAGTGCAGCCATGGAGACACCACACACCAGCCTTGCCTAGCTGGCAAGAATCAAACCTCCACAGAAACACCCTGTGGCTTCTAACCCAGCTCCCTAAGGCCTCAGCCACAACCACTTAACACAGGGGCCTTTTTACACTCTGGTTCTGTTCTCACTGAAGGGTCATTTCCAATTGTTCACTCAGACCAGCTTCCCCAGCGCATTCACTGCTGTGCAGCTCTGTACGTGTGGCCATGGCTGAGCAGCCAGAGTTCCTGCCCATTTCCCCACTGGCTGGAGCATGGCTAGAGTGTGTTTGTGGTTAATGACGTTGCTGTAGATGGTTCGTTTCCTGCCTTGGCAATTCAGACAGTCCCTTTTCCCAACATATCTCCAGCACATCAGTCCCTGGCTGGGTCTCCTCGGCAGTGGAAAACATCCCTTGTTTGGCCCTGCCAAGGGGATCATGGAGGCTGAGATGCCTCTCGGCTTGGATCAAAGGGGGAGTTGGATGGAATTTATCACACAACCCTCCCTGCTCCCCAGAGCCCCACGGGGAGAAGCTAGAGAAGGGGGAGTCATTCCTCCCCTGCACTCCCAGAAGAGCTGCTAGCAGGGCCGCCCAGAGGCAGGGGCAAGGGGGGGCTGGAGCACATGACTTATGAGGAGAGGCTGAGGGAACTGGGATTGTTTAGCCTGCAGAAGAGAAGAATGGGGGGATTTGATAGCTGCTTTCAACTACCTGAAAGGGGGTTCCAAGGAGGATGGATCTAGACTGTTCTCAGTGGTAGAAGATGACAGAACAAGGAGTAATAGTCTCAAGTTGCAGAGGGGGAGGTTTAGTTGGACATTAGGAAAAACTTTTTCACTAGTAGGGTGGTGAGGAACTGGAATGGGTTACCTAGGGAGGTGGTGGAATCTCCTTCCTTAGAGGTCTTTAAGGTCAGGCTTGACAAAGCCCTGGATGGGATGATTTAGTTGGGTTGGGTCCTGCTTTGAGCAGGGGGTTGGACTAGATGACCTCCTGAGGTCCCTTCCAACCCTGAGATTCTATGATTCCCTGCTGGCTCACTGCTCACCTCTGTGCCCACCTGCCACTTGCCCACCCGCTCGCCCACCTGCTCCCCACTTGCTCCCTCACCCCCCCCACAAGTGTAAAGCCTCATTCAGAGACCCAGGGGTCACTATATCACTGCACCCAGCAGTCACTCACTGCAGTTGTAGATAAATCTCTGCATTATGCATTTTTGTATAATTTGTCTATGACTTTGTATTGAACCTTGGTAATATGTTATAGGGGGCCCCTAAGGTAGTGTAATTAAGGTAACAGAAAAATGTCTTTTTGCTAGAAGTACAATAAGATCTTCCCCCCACTTGGTAACCCGTCGCCCTGTGGAGTGAATGAGGTGGGACTGAGGAAGACGTGGAAGGCAGCACCTCCAGACAGGTGCAACCCTTGGGAGCCCGACCAAGGCCAATCAGACTTGGCAAGTGGGCTGGCTAGAGAAGAGCCGACACACTGACGGCCTCGGGGGTTAGGAGCAAGCACCTTCCTGTGGGAACCCCCTCTGTGCAGCACTGGGACAACCCCCAGCCCAGAGAAAAGCAGCAAAAAGGACCAACAGACACAGTCCCAGATTTTGAAGCTGGGAGATTTGTCCCTCTCCATCCACCGACTTGCCGCTTACCTCCTCGCTCCCCCCCCCCAGTATAAAGCCTCATTCAAAGACCCAGCGGTCACTATATCACTGCACACAGCAGTCACTCAATGCAGTACCAAAAATTAAAATACTGAAAATGGATTCTCCCCTCCATCCACCGACTCGTTGCTCACCTCCTTAACCCCTCTAGCTTGAAGGGGAGCTTCTTTTTCTTCCCCTTGCTGAGAAGCAGCAAGAGAAGAAAGAAAGGTCCGGTGGGCCAACTGGGTGCAGAAGCCAATGCTGCCTTTTCCTGCAGTGAAGCCCAAAATGAGGGACTTGCATTGAGTAAAGGCAGTGCTGTGCTTCCAGGAAAGAGCCCACTGCTGCAGGAAGAGGGATGAAACAGCCTGCTGAAGCCTGGGATTGAATCAGGGACCTTTAGATTTTCAGTCTAACGCTCTCCCAACTGAGCTACTTCAGCACCTGCAGAGGCCTTTTTGGGCTGCTGCTGCTCACCTTGAAGTTTATTCTCCATAAACCGTCTCTCCAGTCAACAATGGCCAATGCAAGACGGACATCGCTTGCTATTTTAGCCCTTGGAAACGTCATTAACTAGTCTCTGGATCTCTTGAATGCTGCGCTTCAGTTCATGGGGGAAAGGCGAGAGAAGCGACCTTTGACCAGGGAAAGCAGGAGTTAGGGGTTAACATCCTAATGCTGTCTGTCTCCGACTGTAACACTATTTAATACTGGCCCACCCTGTGCTGGTGAGTGCTCCATTTCTAGATGTTAGTACATTTCAGTTACTGTCAAAATTAAAAGTTTCTATATGCTTAAAAGAAATGATTTTTTAATTTGCTTATATATGGCATGAATAAATACAGATTTACACATCCTAGCATGAACATTTATTGTCTTATATGATAGAGAAAATCATGCATCCAAACTGTGCATTAAAATCATGAAATGAGCTACAAATGCAATAAAAATAAGGTATTCAATGGTTTAACATATGGAGCGGGGCTGGGGGGTTCCGAAGACACGTCTTGCCTGGGATGCCACTTGGTCTAGGGGAGGCCCTGTCAGGGAAAGCAGGAGTTAGTCTCACATGCTTATTTCCAGGCTGTAATCTGTGGGCGCCCTGCTCTGGGGGCGGGATCGTGGCAGCCCAGACTCAGGGCTGGAACAGGCCCCGGATTGAGGGGGTGGTTGCAGGGTTTGCAGAGCTCTGGTGTCTCAGACAATGTGTCTCCCCAAAGCCTCAGATCTGCGTCCCCAGAAGGCTCCTGCGCTGCCTCCGCTCCTTTCACAGTCTATAGCAAGGAGCAGCAGCAAGGGTCAGGGATGAGCCATAGGCACTCGGTGGGGGGCAGAGGCTTCAGGAGGAAACCCAGCCCCCAGAACAGAGGGGGATAGGAGGCTTTTTCTCTCTCCTTAGCCACGGGCTATAGCTCCGAGAGCTCTGTGAAAGGCCTCCCCGCCCACAGCCTGGGGAAGGGGAAGGGGAAGGAGTCCCAGGTTCTAGCTCGATTTGGAGGAGGATCACTGGACCCTAGAACCACTTGCTGCCCTTTCCCAGAGAAACCTGTGATGCCCAGAACGGGGCTGAGATAAATGCTGACAGGAGCCAGGAATTGCTCCCCTGGAATAGCAGCAGGACTGGGCAGCTGGAAATCTCCCCAAAGGAGCTGAAGCCTTGGTGGGTCAGACATAGATGCCCCAGGTACTGCGTGGGGGGCTTAGGTTTGTTTCTGGACAAGAGCAGTGAGAGTTTTATTGCCTCAACATTTCAGTAGAAAAATTCAGACCCAAAGTGTGTGTGGTGGGGAGGTCGATAGCGGTTTCTTTGGGTTTGATTTAGTTTGTTTTCTCATTCTCGTTGTAAAAGCCCTGGGTCATTTTGATGGGAACAATGTTTGTGGAAGGCCAAGGACAAGTAAGAAAAGTTAAAAATCTGCGTTGGAGTGAGGGGGTCTCTGTGTGCCAGGGCAGGGGTGGAGATTTTCATGGGGAGGGGGTTAGGAGATAAATGAGAGGCTTTTGCGGGAACACAGTGGGATGTTTTGCAGTTTAACCTCCCCACTTTCCTGTGCTGCTGCCCAGCTCCGACCCCACTGACACCCCTTTGATGAAGTGGGAATTTTCTGGATGTTTTGTTTGCATCTTGTGTGTACCTCAGTTTCCCCTATTTGTTGCACGATTATCTAGGTTAAAGGTCCAAAATGTGGGGTGCACCCTGCCAGGGGGAATGGAGTAACATTCAGGGGGATGCAGCTGGGCCTGGGCCAGCCCCATGGGGTGAGGAGGGGAGCCACCCAGCTCCACTCTTGGCTCCAGCCCCAGCTCTGGCCCCTGCCTCAGCCCCCTTACCCCTGTCTGTGTCCCTTCCCCCTTAGCTGCGGCCCCACTCCCAGCCACGACTCGGGGGGAGCATGGACAGGGGGGGGGAGCATGGACAGGGGTGGGGGGCATGACCCCGAAGTGTTTTGGGACCAGTGATCTCGGTGGTGGGACAAGGGGGTTAAATCTTGGCAGAGACCCCCAAAGGGCAGGTGTGGCTACTGTCTGGCTGCCTGGGCCCAGACAATGGCCACAAATTCTGTCTCCTAGCAACCGATGGCCGGGGCGCACCTGCTGCAAGAGGCCAGCTGGCCGGGAGGAGTCGGAGAACAAAGAACGAGCTGGAGGCCGGGTGAGCAGGTTGCCAGGGAAACAGGACAAGGGACAGACGAGGGGCAAAGGGCCTGGCTGAGTCGGGCTGTTGGGAGCAAGGAGTCTGCTGGGTTGGGACTCGAGGGGAGAGCCCAGGCTCTGAGTTCGGGGTCTCCCCAAGATGGACGTTGCTGAAACTTCCTGCTTCCTGTGCGAACACAGAACTTTCCCAGGCTGGATCCCAGACCCCTAACAAACCTTCTGTTGTACAGCGCTGGCTGAGAGTCACTGGGGACTGTGGAAGTTGGGGTGCAGGACTCCCCTTCGGGGGGGGGGTGAGGCTTTCCCAGGTGTCTGATTCAGGTGGACTCACTGCAGGAAGCTCCTGGTGTGGAACAGGGGGGCTAAAAGGTCCAAGGTCAGTCCCAGGAGGCGCTGAAGCCAAGGAGGCTTCCCCCAGTGAGGGCGTCCCCTGGGGGAGTCACACTGAGGAGGCTCCTGCCTGGGTTTGACTCCGAGCTGTTCCAGAGCACGGAGCCTGTGTGCCCGTCACAGCCCCCCAGCATGTGACCTACAGGCTCCACTCTGGCAAAGCTCCCTGTCCCTAGGCTTTAGCATCACTAGCCCCTGCTTAGCGACTAGGGGTCAGTTTAGGGCAGCGGACCCCAAAATGTGGGGCGTGACTCCTAGGGGGACACAGAGGAAGATTGATGGGGGCACCTCAGGGCCTGAGCCAGCCCCCATGGAGGGCAGGGAGGAGCCCCACTCAGCCCCACTCTGTCCCAGCTCTTCCCCAATCCCACCTCAGCCTGGGCCCCTGGCTCCCAGCCCGGCCTCGACCCTCTTACCCTGTCCGCACCCCCATCCCCAGCAAGCAACGGCCCCACTCCCAGCCCCGGTTCTCAACCGCGGCTTCCGAGGGGCCACAGCCATGGGTACGAGGGCGCAGTGTGAAATGTTTGGGGACCACTGGGTTAGGGTGACGTCCTCAATCACTTCTCTGCCGTCCAATGAAAGCGATTCCTCCCCCACCCACCCCTCCGTCAGGACGGCCTAGGTACGTTCCGCTGCCCTTCACTCGTACAGGAAGGAGAATAACATTTCATTCCACTCAATGCTAAAGTGATTTGCAACCCACCACCATCCCAAACTGGTCATTTTGGGGAAGCAGCCCCACCCTGCTGCAGAGCTGGGCAGAGCAGGGGTGTCTGTGCAAACACGGCCTGTTCCTGAAGTCTTCCCCCAGCTCCTCACTAGATGTGAGGGGGGAGCTCATTCAGCCCCTGCTTACGCTTAGTATTTAAAAACTCCTTAGTGGCCCTATCTCTGCCGGCCTTAGATTTCTCCTCCTGTCCACTTCTTGATAGCTCAGATGAGGTGGCTGAGTGGTTAAGGTGATAGACTGCTAATCTATTGTGCTCTGCGCACATGGGTTCAAATCCCATCCTCAGCAGTTGCATTTAGTCTTCACCCTCCTTTATAGACAACCGTCTCCCCCCTTTGGTACAATGACAGATCAAACAATGTTGCTTCTTGCAAACAAAAACCTTCTCAGAATCTCTCCCCCCCCCCTTTGCTTCAAATAAAATGTCTAAATACCAGATTTCTAAAACAATTCTCTAGTCCAGCATTTCTTAGTTTTTATCTCAAAAGGGAACAGCCTCATAATCTCCCCCAAACACCCTGGGACCTCCCCAAATAATTAAACTACCCCCAACCTGAGCAAGGCCACAACAGTGAACCAGAGCTAGTGCCTAGGCCAAGCTGTTCTGAAGGAGGCAACTCAACCATTTTCTCCCTGCTTCCCTTGGCAAAGTCTGACTGAGAAAACAGAATTCCCCAAACTGAAAATTTTCTGCTGAAAAACCACTACTAGTCTGTTTGGGGACTTTGGTTTGAATGTACTATTATTATTCATTTCTGAATCAGTTTTGTCATCCAGGTGTATTTCCAGCTGTTGAGTTGTGGGGGAGAGAGGCTAACTCATAATGTCTCTACCCCCCCTTTCATAGTTTCTTCCAACTGGCTAGGAAGTACCTTTGCTAGGATGTGAGTCAAGCAGTGTCCATTGTCGCTGTGCTATCTCGGAGAAGTCTGCATTGTACACGGCTCCTGGGATAGTCCTTGGGAGTGTGGATCCCTTTAATGGGCCAGCAGCGAGTCTGGCTCCTCCATTGTCACACCTGAAAGGCTGGTGGGGGGCATTTCCCAACCTCATCTCAGTAACACACACAGAGCAAAACTTCCCAGCCAATGCTACACACACAATCCAACACAATATTAATGTTCAACAGACCAAGACTTTTGAAATGACACCTCACCAGGCAGACTTTGTACAAACCGTATCATCATTATATGAGATTGGTGAATATGGGGCTTCCAGGGTGCTGCTTTGAGCACAGAGTGCCACACCTGGGCTGACATTGCAATGGAGACGTACCCTTAATGTCCATCTCTCCTGGGATAAAGATGGCAGCACGGCTGGCCTGGACCATCTGACGTGGGCTCATGAAGCTAAAGCTGAGAGGCTAAAAACTGTGGTGCAGATATTTGTGTTCACACTGAAGCCTGGGTTCGGAAACCCTCACCCCTCGTGGGGTCTCAGAGACTGGGCTCAAGCCCATCTGTCTGCACTGTAATTTTATAGTCTTGCAGCCCAAGCCCCATAACCCTGAGTCAGCTGACCCGGGCTTTGCGACAGGTGCCCTGGGTGTGTTAATCGCAGTGTAGACATAACATTAGGCTACGTCTCCAGTACAATGAAACACCCACGACTGGCCTGTGTCACATTAATCAGGGTCATGCGGCTTGGGCTGTAAAGTTGCAGTGTCCGTGTCTCGGCTCAGGCTCAGTCCCCTGCTCCAGGAGCCCAGAAGGTTGGGAGGGGGTTTAGCAAGTGGAAATGGTAAAACCGCAGGGGAGTATTACCCTGGACTCACGGCATTTCTCCATTGGTCTGTCTGCTCTGGGGCAGGGACAGAAACACGTCCTGCTGCTTTTGTTATTTCAAAGGGTGGTTTAGGATTTTCATTCTCATACTCGGTGCACAAAACAGGACTCAACCCTCGGCATAAACTAAACGAGCTGCCCACAGATTCTGGCAGCCACAATGAACATTTGGTATGAGAGCTCAGACCTGCCCCTGTCCCAGCGGGAGGGGGTCATCCATGAGGGGACTGGACCACTGACCTATCAGCTCCTGACTCCCAAACTTTCAGTAACTCTATCATCAGTGCCTGTGAGCGTAATTTAAACCATAAGAAAAACCGCACTAGGCTAGACCGAAGGTCCATCTAGCTCTGAATCTTGTCTTCTGACAGTAGCCAATACCAGGTGCTCCAAAAGCAACTCAGTAAGGTACCACTGGAACTTGAACCCAGGATCTCCTGTATACAAAACAGTGGTTTTAGCCAGCTAAGCCATGGTGCCTACAGCTGCTGAAGGGATCATGTCTGCACACACCTGACTCTCTGCCAACCTCCATCTGGGCCTGACAAGCTTTGCTGGTGTTTGGATTCAGTAAAGCAGAGGAGCAGGTGAAGTTTTACTCCCAAGGGTCTTTGGACAGGTCTACACTACAAAATTAGATCGGTGTAACTACATTACTCAGGGGTGTGAAAAATTTACCTCCCTAAGCAATGCAGTTATATCAGCCTAATCCCGGTGCAGATAGCGCTGTGCCAACAGGAGGGCTTCTCCCATCAGCATAGCTTGGGGAGGGGCTTGGTTTGTGAAGATGAAGAGAATAGGTGGCCCATGGCTCTTGCATTTGGGGAGGCTGGGTGTGAGCGCTGGATGCTCCCTAGAAGTGGGGGGCCCATTGGTGCCCAGACCATGGTACTGCCCCCCCTTCTCCTCTCTCTGAGGCCCCACCTGTGCTCCCCCCTTGCTCCTGTTTGCCCACTTTCCACCCCCGCTCTTCCTCTTTGGCTGAGGACGGCTGATCCACCTCTCGCTCGCTCCTCTCCTCCCCCAAGGCCTTCCTGCCTCCTGCTCGTGCCTCTCCACCCCCTACCACACGGTCTGCCCACCAGCCGCCACTGCTCTGACCCGTCCCTGCAACCCACCCTGCCCATCACCCACACCTCTCTGCCTCTCCCTTGAGACCCACCCTGTCCACCACTTGCACCTCTCTGCCCCTCCCCTGAGACCCGCCCTGTCCACGTCTTTCTTCGGTCGTCTGTTGTTATTCCATGAAACATCAAGAATGGAATAAAAAGCTGAGTTTACTCCAGGGTGAGGAAAGAAAGGAGCCACCAACCCCCTGGCATTGCTGCTTTAGTTAAAGTGTTTTAACTAAACAGCTATTGAATGTCCTCCCTATGCCCCTTGTGTCACCAGAGCACATCCATGCTAGCAGTTCTTGAATGGCAACAGAGAGCAGTGCACTGTGGGTAACTATCCCACTGTGCAACTGGCTGCAGGGTGTTTTGGGAAGGGTTTGCAATGCCTCACGGGCTGGTAAAGCATCACATGATGCAGGTTTCTCTATCCCACCGTTCCATGGGCCTCTTACTAGATTACCAGCTGCTTTTCAACTGTGGTGTGGAGACTGTGTGTGTGTGTGGGGAGAGACAATGTGTGTGTTGGGGAAGAGTGAGTGTGTTGAGCTAAGTAGGAGAGGATCATTATTATCCCTACTTGAAAGAGGGAGAGGCTAAGGCTGAGAAAGGAGAATTGACTTGTCTTAGGTCACACGGCCAGTCAGTGGCAGAGTTGGGAATAGAACCCAAGAGCCCTGATTTTCAAACTAACCATCGGATCTTGAATTTCAGACATTGAATGACCTGAATAAAGTGCTCTCAGATGAGCTCCAGAACAACAACAGTGCACAGGAATTATTCAGCAAGTATTTGAGGAGAACTGCAATGTTAGAGAGAATCATGAACTGCTCAGAGACCATTAATATAGAGAAGCAGCAAAATTCATCAAACATAGAACTGGTTCTGATTTATTTCCTTGGTCTTAAAAGAGATCAACAAGGACCTGAGTCTCCTCCCTGTCAATAACCCCCTGCTCAGCCAACCAGGGTAGAGACTGAGGACGGGAGGCTGAGGGTTCTCACCAGAGAGCCCAAAGGATGGCCCAGGTCACTGGTGGGGATCACTGCCCGAGCACTATTTCAGCCCCACATTTTTGGGTGGACCTCCCACAGTGGGAGCTGCAGAGCACTCCCCTGCAACACACACACACACACACCCCTCGTGGTATTGGGAGGAGAACAGGAGAAAGGACAAAAGAAGGAAGAGACGAAGAGAAAGGAGGGAGAGATGGATGGAGGAAAAAGTGAAACAAAAAGGACAAACCCTAATGTCCCCAGTGATTCTAAGGGACAAATCCCAGGTGTGCAATAAAATTCTGCCTCCTTAAGCTCGTGTTTTCCATGCCCAGAATTCAACTCTCACCAGATGGATCAGACTGAACAGGTTTCAAACCTCCAGGAGGATCTTACCTTCTAAACAGGGACGGCTGTTTTCTACTAAAATCACTGAAAGGGAAGGAGAAAACTCGAAAGAGGTTCCTCCTGGCGCTCACGTCCGTGAACCCGAATACTCTCTCAGTCCTCAAAGAGAGACCTGGAGAAGGAGACTTGCTGCAGCAAAGCCACAGGGGTCTCTGAGGTTTCCCTGGCCCCTCGCCCCTGTCCTGCCTGGCTGATGTCAGCATCTCTCTGTGAGGTCATCACCTCCCCACCACCTTGGACCAATAGTCTGAGGTCCTGCAAAAGGTCTTTGTGATGTCACTGCCACACGCCTCAGTGGAGAGATTTCCATTGGGATGACTCCTGCTCCCCTAATGGCTCTGTTATGAATCACCATGGGCCACACGGAGAGATCAAAGTCCTGCAGGACAAACAGCCCCATGGCCAGTATAATGAAGTGGTGGCAGTGGGGGGAAGTGCTGTGTTTTGTGTAACACCTGCCAGGTGAGAGATGCACTGACAGGGCAGCTGCCCATGAGCTCATTCTCTTCGATCTGCTTCTGCTGTTATTTCAGAGCCAGCACTAGCGGGAGTGTGTCCCTGTCACTTCACCAGCTGTAGAACAGGCTCTGTCTGCAGCCCAGCTCTGATTAATCCCACTTTTTAATGTATTCCTACTGCGATACTTTCCCAGTTCTCTGCCTCATTCGAACATTCCGGTCAGAGACTGAATATGGGGAGGGATGGACTAATTTGTGTGACATTCGGTAAGTTGCCATCGTATGTGATTGAAACCTCTGCTGGAGGTGGGCAGGAGCCTGTTACACACATAAAATAACTAAGCTTTACTAAACTACCTGCTAAACATTCAAACCTTCCTGTACACACACAATAGAAATTAGGGCTCTGAGAAATGGCAACTTTCCTTTAACACAGATCATTGTTTTCTGTACTTCCAGAGGCACTGAAATAGCAGCTGTTTAAAGGTAATGTGCTTTTATTTCATGATCAGCAGCAGAGCCTCTGTCAATTTACCACCCGTAGAGCTGATTGTTTCTAACTGCAGGGTTAGCCAGACCATTCAGTAACATTATTGCTCTGTTTACAAAGCCTTTTGTTAGTGACGAATCATGAGACTTATCCTTTCCTGCTGTAATTCCACTGACTCCAGTGTCTCTTTCCCCATTTCTGGTTCCAAGAAAATAAATTAAAACAACCTTCAGAACTAACATGCTGTGGGAAAGTGGAAATGTTGATAGCTCAAATAATTCAGTTTCTTCTGTATCTTGTGTGTGTGTGTAACCGACCAGTGGGGCTTTTTGTTTGCTCCTGGCAGGTGCAACCATGTCAGATTTGTCTGTGGGGAGGGGCCAGAGAAAACAGACCCCCTGGCCTTCCAGCTTGGGGTTAGGCAAAGGAATAACAACCCTGTCCCATAAAAAACAAAATATGTTACAGAAACAGTGGTAGGAACAGTGCTAGAGAAACTGGTAAATAATCACAATGCCCAGGCTTGAAGTAATCGGAAACACAGAATTCAAAAAGCAAAGCTCAGGGGCTATTGGGGGTTTATTCTCTGAGCTGAGCCATGTGCTATAGCACAGGGAGCACTTTTGGAAGTCTCCCATCCCACAACGGGGGAAAGAAAAAGGATTCTTAGGTTCTAGCACGGATTGAAGGAGGATGGTGATTCAGAGGGATTCCCTTATTCCCTCTGACCCTAACTACGTCTGTTGTTACAATGGGTGAAATGACTGTTTTCCCCTATCCCTGCCCTGTTCCTGCTCTTTGTTATAGTTCAGTATAGTTTAAGTGCGGAAAATGATCATAAAAATATCTGCTCCCCAGCACAACCTGCAGCAACATCAGAACAACTGGGAATGAAACAATGTGTTCCCCAAGGGAGAACTCGATGACTAACAATTGCTGTGAAATGGGGGAACAGTATAACCGTGATGCTCAGGGTTTGTTTAGACTAGGAAAAGTGATGGAGTTTAGGTCAGGTCAAGGGGAAAGCTAATGCCAACCCCTGCACCTGGGCTGCATCTGCACTACAAATGTTTACATTAAGATCACTAACTTGAGCAGCCAATGCCATGTACAGTCCTAGTGGATGTCAGGCTCAGGTAGTTTTTGCCTCAGTGTAGCTTGTTGGGATCAAACCTCTCCCCAACCTGGAGCTGATGAACATTCCTGGCTGGAGGGGTACACACTCCTGTGACTCAAAAAGAAAGGAGCTGATAGAAAAGATCACAGGACTGACCCCAAAGAAGGGTGAGCTGCAAAAGGCAGAAGCAGGCAACTGATCTGGTGGAGCTGAGAGACCACGGTGAAGATGGTGCAAAAATCACTATGTGGGAAATGAGCAAATATGATTTAAAAAAAAAATTTTTTTGGCTAACCCTAGTCAAGGAATTTATTACAGTTCTCTCTCATGTGGCTTTTCTGATGTCTAATGAGGCTTGAGTGCTGATTGAAGCTTTTCTCACACTCAGAGCATCCATAAGATTTCTCACCCATGTGGATTTTCCTATGTTTGTTAAGGTGTGAGCTCTGATTAAAGCTTTTCCCACACTCAGAGCATGTGTAGGGCCTTTCTCCTGTGTGGATTCTTCGATGTTTGATAAGGGCAGAGCTCTGACTAAAGCTTTTCCCACACTCAGAGCACATGTAGGGCGTCTCTCCTGTGTGGATTCTCTGATGTACGATAAGGTGTGAGCGCCGATTGAAGATTTTCCCGCACTCTGAGCATGTGTGGGGTGCTTCTCCTGTGTGGATTCGCTGATGTGAGATGAGGGCTGAACTATCGATGAAGCATTTCCCACACTCAGAGCATTCATAAGGTTTCTCACCTGTGTGCATTGTCTGATGTCTGATAAGGGCAGAGCTCCGACTGAAGCTTTTCCCACATTCATGGCATGTGTAGGGCTTCTCTCCTGTGTGGACTCTACGATGTCTGATAAGGTCTGAGATCTGACTAAAGCTTTTCCCACACTCAGAGCATATGTAGGGCTTCTCTCCTGTGTGGATTCTCTGATGTCTGATAAGGACAGAACTCTGACTAAAGCTTTTCCCGCACTCAGCGCACGTGTAGGGCGTCTCCCTTGTGTGGATTCTCTGATGTGAGATGAGGGCTGAACTATCGATGAAGCATTTCCCACACTCAGAGCATTCATAAGGTTTCTCACCCGTGTGGATTCTCTGATGTCTGATAAGGGCAGAGCTCCGATTGAAGCTTTTCCCACACTCATGGCATGTGTAGCGTGTCTCTTCCAAGTTGATTCTGTCGCTTGTTATAAGGTCTGAGAGGCTACTAAAGTTTCCCTCTGGCCTCCCCTGAGTCTCACAGGTTTTTGTTTTTTCTGGGACTGCATAACTCCCGGAAACATTCCCTTTGGATCTTCCTGATAAAGTTCCATGTGGTTCTCCTTGCTCAGCATCTTCCTGATGGGGTTTCTCCTCCTCATTCTGACTCACCATCCCATCACCTGATGGGAGACAGAGAGAATCCAGACATAGATCACTACCTGCACCGGAAAGAAAGAAAATCACAGAGAGAGGAATGGAAAAAGGGATGAAGACTCCAAAATGTGTGTGGGAGAGATCAAACCTATCAGGAGCTGATTTTCCCCAAAACCTTCCCCAGAGGAGAGAGGAAGGGATCAGTTTTGGTCTGCATCTCATGAGAACACTCAGGGGAAAGAGAGATCGGGGAGCTCATGGCTGCCCTCCTATTCTGACTGACATCTGCCATAATGATTCCACCTCTGCAGGGAACAATCCTGAACTTGGAGAGCTCACAGGGTCTTTGTAGGGCATCCCGAATGTTTCCTGCATTCCCACACAGTTGTTGAGTTGGTTTAACCAAGTCCTCACCTGTGCAGGCAGCTCTTGGAAGCACTTCTTTCTCAGAGCCCTGGAGGTCTGGGACCCACGGTTCTTCCCCTTGTTCCAGCTGCGAGATCACATCAGGTTTGGAAACTGGAAACCGTACTGCAGGCAAAGAAAACCAGGGAGGTCAGTGGAATTTGTGGGATACTTGTAACAAGGAATGGTTTTAACCCCAGCTCATTTTTAAGCAGTAACATCCCAAGACCAACTTCCTTGGCTCAAAGTGGCAGGAGAGTTGTTATTATAAATCATATTCATTACCTTAGTGCCTAAGGAGCAACTAACAGTGGGTCCCCATTGTGCTAGGACAAGTACAAACCCAGAACAGTAAATGGCCCATGCCCTGAAGAATTTACAGTCTAAATAAGGCCTTTGGCTAAGCAGCAGGGGCAGCCATAAGCTGGGAAGCAAAGGGTCACATCCTCACATCCCAAACCAGTCACACTGAAATAAGGTGCTATTGGGCTGTTAGGAAGATGATCCTGTCCTGATAGTGCCCATCACCACCAGATAAAGAAACAGATCTTAAGATGGTTAAAGAAAACTTAGTTTGACAGCAGCCTGTCTGGCAAGAAATCCCTTATCAATGCTTGTGGTTGTGAAACCCTCATTTCTGTATTATTTTATCTTTATGGCCACCACTCTTCTATTGTTAATCTGTCTGGTTCTCTAATTGTTTCTGTCTGCTGCATAATTAATTTTTCTAGGTGTAAGTTCATTAGGGTAGTGGAATATGCTTGCTTGGAAATAACCCCAATAAACATGGCATTGTCTGTGCTTTGGACTTCTGGTCTTTCGCTGCTTGCTGTCTGCGTGACAAGAACCAGGGAAGTGGGAGGGTGAAGGGAAAACCCTCTAACAAATAGACATGACCTGATAACCAAGAGGTGAGCCTTTAAGGAAGGTTTTAATACACTTTGGAACGGATCAGGGATTCTCATGAGGACTGATGAGGGGCTGATGGTAAACACACATTATGGTGTATAATTAATTTTGCTAGGTGTAAGTTAATTAGGGTGGTGGGATATAATTGGTTAGATAATTATGTTACAATATGTTAGAACTGGTTCGTTACATTTCAGCACAATGATTGGTTAAGGTATAGCTGAGAATATTACTATATAAACGGGGTCAAACAGGAGGGGGAAGGGAAATTGTAATCATGTTTGTTAATGTGTGGGGTGGAAACGGGAACACAGGCCAGGCTCAGCTGCATCAGAGCTGGGAAGGGGGACACGGGATAAACGCTCTGCGGCATCAGAGCTGGGAAGGGAACATTGGGGAACAGACTGTATCAGTAGATCGAGATAAGCCCGACCGGTGTGAAGGGCTTCGGAATATGCTTCCTTGGAAACTAACCCCAATAAACATGGCAGTGTCTGCGCTTTGGATTTCTGGTCATTTGCTGCTTCCTGTCTGCGTGACAAGAACCAGGGAAGTGGGAGGGTGAAGGGAAAACCCTCTAACAAATGGACATGACCTGATAACCAAGAGGTGAGCCTTAGAGGAAGGTTTTAATACACTTTGGAACGGATCAGGGATTCCCATGAGGACTGAGAGGGAGCGATGGTAAACACGCATTTAGATCCTTTTCTTGTTTGATATCTTTTCCCCCTAAGGCTGAACCTCTGGCACTGTCATGGATCCACAGGATCTGTGCAATGCCCTGGCTTTTAAACAGTCCTTGGGAGGTGCCCCTTGAGTGCACTAGACCCCCAAGGGCTCCCACTATTCCACAAGGACAGGCCACTTAGCTTCAGCACCTGAGACTGAGCCTCTGGCTTCAACACTCCTACTTCAACCTGTGAGCTCTGCCAGCAGGTCCAGCTGAATGACACTCCTGTTCAGAGACTGTTCCTCATTCATGCTTCAATGCACCTCAGCAAGTTTTTGCTGTGACACTGGGCAGACTTTTAAAACACTGCAGGGTTTATTAGTCAACCGAAACACAGCACTGGAAAGTCTTTTCATTAGCACAGAGAAGCAATGAAGACAATATAGTCCACACTGGCCAATGCCCTTGAACCAGGCTGCTGTAGAAAACAGTTTGGTTTCTTTTCACTGTCTCTGTCCATTTGTCTTCACTCCGGCAAAGCTCCCTGCGTCTGTGAGCCCAGTTCTTCCTGCTCCCAAAAACATAACGAGTCCATGTGTGCTTCATTCATCCAAGCTGAGATCCTCCCATGGACAGGTGACAATTATTCCCTTGTCTCTGTCGGGTATTCCATTGATCTAAGTTGGCCCCAGCCAATCCTTAGACAGCTACGTGAGAAAACACCTCACGTCTCCTGCTCTTTATAATCACAGCAATACCAATCACAGCGGGAAACCGAGGTGTGTATTGGCTTCATACAAGTATCACCAAAAGTCCCACCTCTCTCACACACACACACTGCTCACAGCCCCTGGAGAGAAAGCAAAGCACAGGAACTGGATGTTAGTCCAGTGAACACAGTGGAGGACAAGCTGCAATCCTCACACCCTGGTCAAAAAGGAGAGTCATGTGGGTCCCTGCCCATAGAGAGGGGCTGGCTGGAGGCCTGATACCTGAGGGGCCATTCCGTGAGCAGACCATGGAGGCAGGTCAAAGGCTTCGCTACCCCAGAACTGACACATCACAAAAGCACATTTTGGGGAATTAGGAAATCTAGTGACTCAGGTGTAATGGGAGGGAGAATTAAACTCCCCCAGTGGGAGGAGAAGGCTGGGGAATTACACACTAACATTCAGGAGCAACAGCCTCTAATTCTTCTGGAAAAGGAGAAGGTCAGAAACAAGAACTGGGCCAGGCAGCCTCAGGAGGGACAGGCTCAGAGATCCAAGGAGCCTGGCGGGAAGACAGCTTGTGGCTGCTGCAGATGGGGAGAGGGGGGACAAGACTCTCTCCAAACTCTCACTCTTCTTGACCCCAACCTGATTTTACGATCAATGACCCAGTCTCACGTCTTGTGGGCAATTTCATACTCGCTAGAGGTAAGATGTCATGATCAGAGAATTGCTTATGAGCTTGGACCATGTGTGGAGGGGCAAGGAGGTGAACATAAAGAAATGGGTTATTCAGCTTGCTACAGTTAAGGGCCTTATATGAGGCGGAGGCTGTGGGAGAAGTTCTGCTGAAGTCTGGGATTTACCTGACCAGGCCTAAGGAGAGAATCCCAGGTCAGATATTTTGCACCCTCATTTTGACAGACTAAGGAGTAACTACAAACAGGTGGAATACGCACAGGATTCTGAAAGAAGGACGTTTGGGGTGGGCTTTAGCAATTAGGTTGCTATGCAGGATCTCAGCAGTTGGACACATTTATATATTGGGATTATTAATAACTAAGTGATGTAAATCATGAGTATTAAGGCTTGATGCTAAATTATGGACTTCCCAAAGGCCAGGTATGGTTTGGGGCAGCTATTGACATTATTGTAATCAGAGCAAAGCAGCAGATGTGGTATATTGCCATCCTATTACCATAAGGAAGTGGATAAATTACCTCTCCTAGTGACCATTTTTTCATTTTGTCAGGTCCCCGAGACAGTGTAAACTGAAGCAGGGCCTCCCTTCTGACGGGCTGCCTTGCCCCTCGATCTTTGTTTCCATTGGTGTCATAACTTGTACGTCCGCACCGTGCAAGCCCCTCTTTACTATACTGATCTTAGTCTAACTGTTACATGGATTGATCCTTGCCTGTGATTTCAGTTATAACTGTCTGTATTTAATCAAGTTTCTGTGTGTTTCACCAAATTCCATCTTCTCAATTAACTTTGCGTAGCCATGTACAAGGGCGAGCTGTACCCCCAACACGTAATCTTATAGGTGTAAAAACTGTACAGGCTACACTACAACCCTGTGACATCATCAACAAAGTGCCCATTTGTGCCTGGGTAGGGGCCCTGCTCTGGGAGGGAGGATGCAGCAAGGACTCAGGATCGGTGGCCGGGGTCGCTGTGCACAGAGATGGGGAGGTTATATGGGGAGGGGGGTAATGAGTGAGAGAGGGAGGTCAAGATTTAAAATAATAATATTTGGGGGAGGAAATGTATAATGAAGTGAAACAGAACAGAAAGGAAACTGGAGTGTAGGCTCTAGAACAACAAGGCTTGGGCAGGGATTCAGGGTTAAAGGTCTGGGATCCCCCACAGCTCTAGATCCCCAAACCTCTCCGCCCTCCCACTGACCCACCCAGCCCACTTCCTGAGTGCCCTACCCCCACACTCTCCTCCCCTTCTTCCCATTACTCTCAGCCGGCACCACCTCCCGGTGCCTTGGGAGCTTCTTGTGTTCCCTCCTCGTCTCTCACAACCTCCTCCCTCTCTGCTGATTCTTAGCTCTAACCCTGCACACACCCTCCCCATGTCCTGGCACCCCAGAATTAGCTACTCCCCCCTTCTGCTCCCCTCCCACAGCTCTGTTCTCCCTTCACCCGTGGGCTCCTGAATAGCAACATTATACTTACTTCTATCAAAATATGAGCTCATCTGACTGTCACACAAGCCATGCATCAGTCACACACCTATTTTTATTAATTAAATTATTTTTTTAATAATTTTTAAAATATTTTATTTTTTTATAATTTTATTAATTTAAAAAAACATTTATTAATGTAGTTACTAATATAGCCAATAAGGATACATTAAATGCAATTTCAAAATGACTGATGACAAATGTCTAAAAATTATTCTAGGGGGTGGGAGATGAGGCAAAAAGTGGGGGGGCAAGGAAACTTGTCAAAACTTGTATGATGAATAAAGGTATAAAGTTATTACTGCTCAGGTTCTTTAGACACCCCACAGCTTCTAATACCCCAGGGGACAGGACTCCTTACCCAGGGAGGTCACCGTCTCATAGTTCTCCTGCATGACATCCCTGTAGAGGGCTCTCTGAGCGGGGTCCAGCAGAGCTCCCTCTTCTCTGGTGAAATGCACAGCCACCTCCTCGAAGGTCACCGGCCCCTGAAAGAGCAAGAGTCCAACACTCAGTACCTACTGCATCACTCACACTTTCAATCAAATGGAAGCTCTGGTGGATGATAGTCAACAGAGTCCCATCCCACCCCGCTCAGAGCAGCCAGGAAACGCCAGGGGGAGGGACGAAGCGAGAGCCCCTTGACTCTCCCAGCAGATCCACCCCCCCCCCACTAGCCACAGACGGACACAGGAGATGGAGGCCCTGGCAGGTGCAGGGAGAGCTCGCTGGCAGGGAGCCCAGCGCTGTTCTCATTGTGAAGAGCTGGACGGGGCCAGACTCAGTGGGGGGCAGACGACATGACAGTCCAGGGGGGCCTTGCTGTGGGGGTTCCTCCAGCAGGGGTGTCCTGTCTCTCCTCCCCCCACTTCTCTTCAGCTGTCTGCCCCTGCAACTGTTCCTGCAGCCCTGCCCTGCCCCCCACTTGGAGCTGCCCCGGCCAAGCTGCTCCCAGGAGCCTCCTGTGCTGTGCAGGGGGGGGGGGGGTTGCTGATGTCAGAGTGGCCCCACCCTCCTGCCTCTGTGCCCAGTCTCTGCTGAGCTGAGGTGGGGGGACAAGATTCTGTGCTGCTGCCTCTGGGTCAGGAGTGGGAGCTGCTGGCCCCTGCTGCCGTGTGAACGAGCCTTCGGACTAGTGAGTGCCGCTGGGCTGGAAGTGACCGCGGGTGTGTCTCACACTCCCCCCCCTCCCACACACACCCCACCACAGACACATCAGTTACTGTTGTTACTTCCTGTCAAAATGCACAAAGTACATGTAGTCTCTGTAATTTTATTCTTTCACATTCGGTCAGGATGACAGTGCTGGTAGTTTAGCTTTTTAACTGATCTCTGAATTTCATCATTTTATTTCTGTCTTATGCTTAAATTCAGTTCTTTGAGTAACAAGTTCTAAAATGCCTCACCTGGCCTGGCTGGAGTAATTATCATTATTACTGTTATTGCCGTATTGTGCTTTGTCATTTGCTATTTACAATATTTACAATCAAATAACAGACTGTACATTTTGCTTGTACTCACCTTAGCAGGGCTCGTTTGAAAAAAAAAATAGCTAAACTCAAAACTTTAGACACTGTGCAGATGAAGATCATTTATCTTCAAACTGTATTTTTAAATCTGTCTGTAAAGTAACTTAAAATTTCTATGAAAATAAACGCAGCTCCAAGTATGATACTAATAGCAATGATGGAGTCAAATCTTACTGAGTCACATACATGATAGTGATATGCAGAGAACCAGGCACATGCAGGGCCGTGGAGTTTTTATAGCACGTTGGGGGCCTTAGAAAGAAAAAGGTTAAGAACCCCCCCCCCCCCAGCCTCCCTGATGGGTGCCCCCTCTGCATCTCACAGCAGCCGCTGGTTAATCAGGTCGGGCTCCAGCCCTGGGATTCTGGCCCATTTTCCTAGCCCCACCGAGGGGGCTTGTTTCCTGTCCCACAAATTAGAGCATTTCCACCCTCTGACCCCGTGGGTCTGTTCCTAGAATGGAAGCCACATATTGAACAAGTCCCAACAGGTTTGCTACACCCTGGCCTCCTCCCATTCTCCACCCTGGGAATTTCCTGCCCCGCTCCAACCTCCAAACCAGACTGCCCAAGCCTCCCACCTCCGGTGCGTTTGCTGTCCCTCCCCTCCAGCAGGAACCCACCAGCAACCCCCCCATAACCCCTACCTGAGCTGGCTCCACTGCAGCTGTTTCCCTTCCCTGTCCCATGAGAGGATGGGATGAGCTGGAGCGAAACATGGATGACATCCTGCAGCCTGGCAGGGCGAGAAGGGCAGTTGCGGAGGTTTCAGAACAGGCTTTAGTTCATGTCACATCACAATTCCCCCAGGATCTTTCCCTGCAGAGACCAGCCTAGGTTCTGCCATGCTGGGAACATGCTCCAGCTCTTTATTGCAGGAGAGACCTGTCCCTCCTGCCAGGCTAAACCCACAGGGAGATTTTTCAGCCTCCCCAGTAATAAAGTCTCTGAACAAAATGCTGGAAAGGAGCAGAACCAAAGAGGCTGGGCAGGCTCCATAGGGACACTGGCTCCTCCCTTCCCCTCCTGTGCGGCCATGTCCTGTCGCTGGCAGAGATCGGCCACCCCATCTCCCCCCCCAGAGGCAGCCGTGTCTGCGGGCTCCCCCAGCCAGCACCCACTAACCACCACCCACGCTGGGGGAGTGACACAGGACAGCAAATTCCACCTACCCAAGGACAAATTGCTGCAGATAAATGGGCTGGGTTCATGTCCCAAAGCTGAGGAGAATTGAAGAATTATGGACAAAATAGGGAAAATAAGAGATGAGAGAGTCAATAAATTTAGGGAAAATGAGGGAATCTCCTTGGATTTTCTAGCCACATGTGGGGAGGGGAGAGAGAAGGGGAAGAACCAGAGAGAATTGTTCTCAGGTTTTGAGATGGAAAGAAATGGCACAAGCAGGAAAAGGATGCAAGTAGCTTGTTGCGTTGCATGCGGGCCGGATAAAGCACAACAACCAATATGATTGCAAGCTGAATCATTTATTATTTACAATGCATCATATTATATAGGCTTCTCCATATGAGCAAACGTCAGACACACCAACATTACATTGCTGCTGATTGGTTCTTTGTCTGATACACACACTTTTCACATGCATGGCCCTTTGCTTACTGGTTTCCCATTTCCCATGCAACTTATCTGATCCCAGTTAGGCCACCTGGTGTCTGTCTCCCACGGGCTAGCTCTCAACTTTCTCATAACAACTTTATCTAACTCCTCTATTCTTGTTGTCCTGCTGCTGTAACTTTCCACCAAGGCAGCATAGGGATGATGTAACCCCACAGTAGCTCACCCCCATGACCATAGGCGTGTGCAGCACATTTCATTAGGGTGTGCACCCAGGGAGCCCCGCCCCATCCACTGCCTCCCACTTCCTGCCCCCTGGCTGCCCCCCTCAGAACCACCAACACCCCCTGCTCCTTGTCCCCTGACTGCCCCCTCCTGAGACCCCCCCACTGTAACTGCCTCCCTAGGACCCTACCCCCTACCTGTCCCCCTGACCCTTATCCACACCCCTGCCCCCAGACAGACCCCAGGGACTCGCACGCCCCATCCAACCACTCCCCGCCCCTGACAGGACCCCCACAACTCCCGACCCATCCAACTCCCTCTGCTCCCTGCCTGCTCCAACCCTGCTCCACCCCCCACCCCCAACAGGCACCCCCCAAACCCTCAACCCATTCAACTCTCCTGCTCTTTGTCCCCTGATCGCCCCTCCAGAGACCCCCACCCTCTAATCACCCCCAACTATCCAACCCCCTCCCCACCTCCTGGCAGCTCTGTCTAGTGGCTGCTCCCACCCACACACTCAAAGTGGCGGAGGAGGGTCCCTCTCCTTTGGTGGGAAGGTGGCCTAGTGGTTAAGGCACCGGACTCAGGCTCAGGCATCCTGAGTTTGAGTCTCTGCTCTGCCACAGACTCCCTGCTCAGCCTTGGGAAAGTCACTTCACCTCATTGTGCCCTAGATCCCACCTGCCCAATGGGGCCAACACTGACCCTGCCTCCTGGGCTAAATCCATCCATGGCTGGGTGATGGGGGGGGGGGCGAATGGAGATACTAACATGGGGAGAGTTGGGCTGAATTTCTCTACAGCCGGAGAGGGGGAGCCAGCTCCACAGGGGGGATGGGAGCGAGAGGGGCTCAGGCCAGCTCCACACAGAGGGGGGTCAGGGCTTCAGCCCTGCAACTTCTGCCACTAAGGTGGCTGGGGCTCCCGAGCCGGGGACTTCAGCCCCACATCTTCTGCTAGGGTCCGGGGCTTCCCCCCCACCTCCCGCCCCTTCTGCTGGTATCTGGAGCTTCTCCTCCCCCTGCCCCCGCCCAAGCCCCAGCTGGGCTCACCGGGGCTCTCGCTGCTGCTGTGGCCGGAGCGGAGCCTGGCGGGCAGGGAGCAGCGATTCCCGGGGGGGCCGAGCACCCGCCTGCAGCCTCCTCCCCCCCCGGAGCCCCCACGGGAGGGGGGAGCAGCCTCCCCAGCCGGGGCTCAGGGCATTGGGGTGCCGGGGCTCCCCCCATGCGCACGCCTGGGCCCGGGACACTCACACACACACTCTGCCCCGGGGCTCCCCTGGTGCCCAGAGACCGATCAACCCCCCCGCCTGCCCCCCGCCCTTCCCCGCCTGCAGCTCCGGCCTCTCCCCTCCCGCCCCGCCAGCCGCACCCAGGGGAACCCCGGGCCCCAGGCTCTGTCCCCACCTGGAGCCCAGCGGGGCCGGGGGCAGCTCCTGCTGCAGCTGAGAACAGCGGCTCCGCTCCGGCCCGGGCGGCTCCAGCGCTGCTGGCAGCACGTGGCCACCAGGGAGCAGCGGCTGAGCCCGGGCTCCTGCGTCACAATGTGCCAGAGCCCCGCCCCCCGGAGCTGCCCCGCCCCCGGGCTGTACCAGAGCCCCGCCCCCCGGAGCTGCCCCGCCCCCGGGCTGTGCCAGAGCCCGCCCCAGGAGCTGCCCTGCCCTGGCCTGTGCCAGCGCCCCGCCCCCAGGAGCGGCCCTGCCCCGGGCTGTGCCAGAGCCCCGCCCCCAGGAGCTGCCCTGCCCCGGGCTGTGCCAGAGCCCCGCCCCAGGAGCTCCCCGCCCCGGGCTGTGCCAGAGCCCCGCCCCAGGAGCTGCCCCACCCTGGGCTGTCAGAGCCCAGCCCCAGGAGCTGCTCCGCCCCGGCCTGCGCCTGAGCCCCGCCCCAGGAGCTGCTCCGCCCCGGGCTGTGCCAGAGCCCCGCCCCAGGAGCTGCCCCGCCCCAGGCTGTGCCAGAGCCCCGCCCCAGGAGCTGCCCCGCCCCCGACCTGCGCCTGAGCCCCGCCCCCAGGAGCTGCCCCATGTTGCGTCTCTGGGCTTTGTTCTCCTGCCTCCTACTTCCCAGCACCCCCGCTCCCAGCTGCTCCCTTCCTGTGTCTGCAAACACCCCCCGGGCAGGCTGCAGCGCTTGCTGGGGCTGGCTCCAGTGGCTGAAGTTGCCTCCATCTCTGCTCACCTGGGGGTGGGGGAGGGACGAAGAGAGGAGATGGGCCAGGGTGTGAAAATGGAATTAGCATTTCATTCATTCATGCCCGTCACCCAAACCGGGGTATGGGCCGCCAACAACAGAACTCCATAGTCTTCTATCCTGGGCCATTCGCTCTAGCTGGTTCCAGGTATAGCCCATTTTTTTGCTATCAACCTGAAGGTCGCGTCGCCAGGTATTTCTTGGGCGGCCTCTTTTCCGCTTGCCTTGGGGGTTCCACTGCAGTGCCTGTCTGGTGATGTTGGTTGGCTGCTTGCGTAGTGTATGTCCTATCCAGCCCCACCTTCTCCTTCTAATTTCTTCCTCTGCTGGGAGTTGATGGGTCCTCTCCAAGAGGTGGATGTTACTGATGGTGTCTGGCCAGCGGATCTGGAGAATCCTTCTGAGGCAGCTATTAATGAAGGTCTGGATCTTCCTGGTGGTTGTTTTGGTTGTCCTCCAGGTTTCAGCTCCATACAGTAAGACTGATTTCACGTTGGAGTTGAACAGTCCAATCTTTATTGCCAAAGACAGCTCTCTGGAGCTCCAGATGTTCTTGAGCTGTAAGAAGGCTGCTCTTGCCTTACCAATCCTTACTTTGATGTCTGCGTCTGTGCCACCCTGCTGGTCGATGATGCTACCTAGGTAGGTGAAGGACTGCACTTCTTCCAGGGGGCTTCCATTCAGTGTGACTGGGTCGTTGCTGATGGAATTGATCCTAAGAATCTTGGTCTTGTCCTTGTGGATGTTGAGGCCAACCTGTGATGACGTGGCTGCCACTACGTTGGTCTTCTCTTGCATCTGCTGTTTACTGTGCGAAAGGAGTGCAAGGTCGTCGGCAAAGTCCAGGTCATCAAGCTGGGTCCACAATGACCATTGGATTCCATTCCTACGCTTGTAAGTGGATGTCTTCATAATCCAATCGATGACGAGAAGAAAGAGAAGTGGTGACAACAAGCATCCTTGTCTGACTCGGTTCGCACCTGGAAGCTGTTTGTGAGCTGCCCTCCATGGATCACTCTACAGTGTATGCCGTCGTATGAATTCTTGATCAGGTTGACCACCTTTGCTGGGATGCCATAGTGCCGAAGGAGCTTCCAGAGGGTCTCTCGATCCACGCTATCGAATGCTTTCTCATAGTCAACAAAGTTGATGTACAACGAGGAGTTCCACTCCATAGACTGCTCGACTATGATGCGGAGCGTTGCTATCTGGTCCGTGCATGATCTGTTCTGCCGGAAACCTGCCTGTTCATCTCGTAGCTGTGGATCGACGGCATCCTTCATTCTCTCTAAGAGGACTCGGTTGAAGACCTTCCCTGGCACCGACAGGAGTGTGATTCCTCTATAGTTGGCACAATTGCTGAGGTCTCCTTTCTTGGGGATTTTGATGAGATATCCCTCTTTCCAGTCAGCCGGAATCACTTCTTCTTCCCATATTTTCTCAAAGAGGGGGTACAGCATTTCCACTGAAGCATCCAGGTCTGCTTTCAGGGCCTCTGCTGGGATATCGTCAGGTCCAGCCGCCTTCCTGTTCTTCATCATGGTGATGGCTTTTCTGATCTCGTCTCTGGTTGGTTTATCGCAATTGATTGGGAGGTCCTCGTTGTCTGGGTCGATGTCTGGTGGATTTGGTGGTGCTGGTCTGTTCAGGAGTTCCTCAAAGTGCTTAGCCCATCTGTTCATCTGTAGTTCTATTCCTGTTATAGACTTTCCCTGCTTGTCTTTAACGGGACGTTCTGGCTTGCTGAACTTTCCAGACAGTCGCTTGGTAGTATCGTACAGCTGTTTCATGTTACCGCTGTATGCTGCCTGCTCTGCTTCTGCTGCCAGTCCATCCACATAATCTCTCTTGTCCTTCCTAATATTCCTCTTCACTGCTCTGTGGGCTTCAGCATACTCTTTTTGAGCTTTGGCCTTTGCTGCTCTAGTCCTGCTGTTGTTGACTGCTGCCTTCTTCTTCTTTCTGTCTTCTATCTTTGTCAAGGACTCTGCTGTGATCCACTCTTTCTGCTGGTGTTTCTTAATTCCAAGCACTTCCTGGCATGCTGACCTAAGTGTGTCTCTCACTTTCTGCCATCTGTTGAGTACACTGTCTTCCTCTTCCTCAGACCGATCCTGTAGTACTGAAAACTTATTCTTCAGCGTCAATCCAAAATCTTCCTTGGTCTTATGGTCCTTCAGAAGGTTGACGTTGTACTTCGCTCTTCTGTCTGACGTGTCTATCCAGTTGTTCTTCAGCTTCAGCTTCAATCTGGCCACCACTAAGTGATGGTCGGACGCCACGTCTGCTCCTCTTCTAACTCTAACGTCCTGCAAGGATCTTCTGAACTTCTTGCTAATGCAGACATGGTCGATCTGGTTTTCTGTCATGCCTGCTGGCGATACCCAGGTACTCTTGTGGATCCGCTTGTGAGGAAAGATGCTGCCTCCTATGACCAGATTGTTAAGTGCACACAGATCCACAAATCTCTCTCCATTCTCACTCATCTCTCCCAGAGCATGGGTCCCCATGACTTGTTCGTATCCTGTGTTATCAGGTCCAATTTTGGCATTAAAGTCTCCCATAAGGATGTAATGTCTTTGTCTGGGAGAGTCTCTAATATTTTCTGGAGTCTGTTGTAAAAGTAGTCTTTGTCCTCCTCTTCACTGTCATTGGTTGGAGCGTAGCACTGAACAACATTCATCTTAATCCTCTTCATTTTAGTTCTGAAGGATGCTGTGATGATCCTGGGACCATGTGCCTCCCAACCAATCAGTGCTCTCTGTGCCTGCTTGGACAACATGAAGCCTACTCCCTGTGTATGGTGTGCGTCGCTCTCTTCATGTCCTGAATACAGCAACAGCTCTCCTGTCAACAGTCGTCTCTGTCCAGCTTGCGTCCATCTTGTCTCGCTAATGCCTAGTAGGGTCAGGTTGTTGCTCCTCATCTCTGCTGCAACCTGCGCCGTCTTTCCTGACTCGTACATGGTCCTCACGTTCCATGTGCCGATGGTAATCCTCCTGGCTGCAAGAAGGGTGATCGGCTTAGTGGCTTCCTCGCGGCTTTCACCACCCAGCGTCATGCATCTTCGAGTTGAAGACCCTTCTTTTTCTAGGCTAAAAGTCTCTGTTAACTCTATTGTTGGCGTTTCTGTAGCAAGCTGATTTTTACAGGGTGGAGTTGCTAGCCCCACGCCCAACCCTCCTCCTTTACCCTGACTTGGGACAGGCAGATGGCCCCAAGGGACCACTCTGGTGGAGTTAAAATGGAATTAGGGGTCAGGGAAAGAAGGACGGTTTGGAAAGGTGGGTTTTTTGCAAGGGGTGTGTGTGATCCAGATGGAGTCAGAAGCAGTTGGGCAGCAGAGGCTCAGGGAAATTGAGGGGAACCCCCTGAGTGTCCCAGTGTTGGCCAGGGATTGTACAGCAACTAGCGCAATATGGGGTCCCAGAGCCGTAACTAGCTATTTTTACACCCAAGGCAAAAATATAAAATTGCGCCCCCCATAGGGTACAGGTGGGGAGGGGGAGCCCAGGGCTGGGGCAGCAGAGGTGTGGGGAGCACTGGTGGGGAGGGGGAGCACAGAGCTGGGGCAATGTGGGGTGTGTGTGGGGGAGAGCCCAAGGCAGGAGGGTGGAGGTCAGGTGGGCAGAGCCCAGGGCTAGGGTGGCAGGGGTGTGTGTGTGTGTGGGAGAGCCCAGGACTGGGGCAGCAGGGGGCTGTGGGGAGGCCCAGAGCGGGGACAGCAGAGGGTTCAAATGGGGGGGGGAGCCCAGCGGTTGGGCAGCAGGAGGGTGTGGGTGGGAGCAGCTAAATTTTTTTTTCCTTTGGGTGGCAAAAAAACTAGAGCCAGCCCTGCCTCCACGCACCGTGAGGTAGGTAGGAGCGGATCATTATTATCCCTACTTGAAAGAGGGAGAAGCTAAGGCTGAGAAAGGAGAATTGACTTGTCTGAGGTCACACAGCCAGTCAGTGGCAGAGTTGGGAATAGGACCCAAGAGCCCTGATTTTCAAACTATCCATCGGATCTTGAATTTCAGACATTGAATGACCTGAATAAAGTGCTCACAGATGAGCTCCAGACCAACAGTGCACAGGAATTATTCAGCAAGTATTTGAGGAGAACTGCAATGTTAGAGAGAATCATGAACTGCTCAGAGACAATTAATGCAGAGAAGCAGCAAAATTCATCAAACACAGAACTGGTTCTGACTTATTTCCTTGGTCTTAAAAGAGAACAACAAGGATCTGAGTCTCCTCCCTGTCAATAACCCCCTGCTCAGCCAATCAGGGTAGAGACTGAGGACAGGAGGCTGAGGGTTCTCACCAGAGAGCCCAAAGGATGGCCCAGGTCACTGGTGGGGATCACTGCCCAAGCACTATTTCAGCCACATATTTTTGTGTGGACCTCCCACAGTGGGAGCTGCAGAGCACTCCCCCGCAAAACACACACACACACACACACACACACACACACACACACACACTCCTCCTGGTGTTGGGAGGTGAACAGGAAAAAGGACAAAAGAAGCAAGAGATGAAGAGAAAGGAGGGAGGGAGGAAAAGGGGAAACAAAAAGGACAAACCCCAATGACCCCAGTGATTCTAAGGGACAAAATCCCAGGTGCAGAATAACATTTTGCCTCCTTAAGCTCGTGTTTTCCATGTCTAGAATTCAACTCTCACCAGATGGATCAGACTGAACAGGTTTCAAACCTCCAGGAGGCTCTTACCTTCTAAACAGGGTTGGCTGTTTTCTAGTAAAATCACTAGAAGGGAAGGAGAAAACTCGAAAGAGGTTCCTCCTGGAGCTCAAGTCTGTGAACCCGAATACTCTCTCAGTCCTCAGAGAGAGACCTGGAGAAGGAGACTTGCTGGAGCAAAGCCACAGGGGTCTCTGAGGTTTCCCTGGCCCCTGGCCCCTGGCCCCTGTCCTGCCTGGCTGATGTCAGCATCTCTCTGTGAGGTCACCACCTCCCCACCACCTTGGACCAATAGTCTGAGGTCCTGCAAAAGGCCTTTGTGATGTCACTGCCACACCCCTCCCTTGCTGTGCCAATGTCCTGCCCCTGGCCAGGCACTTTGGAGGTTTGAGCTACTCCCTGGGGATCACCCCACTCAAGGGGTGAAACACACATGGGCGGCGAGTTATATACCCACGTGGTGCCCGGGTACCAGCAATATTCAGAGCCCTGGGGCCCAGCTCCACCAAAGCTTGGGGCCGGGTCTCCCCTCTGGCCCCACCTGCCACCCCCCGTGCTTCCCCCGAGTGTCCCCCGGACCCTCTTGCTGGCCCCATGCATGTCCCTGGGCCCCGGAGGGAGCAGAGCATCCCTGCCTCTTCCATGCAGCTCCATGCTGCCTCCCTGCAGCAACTGCTGCCACAGGGTCCTAGTGCCCCCCCTTCAGAACTCACTGCCAGGGCAGACTGACTCTGAGCCTGCCCTTCCACCTCAGACCCTTCCCTTTTCCAGCGGGACCCTCCACCATCACAGCCCCCCCACCCCTGCAGTCACCACTCCTGCCCCATGCTGGGCAAGGAGACAGCCCCATCCCCCACCCCCAGTGAGGCTATAGTCAGGGGCAACAGCAGGGGAGGAGGTGCATGCAGCACCCCCCGGCACCCATAATGGGGGAGGCGAGGGAGATTCCTGGACCTGAGAAGGGCCCTAGGAGCACCTGCAGTGACAGTGGTGGGAGTGAGTGTGCTGCTGGGGGGGGGGGGGAAATGAGGGGTTCCTCCCCCAGAGCTTGCTGCTGCCAGCAGGGAAAGGGCTGGGGGGAGTCCTCCTTTCTGGCCCTTGTCCTGGAGCAGCCTGCCTGCACCCCAAACTCATCCCCAGCCCTGCCCCACCCCAGAGCCCACACCCCCAGTCAGAGCTTTCACCCCCCCCACCACATCCTCAACCCTCTGCCCGAGCCCTGAGCTCCTCCCACACCCCAAACCTCCCATCCCCAGTCCCAGCCAGAGCCTTCATTCCCCCCCCCACACACCCCAAGCCTCTGCCCCAGCCCTGAGCTCCTCCCACACCCCAAACCTCCCATCCCCAGTTCCAGCCAGAGTCCTCATCCCCCCGCACACCCCAACCTTCTGCCCCAGCCCTGAGCCTCCTCCAACACCACAAACCCCTCATTTCCAGCCCCAGATAGAGCCCTCACACACCCCTGCACCCCAACCCTCTGCCCTAGTCCTGAGCCCTCCCACACCCCAAACACCTTATCCCCATCCCAGACACAGCCCTCATCCCCCTGCACCCTAACCCTCTGCCCCAGCCCTGAGCCTCTCCAACACCCCAAACCCCCCAGACTCAGACAAAGCCCTCACCCCCCACACCCCTACCCTCTGCTCTAGCACTAAGCCTCTCCCACACCCCAAACCCATCATTCCCAGCCCCCGCCCGAGCCCCCCGCCCCCAGCACCCAAACCCTCGGCCCCAACCCGGAGCCCTCCTGCATCATGAACCCCTCATCCCCAGCCCCACCACACAGCCATCACCCCACACCCCAACCCTCTGCTATAGCCCTGAGCCCCCTCCCACACCCCAAACCTCTCATCCCCAGCCACACCCCAAACTCCCTCCCAGAACCTTGGGCGGGTGGGGGGCGGAGTTTGGGCAGGTTCTGGGCACCACCAAAATTTCTACAAACCTCCCGCCCATGGAAACACAAGATGCTTCTCCCATGTGCATTGACTTTTCACCTTGTTTGTGGTGGTGTTGTATCCATGTTGGTCCCAGGGGTCCTCTGGGGCGCCGGGCATTAGCCACTTTCGGGAGAGTGGGTTAGATGAACAGGTCTGACTCAGTGTGGCTGTTCTTATGTTCTAACTGCTGGTTATGGAAGAGACGAACTTCCAGGCTACACAGAACTGAAGAAGTGTGTGGAGTTAGCTCCACAGCTTGTCTCTTTCACCAACAGAGGTTGATCCTCTGCAAGCTCTTACCCTCACCCGCCTTGTCTCTCTTGGACTCTGAAAAGTGTTTTCTCTCCACTCCCCTTGGAGAGACGTTAAGTTTCCCTTTGGGCAACTATCAGGCTGAAGCAATTGTGTTGACTGTGACACTAGAATTGAAGATTTAATATTATAAATAAATGAGTCTAAACCTGAGGTTCTGGTTTTCACATTGGTTTTTCTAACTCCGTTCCCAGTTCTCTTCTAGAAAGGCCTCCAGGCTGCCTGCCCAGCCCAGCAAAAGTGGCAAGGAGAAAGCCCACACTGCTGCTCTTTCAGGTACTTGAAGGCTGCTATCAAACCCCCCTCACTCCGTCAGTCCCCAGTCTGTGGCAGTGCCTGGGATTCTTCCGTCCTAAGTGCAGGACTCTGCACTTCTCCTTGTTGAACCTCCTCAGATTTCTTTTGGCCCAATCCTCCAATTTGTCTAGGTCACTCTGGACCCAAACCCTGTCCTCCAGCGCTTGGATTCTTTACATGCTTTCACAGAGCAAAGAGCACATGTTCCATGATTTCACAGGGCAGAGTTTTGTGCTATTCGGAGCTTTCCCTGTGTGGATTTGACAGGTGGATCAACATAGAGACACATTGTGACCCTCTCAGGGTGCTGAGGGCTGAGAGTCTCCTTGTTGGCACCTGCCACAAGGAAGAGGGAGTTTGGCATTTGGCAGCTGGATGTTAGTGACCAAACTCACCAGCCTGCTGGAACTCAAGGACCCTCCTCTGAGCTACAGCAGCCACCTTAACCCTTGAGTTCCTTCAATGTGTCCCCCTCTGGGGTCCAGCCCGGATCACCAGATACCTGGTGAAATCCCAGATCCTCTCTTCCCCAAGTATCCCAGCTTACTAGTTTTACTGTGGACCATTGCTACTGTATCTCACACAGCACCTGAGTACAGTTATCGAACAAGTAAAACATTTATTTAACAACGGAGAGAGATTTAAACAGATAAACATGAGTGATGGAAACCAACTGTTACCACTAAACAAAGGCAGAAAATGATAGAATAGAAAGGCCAGCACAAAAAACAAAGAGAGGAACAATAAGATACTAAAAGGACAATGGTTGGAACTCTCCATTTCTCTCAGTCTTTGGATTGATGGGTACTAGAGCTGTAGCAACAGTTGAGGAACCAGGGTAAATTAAATCTAAGGTTTGAGCTGCTAGTGAAGCATTTTCCACACTCACGGCTTTCATAGGGCCTCTCTCCTCCGTGGATTGTTTGATGCCTAATAAGGTGCGAACTGCGATTGAAGGTTTTCCCGCACTCAGTGCATTCATAGGGCCTGTCCCCTGTGTGGATTCTCTGATGTCTAGAAAGGTCTGAGCTGCTAATGAAGCTTTTCCCACAGTCACTGCATTCAAAGGGCCTTTCCCCTGTGTGGATTCTCTGATGTTGAGAAAGGTTTGAGCTGCTAGTGAAGCTTTTCCCACACTCACGGCATTCAAAGGGCCTCTCCCCTGTGTGGATTCTCTGATGTTTAGAAAGGTCTGAGCTGCTAGTGAAGCTTTTCCTGCACTCACGGCATTCGTAGGGCCTCTCTCCTCTGTGGATTGTTTGATGCCTAATAAGGTGCGAACTGCGATTGAAGGTTTTCCCGCACTCACTGCATTCATAGGGCCTGTCCCCTGTGTGGATTCTCTGATGTACAGAAAGGGCTGAGCTGTGAGAGAAGGTTTTTCCACACTCACTGCATGTATTTTTTCTCTTTTGCCTGAGGATATCCTGCTGTGTTGTGGTTTCCATGAGGACCTTCTGAGTTCCCCAACAGGAAATAAATTTATCCACTTTCTTCCCTGGCTGGTTTCCTTGATCTCTTTCTGGTCTGTGCTGAATCTCCCAGGATTTTCCCTGCTCATGACTCCTGGACACATTCCTTTTCGATCTTTGCGATAATGTTCTGTTTTTACCCACTGGCTCAACATTTTCAGGCTGAGAATTCTGCTCCTCTTTCTCACATGCCATTGCATCACCTGCTGTGACAGAGACAGAAACCTCAAACAGGGATGGAAAGGGGAAGACCAAACAAAAACAAGTGCTGAAGACAGGTCAAATAAAAATCAGGAGCTGAACTCCCCCAAACTCTTCCCCCAAATAGGAGAGAGGAGGGGGATGAATTCAGCCTTCACATCCCATCCAAATACGCAGGGGGAAGGGAGGAAGCTACTGCCTGGTGTCTGCTAGTATCTATAGGAAGCCATGAACTATATTTACCCTGAGGATACGACCCCTGCTAGGGACAATAATGAACTGAGAGACCTCCCAAGGGCTTTGTTAGGCATTCCAGATGTTTCCTTCAGGCATTTACAGATTCTGAGGTGGTTTAATGTTTCCTCACCTGTGCAGGGAGTTCTCAGGATCTCTCTTTCCTCTGCACCCTGGAGGTCTGGGACCCATGGCTCTTCCCCTTGTTCCAGCTGGGAGATCACATCACGCTGGAAAACTAGAAACCCTGCTCAGATGAAAGAAAACAAAGGAGTTCAGTTGATTTCATAAGACTTGGTCATAAAAAAACAAACATTCTATTAATTTAACTTCAGTGCTTAGTGTGACCTGGTGGGCCAGGGGCAGTTCTCACTGAAAATGCCAAAGTTAGGACAGGCTGAAAAAGGGAGAGCAGATGCTCCCAGAACTGCTGGTTAACACTGAAGTTAAACGCACTGACCAGTCACCAACTGGGTTATCGAGAAGCTGAAAAAAGAAATCACACGGCCCCCTTTATTGCATCCCTGTTCTCTGACTCCTAATCAGCAGCGAGGTCCAGTACAGTGAGAGGTTATTTAAAAACTCTGCTCACATAAACAAAGTGTTCCTCTGACCCCAAAGGGTCACCCACATCACCAGGTCAGTATAGGTTTGGATATTACCCAAAATTCCATCCTTCCAGCCAATCCTTTAGCATCTAAACTAAAGGTTTAAAGGAAAGAAAGACAGAAAGAAGTTAAATGGGAAAGCAGTCAGATACATTCCAAAATGGATATATCAGGTTCTTAGCAGTATTGGTGAGTTGCTGGCTTGAAAGTCCGTCTGGAACACATCCATAGCTTGGATGGGTCATTCAGTCCTTTGTTCCAGGGTTCAGTTTGTAGAGGAGTTGCTCCAGAGGTAGGAAGGGGGAATGAAGACAAAATGGAGATGATGCAGCTGCCCTTTACATTCCTTTTGCCATGTGGCCTGTACTTCCTGTGTCCCAAATACAAGATTCACAGCACGTGGCATGGAAAAGCCTTGAAGTTCTCATTACACAGGCATATCCCGGCATGTCTTGCTGACTCAATAGGTGTATCCCCTTGGTCCTTTCCATGGGCTCATTGTACAGATGATGACCCTCAATGGGCCATCAAACAGGCTAGGCGGTGTTGATGCCAATATGTCTGGGGGTGTCACCCAGAAACACTGCACAAGTCTGGAAATACAGATATACCCTACATATCTATAACTCACAATACAAAGGTGATACAAACATAGAAACAAAATTATCATACTTGGCAAATCATGACATTTTCACTGACACCTTACATGGCATATCTAGCACGATTCATTGCAATTTTATCAGATTATATTATTATTTTATTATTAATACCAAAATGTCTCATAATTCCATACAGTGTCACACTTGGTAAACCAGTGAATTCCCAGGACCAGTTCCCCAGGTCCTTGAAGATGCCAAACACTATGCTTGTGAGGGATTGAAATACCCACATATCTGCTGGGAACACACACACACACACACACACAGACACTGTATCTGTCTACACCCCTGTGTTCACTCTTCTAGAAAATTATGATCAATTTTGTACACAGTATGGCTTGTGAGGTATCATTTGAAAGAACAGAGGGAACAGGAACCCTTACCCAGCGAGGTCACATTCTCATAGTTCTCCTGCATGACATCCCAGTAGAGGGCTCTCTGAGTGGGGTCCAGCAGAGCCCACTCTTCCCTGGTGAAATGCACAGCCACCTCCTCGAAGGTCACCGGCCCCTGAAAGAGCAAGAGTCCAACACTCAGGACCTCTTTCCCCACTCACAGCCCCACCATTTGTGGCAGAGAGGAGCGAATCAAATGGAAGCTCTGGGTGGATCGCAGTCAACAGAGTCCCACCTCCACCCCGCTCAGCGTATCCAGCAAACACCAGGGTGAGGGGACGAAGAGAGAGCCCCTTGTCTCTCCCAGCAGATCCATCACACCCCTACTAGCCACCGACTGATACAGGAGATGGAGCCCCTAGCAGGGTCCAGGGAGAGCTCCCTGGTAGGAAGCCCAATAGCCTCCTCCTTGTGAGGAGCGGGATATGAAGGGAGAGGCAGCTCCAATAAGCCTGACTCATGGGTGCCCCTTTCATATCTCACAGCAGCCGCTGGTTAGTGAGCTCAGGCTCCAGCACTGGGAGTCTGGTCAGTTTGACTAGCTCCATGGAGGTGGGCTATTTTCTTTCTTCACAAATTAGGGCATTTCCACCTCCGAACCTCCTGGGTCTGTTCCTAGAATCTAGGCCACTTATTAAATAAATCCCAGCAGGTTTGCCACACCCTGGCCTCCTCCTTTCCCCACGCTGTGAATTTCCTGCCCCGCTCCAACCTCCAAACCAGACTGTGCAAACCTTCCCATCTCCGGTGTATTTGCTGTCCCTCTTCTCCAGCAGGAACCCACCAGCAACCCCCCGATAATCCCTACCTGAGTTGGCTCCACTGCAGCCATTTCTCTTCTCTGTCCCACGCCAGGCTGGGATGAGCTGGAGCAAAACAAGGACGCCATTCTGCAGCCTGTCTGGGGGAGAAGGGCAGTTGTGGGCGTTTCAGAACCGGTTTTAGTTAATTTCACATCAGAATCCCCCAGGCCCTTTCCCTGCAGACAGACACCCTAGATTCTGCCATGCTGGGAAATGCTCAGTCTGTTTATTACAATGTTGACCTGGCCCCTCCTGCCAGGCTAAGCCCAGACACATTTTTAACCTCCCTTCTCCCTCCCCTCACCCCCTAACAAAGTCTCTTAACACAAGGCTACAAAAGAGCAGAACCAAAGGAGTCACTGTGGGGGATTCCCTCGGACACTGACCCCACGGCAGCCACACCCCAGCAGGGGGAATATGGAGTCAGGAACTGGCTTTTCCTCTGTCTGATCCTTGTTTTGTCCACTGGAAGGTGGTTCTGCCCAGGGATGCAGCAATACATGTGTCTGGGTGGACTAGAGAGCTGGAAATCTCTCCCTCCACTCATTTCTCCCACTGCCCCTTTCAGTCTCTCCTTCCCGTCCTCTCTCCCTGCCCCTCTGGCTGGGACAGTCCCATTCCTGGGGGCTTTGCTCTCCCATGGCTGGATTTTCTCCTGGCAATTGCTACTGGGAGGAGAAACGAGGAGGGGCTGTTTGTGCAGAGTCACTTTCATAACAGTCCCCAGCACTTTCCCTGAGGTCTGTCAGTTACCTGGAGACTCTGGCTCAGAATTTAGTATTAACAGGGCCCAGGGCTGCCCTAGGGGGCTAGGACCAGCTGGAGAAAGTCATCCCCTGGGCCGGGCAGAGAAGCAGCTTTAATTCAGGTCACTTCCCAGCACAGAACCCTGCTGGGGGAGCAGCAGCTGCTAAGCCTGGTCTCCCAGATCACAGTGGAGGCTGCAGCCTCTGACCCAGGAAGCTGAACCCCAGTATCCTGAGCAGAGAGGGACAGAGCGTTTGAGCAGCTTCCCTCCTTTAGCTCTCTGGGGAGAGCAGCTAATGAGAGCCCCTCCTCACAGGGAGAATTGCTGATCTCATTTGCACCACTGTCCATCCAGAGTCACTCCTTGTCTTTCCATACAGTGACTCTGGATTAACAATGGTCTCAATGAAACCAGAGTTCAGAAAGAATGAGTCCAGAACGCTGTGGAAGGGACCATTGTGTGGCAGTGCTGACCCCCTTCCCACCTCCCTCACCCCCAGATCCAGGACAATGGACTGGACAATCTAGGACCATGGAACTGGAAGTTCCTGCAGTTTTCAAGAGGGGAGAAGAGGAAAAATCTGTTATTTCACCTCACAGTGTCTGATAAGTGGCTAGAAAGTTATCACGGTGATTGGGCCTGGCCGGGGAGTGTCGGGCAGTGCTTGGAGCCAGGATTCTGGCATAAGCTAATCAGGGAGAAGAAGAAAGGTCAGGAGCAGCCCCCAGAGCCCCAGCCAGCCACCCCCCCAGATACTCCCTGGGACCCAGCCCCCAGAGTCCCTGGCCAGGGACCCCAGATACCCCTCAGAGCCCCACCGGCCAGAGAACCCCCACCAGACCTTCATTGCCAGGTTGGGAATCCCAAAGGGTTCCCCCCACCAAGAGACCCCAACAGCCAGAGACCCCCCAAAAGGGACCCCCACTGGGAACTCAGTCCCTCACTGCCTGCCTAGGACTCCCCCCCCCAGCAGGATCTGCCCTGCCAGTTGCCTGGGGCCCCCGCCGCCACCCAGCAGGACCCCTCACTCTGCTTCCCTGGCACCCCCTGGCCTAGCGCCGGGGATCCCCTCCCCCAGCTCTGTGCACTGGGCATGGCAGCGATCCCAGGAGCCAGCCGGGGAAGCCCAGACAGAGCCCCTGGCACAGCACCAGGCTCCCTCTAACCCCGTCCCGCCTCCCCAAGAGACGCCCACCCCGGCTGTTCTGCAGCCAATAGGCCCCCAGCGATACCCACCTTCAGGACCCACAGCCTCAGGGCTGGGAACATCACAACCACCCCCTGAATCCCCAAATCTCCAGAACCCACCAACCTCACTAGGGTACCCCCTGCCCAGCCACCCAGAGGCCTCCCCCCACCACAATCCCCCTTCAGCTGCTATCTCCCCACAAAACCCCACCCCCACCCTGCAACACTGTTACCTCACAGTATTTGATAAGTGGATAGAAAGTGACCACCGCCCCCTGCTGGCCAGTCACACAGGCAGAGGGAGCCCTGGGGGAAGTCTCTTGAACAGGAGTATGGAAGGCTTGGAGGGACAAAATAGGTAAGAAATGTCCATGCCTGTCACTAGCAAATAATGGCCACCATGGATCTACCCCAGAGGTGGCTGCATCTTAGCACTGCGGGAATCAACCCCTCACAGAGGCCATTTGCCATGGGGTTTGGGATACTTCTCAACTCACACTGCACTCAGAGTGACCTCCTCATCCCGTGCCAGCTGGAGAAAAGAAAAGGGTCCAGCCAACTCTCCTGTTATCAGCTGGGACCCACTGATCCCCAAACAGGGGGAGGCCTCTGGCTTTGAAGGGTATTAAATATCTGGCTGGTCTCTTTCTTCGGCAAACATTTTAACAGACGTAAAAGAGGGACCAAATGATTCACAAAGGAGTCGGGAAAGATAATCTCTGGGCAATTTAACCCCCTGTGACCTCCATGATGGAGAAGAACTCAGGGCAACAGGTTCCCTCGAAGGAAGAAGTTGCTGGGATTTAGAAACATGGGGAACAGCCCCAAACCCGAGATGATTTTTAACTGACATTTGATAATGACAGAAAAAGGCAAAACATGAGCTCTGAGAGCAACGTTCAGAAATGAAAGAGAAAGGGTGGAAATCTGAGAGATTTTGGATCCATTTTGCAAATTATAGAGAGGAAAGTGGAAAATCAGAGGGATTTTATATCAGCTGATAGCAGGCAAAATCTGTGTGTTTCACATCAATATTTGATAAATGAATAAATAGGAAATGGGCAACATTTGCAAACATTTTATATCCAGGTTCAAGAATCTAAGAAAAGGTGTAAATCTGAGATTTTCTTGGTATTTTATAATTAGAGAGACAGGGGGAAATCTCAGAGCATATTCAATTAGAAATAGACAACTAGAGAGAAGTGGGGCAAATGTTTAGGTTATTTTATATGAATCTTTGAGATTTTCAAAGAAAATGTGTCACAAACTGCGTATTTGATAACATGAGAGAAAAACACCAAGATCTGAGGGGATTTTATACTGTTGTTAACGAACTAGTGGAAAAGCAGGACTGTTGGACTGGATTTTATACGACTGTCCAATACATAAACACAAAGTAATGGTTCCCCCACCATTCCCATGGGCAGCAGGGAGCCCTTTGAGGAGCTGATTAAAAGGGAGGGGGAGGGGGAGCTGAAAGGTCCCTGGATAAAGGAAGGGGGCAGCAGTGGGGGATGGGCGGGTGACTGGCAACTGATGGTTGGGGGTAACTGTGTTGGTAGTTAGGGGTCAACAATTGGGATTGGGAAACTGGGGTCTGGGCAGTCCCCACGGGGGACACGTGCGCTGCCCTTCCCTGCCCTGGCAGAGACCCGGCATCTCCTAGAATATCAGGGCTGGAAGGGACCTCAGGAGGTGTCTAGCCCAACCCCCTGCTCAAAGCAGGACCAATCCCCAACTAAATCCCCAAATGGCCCCCTCAAGGAGTCAGCTCCCAGCCCTGGGTTTAGCAGGCCAGTGCTCCAACCACTGAGCAATCCCACCCCCACTCCAGGGGCAGCCATGTGCTGGGGAATGACTCAGGGCAACAATTTCCCACCTACACAAGGACAAATCGCTGCAGATAAAATGGGTGGGAAAATGCCCGTCACTAGAGAAGATTTTAAACTGACGTTTGAGACTCATGGGGAGAACGGGGGAAATCGGGGGAGACGGGAGAGCTTATCATTGGCGGGGATGGGGGGGAATCGCCCCAGATTTTATAGCCCCGTGTGAGACACTGAGAGAGAAAAGGGGCAGAACTAGAGAGAATTTGTATCGGGGGCGAGAGGCAAGTGGCACAAACAGGGACAGGATCCCAGTAACCCCCTCCCCTTCCCCGCCCGCCACTCCCGGGAATTTCCTGGCTGCCCAGAGACAGTTCAACCCCACATCCCACTGACCTTCCCCTACAACTCCAGCTTCTCCTCCTGCCTGACACCCCCATCTCCCCACACCACAGGGGATCCCCCCCTGCCAGGCCCCAGTCTCTGCCCCCCAAATCCCACTGGGGCTGAGGCAGCTCTGAGGCTTCTCCCAGGTTCCCCAGGGCAGAGTCACTTTCCTGCCCAGCCCCAGTGCCCCGGGGTCTCACTCCCGGGGCTCCGTGGGAGGCTGGACACCAGGGATGCAGGACGGCAGGAATGGGGGTGACAGGCCTCCTGTTCCTCAGTCTCACGGCGGGACCGAGGGGGCTCGTCACTCTCCGGCTCGGGAGCGCTGGGAAGACCCGACCGTGGAGGGGCCGTCGCTGGGGGGGGGGCGGCCCCGCGCAGGCGCTGAGCACGTCCTTATATCACTTCTGTGGCGGGAAAAGTGCTGAGGAGATGGAACGCTGAGGGCTGGTTTTGGCGGGAAAAACCGGTTTGGACTGGTTTGAGCCTGTGTCCTGATGGTAAACAAGTCCCCTCTCAGAGATGGAGTCCAGGGGTCAATAGTTCATATGCTCCAGATTGGATCTTATTTTAAAGCCAGTGATTTACCTCATAAACATCTTATTAACCAACTAATTGAACCTATTAAAGCAGGACCCACAGAAGGTTAATCCGGCCCTGACTGCCTGAGCACTATTTCAGCTCCACATTTTTGGGTGGACCTCCCACAGTGGGAGCTGCAGAGAACTCCCCCGCAACACACACACACACGCACACACACACACACACCCCTCCCTCCTGGGAGGTGAACAGGAGAAAGGACAAAAGAAGCAAGAGACGAAGAGAAAGGAGGGGGGGATGGATGGAGGAAAAGGGGAAACAAAAAGGACAAACCCTAATGTCCCCAGTGATTCTAAGGGACAAAATCCCAGGTGCAGAATAAAATTCTGCTTCCTTAACCTCGTGTTTTCCATGCCTAGAATTCAACTGTCACCAGATGGATCAGACTGAACAGGTTTCAAACCTCCAGGAGGCTCTTACCTTCTAAACAGGGACGGCTGTTTTCTAGTAAAATCAGGAAAAGGGAAGGAGAAAACTCGAAAGAGGTTCCTCCTGGCGCTCACGTCCGTGAACCCAAATACTCTCTCAGTCCTCAAAGAGAGACCTGGAGAAGGAGACTTGCTGGAGCAAAGCCACAGGGGTCTCTGAGGTTTCCCTGGCCCCTCACCCCTGTCCTGCCTGGCTGATGTCAGCATCTCTCTGTGAGGTCACCACCTCCCCACCATCTTGGACCAATAGTCTGAGGTCCTGCAAAAGGCCTTTGTGATGTCACTGCCACACCCCTCCCTCGCTGTGCCAATGTCCTGCCCCTGGTCAGGCACTTTGGAGGTTTCAGCTACTCCCTGTGGATCACCCCACTCAAGGAGCGTTTGTTCTAGGCAGCAAGTCGGCTAGACAGGGAAACATCAGACGCTGCTCCCAATGCTACACTCAGTTTTTCAGAAATTAGTCGACTTTATGGCCAGAAGAGACCATTAGAGCATCTAATCTGACCCCCTGCGTATCACAGGCCTCCTGTATGACACAATAGCTACTTTTGGGGCAAACACATTCCAGAAAGGCACCTAGTCTTCATGAAATGACATCAGGAGATGGAGAATCCATCACTTTCCTTGGTAGCTTGTTCCTGGGGTAAATCATCCTCGCTGTTGAATATTTGTGCCTTAGTTGTAATATGAATTTGTCTCTTTTCACCTTCCAGACATTGGGTCTTGTTATTCCTTTCTCTGCTAGATTAAAGAGCCCTTTAATATCCAATCTTTTCTCTCCATTAATGCACTTCAACACTTCAATTAAGTCACCTTTCAATCTTCTTTTGATAAGCTGGACAGGTTGAGCTCTTTCAATAGCTCACTAGAAGGCATTTTTCTCCAGCCCTCAGGACATTTGGTGGCTCTTTGCTGCCCCAGCTCCAGTTTCACAACATCTTTTTCAAATGAGGACACCAAAACTGGAGGCTATTCCAGTATCAGTCTCACTGATGCCATGTCACCTCCTGTGACGTTATTGACATAATCTGTACCTGTATAGATCACCATTGCGACCACTGTTCTATATTTGCAGCCAATATTGTAGAAAGGTTGTCGTGTAAGGGTTCTATGGAGAGGTTCTGATTGGCTGATTATAATGATGCCATCTCTAGATGTGTATCATTTTTGAAGTTGATGTTATGAATATTGGCTCTATGCTGCCTGTATTTCAAACTTGTGCTCTGCTTCCGGGGAACACCCCAGCCAGACAATTTGGTGTCAGTTCTGCTGAGCCTGCTTGATGGCCCATTACGGACCATCAGCTCTACAGTCGACCCACTGAGAGAAGGCAGATACGTCTTGTGACTCAGCAAGCTATGCAAGGACCTGCCTATGGACAGAACTCTAAGGTTTTTCTATGCCATGTGCTTAGGGAGATGTATTTTCCATGCCCTGGTTCCTCACTGACCCAGAGAGAACAAAGGAACAAGAAAACAAAAACCTTCCCCCACAGATTTGAAAGTATTTTCTTCTCTTATTGGTCCTTTTGGTCCTGTGCCAACCAGGTTATCTGAGCTTTTTAACCCTTTACAGGGTATTTTATGCTACCCGTAGCGATACATTTATGACACCCTGTAAATAGCAATCTGCAGAATCTGATTCTGAGAAAGAGCAGGGTGAAGGGAAGTGGCTTCAGCAGATTTACTGAGCATGCTCAGTTTATGTGAACAGGCTCAGTGCACCATAAGTAGCAAATTCCTACACGCAGCAGTTACTCACACTACACCTGAGGCAGCATGAGGCAGGGGCTCCATCGCTGTCCAGACCCCACCCAAGAGCAGATCCCCAGGGGCTGCGAGACCCTCAGCTTCTGGGACCTGTGTGTGGAGTCTCTCTTCTGCCCACCCAGGGCTGCCCCTGGGGTCCCTCTGGCCCTTGCAGCCCCAGGCCAGGGACAGCAGAGCCTGTGACTGGGTCCAGCTGGAGAAATTCCCCACCTCGGATGGGCACATAAAGTGCTTCAGTGAAAGGCTGTCCCTGGCCCAGCACCTCTGGCACCGCTGCAGCAGCCCGGAGCTCAGCCCGGGCTCCCAGCGCACACTGGAGGCAGCAGCACCAGCAGTGTCTTGCACCTTACAAAGCCCAGCCACCAGGAGCTGCCCCACGGCTCTTTTCCTTGTTTTTCCTGCTTCCTTCCTACCAGCCCCCCACTGCTCCAGCCCCTTCCTGGCACCTTCAAGCCCAACCCAGGCTGCAGCTGCCGCACTCACCGGGCCAGGGACTGTCTGAGGTGGGAACTAGCCCCATCTCTGCTCCTCCTCCTGCCCCTGTGTGTCCCAGAACCCCTGCAGGGACTGACCCGCACCCAGGCTCTCGCTCCTATTAGCGCTCACAGGGGCCAATCCAGCTACGGGAGAGTGAGCGCCCCTGGGAGCAGGGAAGTGACCAAGTCTCCCTGCCAGAGGGTGGGGGAGGGGGAAGAAAGGGAAAGAGGAGAGATTGAAAGGGGATAAGGAGAAATAAGTGGGGTAAGCAGCACCCAGCTCTTTTCTACTGCATCACCCCAGAGCAGATTGCTCCTGAGCTCTGGGTAAATAGCCCCCAGTGTCTCCCAGATCCCCCTGCCTCCCTAGGCAATGCACATAGGGATCTCCTTCCTGCCAGGCGTGATTACAAGTAGGTGTAGGTGTCACCCTTATGCCATGATTGGAGAAAGACAGCAAAGCTTGGGAACACGCGTCTGTATTTCCAGTCCAGTGTGACAATCCCGGCTCCAGGAGGGGTTTGTTCTCTGCTCCTGCTGGATGGGCACACAGTGGGGCAGCAACAGGTTTGTGTCAGTTTTTGTTGCTCCACGTTCCTTAACTTAGAACAGTGTGAAATGAAGAAAATGGAGATTGAATTAAAGGGAAATATACAAAGAAAAGTTCCAGCCCCTGTTGCTTATTGAAAGAAATGACTCAACTTCCCAGTTACAGGTTTTATTAACACGAACAAATAAATCCAAGAGCTCACATCACTGAGGCTAAATGACTATAGACACCACTCAGCTAAGGGTTAAACAACACAGTGATAAAGTTCAGGTCAAATCAGGAAATCAATGAGTTAACAAGGATACTGCGCTGGAATCAAGTCGTCAATTTAGTCCAACCATCAGATTAATACAGCAGAAAAACCAACCCCTATAAATCCTAAAAGAGCAACCCAAGAAGGCAGGTGCACATTTAGTGATGCCGAAACCCCAATCAGATTTTCACCCAGGCAGTGCAACCCAGATTTACACAGCTGAATATTTCAATACCGAAACCAAATGATTGCTGACATTTAGCCCACAACCTCAAAGCTAATTACAGTTTTCTCCTTAGATGTCACTTTTGTGTAGCTAATACTTCTCCTCACCCTCTCGCCCCAGAACACATACTGACCTTACAGAGACATTAGTAAAAAGTTCAAACAGCTCTCTCTGAACAATATATATCTGACAGCTCAATTCTTTGCAATGCTTCCACAGGTGAGGCGCATGCATTCAGTCATTTCATAGGGCAGGGTTTTAAGGCTATTAAGATTTGGGGAACTAGTTTTCCTAGCATCTTCCCTGTGTAGATTTCAGAGGCGTGCACACACACACGTGCACACACACTGCACTACCTCCCCCCCTTCAATCTAATAGAAAGGCTGGGAGGTCTCCAAGTTCATAAAAAGAAACAGACAAAAAAATAGAAAAGGGAACAAAGCGTTTCTAAGATTAGAAGGGGTTGGGTCTCTGCACCTCTCAGTCTTTGGATTCACCTGGGGTAGGAACTGTAGCTGCAGTTTAGGAACCAGGTAATGGCATAGATGCTCCAGCACATTGGGCTAGCAGGCTTTGCAGGTACAGGGAGACTAGTGCAGGCTGCATAGCCCGTCGCCGTTGTGCTTCATTCCCCAGAGGGGATCAGTCCTGGGATCCTGGCAGTCAGTCTCTCTGAGGCTATGTCTACACTGGCAGAGTTACTGCGCCAGGAGTTACAGTGCCACTCAGAGAGCGCTGAAGGGAAACCACTATTGTATGTTCACACTGTCAACAGCCTGTGCAATAGCGTGTTCACACTTGCAGCAGTGTTCGGAGCGGTGCACTCAGTATCCCACTGAGCATCTCTTCCTCTTATGCTGCTAAGAGTTGTGGGAAGGCAGAAGGGGTCGCGGAGCATCCCGGGTCCTGTCCCAATGCCCCATGATGCATCGCTTCGCACCCCAGCAATCCCTGTGCTTCCATTCACATTTGGCGCCATCTTTCAATGGTTGGTGTACTGCGCATTCTGCCTCTTTGGGCAGCAGGCATGGACCCCGCACTGTTGACCAATATGCTGCTCGCTCTCACTAACACATCACGAGTGGCAGTGGAGTTATTCCTTCAACTACAAAGGCAAGAGGAGTTCGATATTGATCTCGCCACATGTAGTAGCTACGACAGGAGATTGCTTATGGCATTCACGGGGTGCTGACCACAGTGGAATGCTGCTGTGGAAACAAGCGCTGAGCGGCGGGATCACATTCTCATGCACATCTGGGATGATGAGCAGCGGCTGCAGAGCTTTTGGGTGAGGAAAGCCACATTCAAGGAACTCTGTGATGAGCTCGCCCTGCAGCACAAGGACACGAGAATTAGAGCTGCCCTGTTGTTGGAGAAGCGTGTGGCAAGAGCACTGTGGAAGCTGGCTACTCCAGACTGCTACCAATCAGTCGCTAACCAGTTCAGAGTTGGAAAATCGACTGTTGGACGCGTGTTGACAAAAGTGTGCCAGGCATTAATTGAATCCTGCTCTGAAAGACCCTGATTCAGGGCAATGTGCATGCCATTGCAGATGGCTTTGCACAAATGCGCGTCCCTAACTGTGGCAGATGATAGATGGCACATATTCTAATTCTGGCACCAGACCACCTAGCCCCCGAGTACATTAATCGCAAGGGGTATTTTTCTATGGTTCTCCAGGCAGTAGTGGATCACCATGTGCATTTCACAGACATTAACGCAGGCTGGTTCGGAAAGGGGCATGGTGCACGCACCTTTCAGAACACTGGCCTGTTCAGGAAGCTGCAAGCAGGGACTTTCTTCCCAGACCAGAACGTCAGCATAGGGGAAGTCAAAATGCCCATTGTGATCCCGGGAGACCCTGCCTACCCCTTATGAAGCCATACACAGGGCACCTTGACAGCGGCAAGGAGCGGTTCAACAACAGGCTGAGCGAGTGCAGAACGACAGTTGAGTGCTTTTGGCCATTTAAAGGCCGACTAGCGCTGCCTCTATGGGAAGCTGGACCTGGCCAGTGACAATATTCCTGTGCTTATGGCCCCATGTTGTACACTCCATAATATCTGTGACGGGAAGGGTGAAAGCTTCACTCAGGGCGGGACCACTGAGGCTCAGTGTCTGGAGGTTGAATTTGAACAGCCAGAGACCAGCACTATTAGAGGGGGGCAGAAAATTGCCTGTTGCTTTGCAGGGCTCTGTTCACTTTCAATTAATGGAATGAAGATTGCTTCCAAACCAGAACTATTCTATTAAAAGGCTACCACTAGAGGACGGACGGACGGACGGACGGACGCACGCACACCCACCCACCCCCGCACAGTGGGGGATGAGGGAAAGGAGTGTCCCATGAGTAGATGAGGTTAAAGATTTGTGTCAGTCTAAGTATCTATGCAACCGTATCCTTGGGAGTACAGTGCAGCAGGTACTGTGCTTCGGCAGGAATGAACTGCAGAGGGACGGGTGTTGAGTGGACTGGGTACTAGGAGTACGCAGGGCTGGACTGCGATGTGGCAGGAGTGGAATGCAGAAGGGTCCAGACTGGAGCCAGGAGGTTGATAAGAGTGCGTTGGCCGTGTCTGGGGGCACACGGGAAAGAGGTTTGTGACAGTGGCTGCAGGGGAGGGCACGCACAGCGCTGCCTGGTTTGCAGTGCTAGTAGCACCTGGAGAGCGTGTCCGCTTGGCACTCCATAACTCCTGCTTTCTGCAACCCTCCTGCCCCCAACAACTTGCTTCAGTGATTCCCAAAATCAAAGCCACTAGCCAGCTGTGACTGGCGAGCCTCCTCCAGGGCAGAGAAGAACTTCTAGCTGCAAACATCTCTGACCTATGAGTCATCCTCTGCCTCTGGGTCCCCCTTCACATCCTCATCCAAGCTTTCCTCCTCCTGGCCCGATCCACTCTCAACGGGCACGCAAGCCCCCAAAGTACCCACAGTGCCCTTTGCAGGGGAGGTGGGGTCACCACCGATTATCGCGTCCTGCTCTTTGTAGAATCTGGAGCTCATGGGCACAGCCCTGGAGCGGCAGTTTGCCTCCCACGTCTTGTGGCAGGTGTTCTGCAGGGCCTTCGCTTTGACCCTGCACTGGAGTGTGTCCCAGTCATGGCCCCTTTCTCTCATGCATCATGAAATTTGTCCATAGGCGTGATAATTCCTACCGCTGGAGCATAAGAACATAAGAAAGGCCGTACCGGGTCAGACCAAAGGTCCATCTAGCCCAGTATCTGTCTACTGACAGTGGCCAATGCCAGGTGCCCCTGAGGGAGTGAACCTAACAGGCAATGATCAAATGATCTCTCTCCTGCCATCCATCTCCATCCTCTGACGAACAGAGGCTAGGGACACCATTCTTACCCATCCTGGCTAATAGCCATTTATGGACTTAGCCACCATGAATTTATCCAGTCCCCTTTTAAACATTGTTATAGTCCTAGCCTTCACAACCTCCTCAGGTAAGGAGTTCCACAAGTTGACTGTGCGCTGCGTGAAGAAGAACTTCCTTTTATTTGTTTTAAACCTGCTGCCTATTAATTTCATTTGGTGACCCCTAGTTCTTGTATTATGTGAATAAGTAAATAACTTTTCCTTATCCACTTTCTCAACATCACTCATGATTTTATATACCTCTATCATGTCCCCCCTTAGTCTTCTCTTTTCCAAACTGAAGAGTCCTAGCCTCTTTAATCTTTCCTCATATGGGACCTTCTCTAAACCCCTAATCATTTTAGTTGCTCTTTTCTGAACCTTTTCTAGTGCTAGAATATCTTTTTTGAGGTGAGGAGACCACATCTGTACACAGTATTCGAGATGCGGGCGTACCATGGATTTATATAAGGGCAATAATATATTCTCAGTCTTATTCTCTATCCCCTTTTTAATGATTCCTAACATCCTGTTTGCTTTTTTGACCGCCTCTGCACACTGCGTGGACATCTTCAGAGAACTATCCATGATAACTCCAAGATCTTTTTCCTGACTCGTTGTAGCTAAATTAGCCCCCATCATGTTGTATGTATAGTTGGGGTTATTTTTTCCAATGTGCATTACTTTACATTTATCCACATTAAATTTCATTTGCCATTTTGTTGCCCAATCACTTAGTTTTGTGAGATCTTTTTGAAGTTCTTCACAATCTGCTTTGGTCTTAACTATCTTGAGTAGTTTAGTATCATCTGCAAACTTTGCCACCTCACTGTTTACCCTTTCTCCAGATCATTTATGAATAAATTGAATAGGATTGGTCCTAGGACTGACCCTTGGGGAACACCACTAGTTACCCCTCTCCATTCTGAGAATTTACCATTAATTCCTACCCTTTGTTCCCTGTCCTTTAACCAGTTCTCAATCCATGAAAGGACCTTTCCTTTTATCCCATGACAGCTTAATTTACGTAAGAGCCTTTGGTGAGGGACCTTGTCAAAGGCTTTCTGGAAATCTAAGTACACTATGTCCACCGGATCCCCCTTGTCCACATGTTTGTTGACCCCTTCAAAGAACTCTAATAGATTAGTAAGACACGATTTCCCTTTACAGAAACCATGTTGACTATTGCTCAAGAGTTTATGTTTTTCTATGTGTCTGGAGCACAGCTGGAACTGGACAGCCTCCTCTCCCCAAATACTGATGAAGTGCAGCAGCTCGGCCTTGCTCCAAGCCAGGGCTCACCTGGTGCGTGGAGTAGGCCTGGTCACCTGGAGAGATGCGCGGAGACCACGGCAGGCATCACCAAGCAAACAGGGAGGGGACTTTGAAAGCGTGCACACCTTGGAAGTTACAGGGCAGACAGCGGCTTTACCGTGCAGAAACTTGCCAGTGTAGACAAGGCCGTAGATGGCTTACGTAACATAAGAACCCAAACCTGGTCCTACTGGCTCAGACCAATGGTCCATCTAACCCCGTGTGCTGCCTGAGAGTGACCAGTGCCAGATGCGTCAGAGGGAATGAACAGAACAGGCTTGTTGCCCTGCAAGGTGAGTCTTTCACCCTTATCTTTAACTTCATTGTTGTCAATTCCTACTGATGTTATCTTACCACCCCTCCCCCGAGGTTACTGCGCAAATCCGGTGTGAACCACTCCTGTGATACAGACGTGTCCCAATCCAGCTGAACTGAGGCAGACTTTGGGTCAATGTCCGTTTGGAAAAGGCCCACTTAACCCAGCAGGTTTCTCAAAGTACCTGTCGCTGTGAACCGCATGTAGTGTGGATGTGTGGACCCCAAAGATATCAAACATGAAAGAAACACAAGGCCAGCACTGAGGAGGTTTCCAGAGCCAGGCCTGAGGGTTAAACAGCTGTGCTCAACAGGAAAAGGGGCCTCCACACCTATAAAAATAACTGGTTGAAAAACCCCAAAAAAATAAATAAAAAACCCAAACCAAAAAACCAACCCAGAAAAGCTCCCATCACACATCCATCACCATTGTAGATTTTGACATCTGCTGCCTGATGTGACGTCTTTGCTTTGCAAACAAGAGACCTGGGGAACTCTCTGGCTGTTACCCTCTAACTGGGTAAAAGGTTACACCTCTTGTATTAAGTAATTTTCCTCTTAACAAAAGATTTATTTTAAAATTTATCAAAATGAATTCCACTTGAAATAGAAATAATTACAGTCTATACTGGGTCTCTAGTCTCACACAGGCTATTTCTCTCACCTGTTCCCCCACTCTAATTCCTTTGGAGGGAGGTTTTAATTTCAGGATTAGCCTCCATTTACGATACAGTAGGAGGAGGCAGGGAGAGAACTAAAAGAAAACCTGATGACTAACGGTTGCTGTGAAATGGGGGAACAGTACAACCGTGATGCTCAGGGTTTGCTTAGACTAGGAAAAGTGATGGAGTTTAGGTCAGGTCAAGGGGAAAGCTAATGGCAACCCCTGCACCTGGGCTGCATCTGCTCTACAACTATAATTGTCTTTTTACCCCAAGATCACTAACTTGAGCAGCCAACGCCATGTGCAGCCCTAGTGGATGGAAGGCACAGGTAGTTTTTGCCTCAGTGTAGCTTGTTGGGAATCAAACCTCTCCCCCACCTGGAGCTGATGAACATTCCTGGCAGGAGGGACACACACTCCTACGACTCAAAGGAAAGGAGTTGATAGAAAAGATCACAGGACTGACCCCAAAGAAGGGTGAGCTGCAAAAGGGAGAAGCAGGCAACTGATCTGGTGGAGCTGAGAGACCTCGGTGAAGACGGTGCAAAAATCACGATGTGGGAATTAGCAAATGTGATTTTAAAAAAAAACAACAAAAACCCACTTTGGCCAGCCCTAGTCAAGGCATTTGCTACAGTTCTCTCTCATGTGGATTTTCTGATGTCTAATGTGGTTTGAGCGCTGATTGAAGCTTTTCCCGCATTCAGAGCATGTGTAGGGCTTCTCCCCTGTGTGGATTCTCTGATGTAAGATGAGGTCTGAACGATTAAAGAAACATTTCCCACACTCAGAGCATCCATAAGTTTTCTCACCCATGTGGATTCTCCTATGTCTGATAAGGTGTGAGCTGTGATTGAAGCTTTTCCTGCACTCAGAGCACGTGTAAGGCGTCTCCCCAGTGTGGATTCTCCGATGTGAGATAAGGTTTGAAATATCCCTGAAGCATTTTCCACACTCAGAGCATCCATAAGGTTTCTCTCCTGTGTGGATTCTCCTATGCCTGATAAGGTGTGAGCTCTGATTGAAGCTTTTCCCGCACTCTGAGCATGTGTAGGGCCTCTCTCCTGTGTGGATTCGCTGATGTGAGATGAGGGTTGAACTACCAGTGAACTGTTTCCCGCACTCAGAGCATCCATAAGGTTTCTCACCTGTGTGGATTCTACAATGTCTGATAAGGTGAGAGCTCCGACTGAAGCTTTTCCCACATTCATGGCATGTGTAGCGTGTCTCTTCCAAGTTGATTCTTTCACGTGTAATAAGCTCTGAGTGGCTACTGAAGTTCTCCTCTGGCATCTGCTGAGTCTCGCAGGCTTTTACTTTTTCTGGGAGTGCACAATTCCCAGAAACATTCCCTTTGGATCTTCCTGATAACATCCAATGTGGTTCTCCTTGCTCAGCATCTTCCTGCTGGGGTTTCTCCTCCTCATTCTCACTCACCAGCCCATCACCAGATGGGAGACAGAGAGAATCCAGACATAGGTCACTCCCCGCACCTGAGAGAAAGGAAATGTCAGAGAGAGGAATGGAAAAAGGGATGAACAATCCAAAATATGTGGGGGAGAGATCAGTCCTATCAGGAGCTGATTTTCCCCAAACCCTTCCCTAGAGGAGAGAGGAAGGGATCAGTTTTGGTCTGCATCTCATGAGAACACTCAGGGGAAAGCAAGGTTGGGGAGGGACCTGCTGCCACTTGTTAGTCAGAATAGGAGGGAAGCCATGAGTGACGTCTGCCATAATGATTCCACATCTGCAGGGGACAATCCTGAACTTGGAGAGCTCACAAGGTCTTTGTAGGGCATCCCGAATGTTTCCTGCATTCCCGCACAGTTGTTGAGTTGGTTTAACCAATTCCTCACCTGTGCAGGCAGCTCTCGGGAGGACTTCTTTCTCAGAGCCCTGGAGGTCTGGGACCCACGGCTCTTCCCCTCGTTCCAGCTGCGAGATCACATCAGGTTTGGAAATTGGAAACCCTACTCCAGGCAAAGAAAACAAGGGAGGTCAATGGAATTTGTGGGATACTTGTCACAAAGAATAGTCCATGGTTTTAACCCCCAGCTCATTTTTAAGCAGTAACATCCCAAGACCAGCTTCCTTGGCTCCAAGTGGCAGGAGAGTTATTATAATAAATCATATTCATTACCTTAGTGCCTAAGGAGCAACTAACAGTGGGTCCCCACTGTGCTACGACAAGTACAAACAGAGAATAGTAGCTGGGCCATGCCCTGAAGAATTTACAATCTGAATAGACAAGACAGACACAGAATGGGGGAAGGGATAGACCCAACTCTTAGAACAGAGATATTCAGGCCTGTCTGTAAAGCCTGTACTTTAAGAACTTAGGGGTATTTTTATCGCTTAGCTGCTTACAGGAGTATGAAAACAAAGAATCAAAATCACTGTCTGTATTTGTAAGGGCCTTCTCTTACTGTGACCGTCTGAGACCTTGATCTTAGGCTAAGGCCTTTGGCTAAGCAGCAGGGGCAGCCATAAACTGGGAAGCGCAGGGTCACATCCTCACACCCCAAACCCGTCACACTGAAATAAGGTGCTATTGGGCTGTTAGGAAGACGATCCTGTCCTGATAGTGCCCATCACCACCAGATAAAGAAACAGATCTTAAGATGGTTAAAGAAAACTTAGTTTGACAGCAGCTTGTCTGGCAAGAAATCACTTCTCAATGCTTGTGGTTGTGAAACCCTCATTTCTGTATTGTTCTATCTTTATGCCCCCACTTTTCCATTGTTAATCTGTCTGGTTCTGTAATTGTTTCTCTCTGCTGTACAGTTAATTTTGCTAGGTGTAAGTTAATTAGGGTGGTGGGATATAATTGGTTAGATAATTATGTTACAATATGTTAGAATTGGTTCGTTACATTTCAGTAAAATGATTGGTTAAGGTATAGCTGAGAATATTACTATATAAATGGGGTCCAACAGGAGGGGGAAGGGAAATTGGAGTCATGTTTGTTAAGGTGTGGGGGGAAACGGGAACACAGGCCAGGCTCAGCTGCATCAGAGCTGGGAAGGGGGACACGGGATAAAGGCTCTGCGGCGTCAGAGCTGGGAAGGGAACACTGGGGAACAGACTGTATCCGTATATCGAGATAAGCCCGACTGGTGTGAAGGGCTTCAGAATATGCTTCCTTGGAAACTAACCCCAATAAACATGGTACTGTCTGCGCTTTGGACTTCTGGTCTTTCGCTGCTTGCTGTCTGCATGACAAGAACCAGGGAAGTGGGAGGGTGAAGGGAAAACCTCTAACAAAACGGACATGACCTGATAACCAAGAGGTGAGCCTTTGAGGAAGGTTTTAATACACTTTGGAACGGATCAGGGATTCCCATGAGGACTGAGAGGGAGCGATGGTAAACACGCATTTAGATCCTTTTCTTGTTTTGTATCTTTTCCCCATAAGGCTGAACCTTTGGCACTGTCATGGATCCATAGGATCTCTGCAATGCCCTGGCTTTTAAACAGTCCTTGGGAGGTGCCCCTTGAGTGCACTAGACCCCCAAGGGCTCCCACTCTTCCACAAGGACAGGCCACTTAGCTTCAGCACCTGAGACTGAGCCTCTGGCTTCAACACTCCTACTTCAACCTGCGAGCTCTGCCAGCAGGTCCAGCTGAACGACACTCCTGTTCAGAGACTGTTCCTCATTCATGCTTCAATGCACCTCAGGAAGTTTTTGCTGTGACACTGGGCAGACTTTTAAAACATTGCAGGGTTTATTAGTCAACCGAAACACAGCACTGGAAAGTCTTTTCATTAGCACAGAGAAGCAATGAAGACAATATAGTCCACACTGGCCAATGCCCTTGAGCCAGGCTGCTGTAGAAAACAGTTTGGTTTCTTTTCACTATCTCTGTCCATTTGTCTTCACTCCAGCAAAGCTCCCTGTGTCTGCGAGCCCAGTTCTTCCTGCTCTCAAAAACATAACGAGTCCATGTGTGCTTCACTCAGCCAAGCTGAGATCCTCCCACGGACAGGTGACAATTATTCCCTTGTCTCTGTCGGGTATCCCATTCCATTGATCTAAGTTGGCCCCAGCCAGTTCTTAATGACCCATTCATATCACCCCATGACAGCTACGTGACAAAACACCTCACGTCTCCTGCTCTTTACAATCATAGCAATACCAATCACAGCAGGAAACTGAGGTGTGTATTGGCATCATACAAGTATCACCAAAAGTCCCACCTCTGTCTCAGACAGACACACTGCTCACAGCCCCTGGAACTGGCCGTTAGTCCAGCAAACACAGTGGAGGAGAAGCTGCAATCCTCACACACTGGTCAAAAGGAGAGGCATGTGGGTCCCTGCCCATAGAGAGGGGCTGGCTAGAGGCCTGATACCTGAGGGGCCATTCCTTGAGCAGACCATGGAGGCAGGTGAAAGGCTTCGCTACCCCAGAACTGTGACATTGCAAAAGCACATTTTGGGGAATTAGGAAATCTAGTGACTCAGGTGTAATGGGAGGGAGAATTAAACTCCCCCAGTGGGAGGAGAAGGCTGGGGAATTACACACTAACATTCAGGAGCAACAGCCTCTAATTCTTCCGGAAAAGGAGAAGGTCAGAAACAAGAACTGGGCCACGCAGCCTCAGGAGGGACAGGCTCAGAGATCCAAGGAGCCTGGAGGGAAGACAGCTTGTGGCTGCTGCAGATGGGGAGAGGGGGGAACAAGACTCTCTCCAAACTCTCACTCTTGTTGACCCCGACCTGATTTTACAATCTATGACCCAGTCTCACGTCTTGTGGGCAATTTCATACTCGCTAGAGGTAAGATGTCATGATCAGAGAATTGCTTATGAGCTTGGACCATGAGTGGAGGGGCAAGGAGGTGAACATAGATAAATGGGTTATTCAGCTTGCTACAGTTAAGGGCCTTATATTAGGTGGAGGATTTGTGGGAGAAGTTCTGCTGAAGTCTGGGATTTACCTGACCAGGCCTAAGGAGAGAATCCCAGGTCAGATATTTTGCACCCTCATTTTTACAGACTAAGGAGTAACTACAAACAGGTGGAATACGCCACAGGATTCTGAAAGAAGGAAGTTTGGGGTGGGCTTTAGCAATTAGGTTGCTATGCAGGATCTCAGCAGTTGGAAGTGATGTAAATCATGAGTATTAAGGCTTGATGCTAAATTATGGACTTCCCAAAGGCCAGGTATGGGTTGGGGCAGCTATTGACATTATTGTAATCAGAGCAAAGCAGCAGATGCGGTATATCGCCATCCTATTACCATAAGGAAGTGGATAAATTACCTCTCCTAGTGACCATTTTTTCATTTTGTCAGGTCCCCGAGACAGTGTAAACTGAAGCAGGGCCTCCCTTCTGACGGGCTCCCTTGCCCCTCGATCTTTGTTTCCATTGGTGTCATAACTTGTACGTCCGCACCGTGCAAGCCCCTCTTTACTATACTGATCTTAGTCTAACTGTTACGTGGATTGATCCTTGCCTGTGATTTCAGTTATAACTGTCTGTATTTAATCAAGTTTCTGTGTGTTTCACCAAATTCCATCTCCTCCATTAACGGTGAGTAGCCATGTACAAGGGCGAGTTGTGCCCCAATACGTAATCTTATAGGTGTAAAAATTGCACAGGCTACACCACCACCCTGTGACATCATCAACAAAGTGCCCATTTGTGCCTGGGTAGGGGCCCTGCTCTGGGAGGGAGGATGCAGCAAGGACTCAGGATCGGTGGCCAGGGTCGCTGTGCATGGAGATGGGGAGGTTATATGGGGAGGGGGGTAATGAGTGGGAGAGGGAGGTCAAGAGTTAAAAGAATATTTGGGGGAGGAAACGTATAATGAAGTGAAACAGAACAGAAATAAAACTGGAGTGTAGGCTCTAGAACAACAAGGCTTGGGCAGGGATTCAGGGTTAAAGGTCTGGGATCCCCCAGCGCTCTAGATCCCCAAACCTCTCCTCCCTCCCACTGACCCACCCAGACCACTTCCTGGGTGCCCTTCTCCCACACTGCCCTCCCCTTCTTCCCATTACTCTCAGCCGGCACCACCTCCCGGCACCTTGGGAGCTTCTTGTGTTCCCTCCTCGTCTCTCAACCTCTTCCCTCCCTGCTGCTTCTTAGCTCTAATCCTGCACACACCCTCCCCATGTCCTGGCACCCCAGAATTAGTTACTCCCCCCTTCTCCTCCCCTCCCACAGCTCTGTTCTCCCTTCACTCGTGGGGTCCTGAATGGCAACATTACACTCTCCTATCAAAAGATGAGCTCATCTGACTGTCACCCAAGCCATGCATCAGTCACACACCTATTTTTATTAATTTAATTATTTATTTTTAAATAATTTTTAACATATTTTTATTTTTTTATAATTTTATTAATTAATTTTAAAAAACCATTGCTAATGTAGCCAATAAGGATACATTAAATGCAATTTCAAAATGACTGATGACAAATGTCTAAAAATTATTCTAGTGGGTGGGAGATGAGGCAAAAGGGGGGGGGGGCAAGGAAACTTGTCAAAACTTGTATGATGAATAAAGGTATCAAGTTATTACTACTCAGGTTCTTTAGAGACCCCACAGCTTCTAATAACCCAGGGGACAGGACTCCTTACCCAGCGAGGTCACCGTCTCATAGTTCTCCTGCATGACATCCCTGTAGAGGGCTCTCTGAGTGGGGTCCAGCAGAGCCCCCTCACCCCTGGTGAAGTACACAGCCACCTCCTCGAAGGTCACCGGCCCCTGAAAGAGCAAGAGTCCAACACTCAGGACCTGCTGCCCCACTCAAACTTTCAATCAAATGGGAGCTCTGGGTGGCTCACAGGCAGAGTCCCACCCCCACCCCACTCAGAGCAGCCAGGAAACGCCAGGGGGAGGGACGAAGCGAGAGCCCCTTGTCTCTCCCAGCAGATCCATCCCCCCCTACTAGCCACAGACGGACACAGGAGATGGAGGCCCTGGCAGGTGCAGAGAGAGCTCGCTGGCAGGGAGCCCAGCGCTGTTCTCATTGTGAAGAGCTGGACGGGGCCAGACTCAGTGGGGGCCAGACGACATGACGGTACAGGGGGGCCTTGCTGAGGGGGTTCCTCCAGCAAGGGTGTCCTGTCCCTCCTCCCCCCACTTCTCTTCAGCTGTCTGCCCCTGCAGCTGTTCCTGCAGCCCTGCCCCCCGTCACTTGGAGCTGCCCCCGGCCAAGCTGCTCCCAGGAGCCTCCTGTGCTGGGCAGGGGCGGGGGGGGTGGCTGATGTCGGGGTGGCCCCACCCTCCTGCCTCTGTGCCCAGTCTCTGCTGAGCTGAGGTGGGGGGACAAGATTCTGTGCTGCTGCCTCTGGGTCAGGAGTGGGGTCTGCTGGCCCCTGCTGCCGTGTGAACGAGCCTTCGGACTAGTGAGTGCCGATGGGCTGGGAGTGACAGCAGGTGTGTCTCACACTCCCCCCCCCCCCACACACACACACACATACTCCACAACAGACACATCAGTTACTGTTGTTACTTCCTGTCAAAATGCGCAAAGTACATGTAGTCTCCATAATTTTATTCTTTCACATTCGGTCAGGATGACGGTGCTGGTAGTTTAGCTTTTTAACAGGTCTGTGCATTTCATCATTTTATTTCTGTCTTATGCTTAAATTCAGTTCTTTGAGTAACGAGTTCTAAAACAACTCACCTGGCCTGGCTGGAGTAATTATCATTATTACTGTTATTGCCGTATTGTGCTTGGTCATTCGTTATTTACAATATTTACAATCAAATAACAGACTGTACATTTTGCTTGTACTTACCTTAGCAGGGCTCGTTAGAAAAAAATAGCTAAACTCAAAACTTTAGACACTGTGCAGATGAAGATCATTTATCTGCAAACTGTATTTTTAAATCTGTCTGTAAAGTAACAAAATTTCTATGAAAATAAACGCAGCTCCAAGTATGATACTAATAGCAATGATGGAGTCAAATCTTACTGAGTCACATACATGATAGTGATATGCAGAGAACCAGGCACATGCAGGGCAGTGGAGTTTTTATAGCACGTTGGAGGCCTTAGAAAGAAAAAGGTTAAGAAACCCCCCCCCCCCCCGCCCCAGCCTCCCTGGTGGGTGCCCCCTCACATCTCACAGCAGCCGCTGGTTAATCAGGTCGGGCTCCAGCCCTGGGATTCTGGCCCATTTTCCTAGCCCCACCTAGGGGGGTTGTTTCCTGTCCCACAAATTAGAGCATTTCCACCCTCTTACCTCGTGGGTCTGTTCCTAGAATGGAAGCCGCATATTGAACAAGTCCCAACAGGTTTGCTACACACTGGCCTCCTCCCATTCTCCACCCTGGGAATTTTTTGGCAAACTCCAACCTCCAAACCAGACTGCCCAAACCTCCCACCTCCGGTGCATTTGGTGTCCCTCTCCCTCCAGCAGAAACCCACCAGCAACTCCCCAATAACCCCTACCTGGACGGGATCCTCTGCAGCCATTTCCATTCCCTGTCCCATGGGAGGATGGGATGAGCTGGAGCAAAACATGGACAACATCCTGCAGCCTGGCAGGGTGAAAAGGGCAGTTGCGGAGGTTTCAGAACAGGCTTTAGTTCATGTCACATCACGATTCCCCCAGGATCTTTCCCTGCAGAGACACAGCCTAGGCTCTGCCATGCTGGGAACATGCTCCAGCTCTTTATTGCAGGGGAGACCTGGCCCCTCCTGCCAGGCTAAGCCCACAGGGAGATTTTTCAGCCTCCCCAGTAATAAAGTCTCTGAACAAAATGCTGGAAAGGAGCAGAACCAAAGGGGCTGGGCAGGCTCCATAGGGACACTGGCTCCTCCCTTCCCCTCCTGTGCGGTCATGTCCTGTCGCTGGCAGAGATCGCCCCCCCCCATCTCCCCCCCAGAGGCAGCCGTGTCTGCGGGCTCCCCCAGCCAGCACCTACTAACCACCACCCACGCTGGGGGAGTGACACAGGACAGCAAATTCCACCTACCCAAGGACAAATTGCTGCAGATAAAACGGGCTGGGTTCACATCCCAAAGCTGAGGAGAATTTAAGAATTATGGAGAAAATAGGGAAAATGAGAGACTAGAGAGTCAATAATTTTAGGGAAAACGGGGGAATCTCCTTGAGTTTTCTAGCCACATGTGGGGAGGGGAGAGAGAAGGGGAAGAACCAGAGAGAATTGTTCAGGTTTTGAGATGGAAAGAAATGGCACAAACAGGAAAAGGATGCAAGTAGCTCACCCTGTGACCATAGGCGTGTGCAGCACATTTCATTAGGGTGTGCACCCAGGGAGCCCCGCCCTAGCCCCATCCCATCCGCCGCCTCCCACTTCCTGCCCCTGGCTGCCCCTCAGAACCCCCAACCCCACTGCTCCTTGTCCCCTGACTTCCCCTCCTGAGACGACCCCACTGTAACTGCCTCCCTAGGACCCTACCCCCTACCTGTCCTCCTGACCCTTATCCACACCCCCACCCCCAGACAGACCCCGGGGACTCCCACGCCCCATCCAACCGCTCCTCGCCCCCTGACAGGACCCCCAGAACTCCCAACCCATCCAACTCCCTCTGCTGCCTGCCTGCCCCAACCCCGCTCCACCCCCACCCCCGAACCCTCAACCCATCCAACCCCTGCTCCTTGTCCCCTGACCGCCCCCTCCAGAGACCCCACCCCCCCGCTAAAAACCCCCACGACAATCCCACCCCCCACCCCACCTCCTGGCAGCTCTGTCTAGTGGCTGCTCCCACACACACACTCAAAGTGGCAGAGGAGGTTCCCTCTCCTTCGGGGGGAAGGTTGCCTATGGTTAAGGCACAGGACTCAGGCTCAGGTGTTCTGGGTTTGAGTCTCTGCTCTGCCACAGACTCCCTGCTTAGCCTTGGAAAAGTCACTTGACCTCCTTGTGCCCTAGATCCCGCCTGCCCAATGGGGCCAACACTGACCCTGCCTCCTGGGCTAAATCCATTCATGGCTGGGTGATGGGGGGAAATGGAAATACCAACATGGGGAGATTGGGGCTGAATTTCTCCACAGCCGGAGAGTGGGAGCCAGCTCCACAGGGGGGATGGGAGCGAGAGGGGCTCAGGCCAGCTCCACACAGAGGGGGGTCAGGGCTTCAGCCCTGCAACTTCTGCCACTAAGGTGGCTGGAGCTCCCGAGCCGGGGACTTCAGCCCCACATCTTCTGCCAGGATCCGGGGCTTCTCCTCCCTGCCCCAGGGCGGCTCGTCTCCCTCTCCACCCCCCCACCCAGTGCAGCTCCTGCTGGGGCCCGGGGCTTCTTCCCCACCCCACCTACCAACCCAGCGGGGCTTCTCCTCTCCCCCTCCATCCCCCCCACCCCCGCCCCTGCCGGTATCTGGAGCGTCTCCTCCCCCCAACCTCCCCCAGCCCCAGCCCAGCTGGGCTTCCCGGGGCACCCGCCGCTGCTGTGGCCGGAGCCGAGCCTGGCGGGCAGGGAGCAGCGATTCCCGCGGGGGCCCTGGCAGAGCCCCCAGCCCGAGCGGGGCGGGGCAGCCCCAGGGGAGCGGGGGGGCTCTGTTGCTGCTGGCCCCGCCCCCCCCCCCGCCCCCTGGGGCGGTTGGGGGGGGCCCACACCGCCCCCCCGGGGCGGGGGGGGGGGGGAGCAGCGGAGCGGAGCCTGCCCAGCAAACAGCTGATCGCAGCTGCGCCCAGGCCGCCCCCGGGGAAAAGCTCCGCGGAGGAGGCGCCACAAGCTGCCGGCAGCGGGTCATTCCCGGGGGGGCCGAGCACCCGCCTGCAGCCGCTGCAGCCTCCCCCCCCCGGAGCCCCCATGGGAGGGGGAGCAGCCTCCCAGCCGGGGCTCAGGGCATTGGGGTGCCGGGCTCCCCATGCGCACGCCTGGGCCCGGGACACTCACACACACTCTGCCCCGGGGCTCCCCTGGTGCCCAGAGACCGATCAACCCCCCGCCTGCAGCTCCGGCCTCTCCCCTCCCGCCCCGCCAGCCGCACCCAGGGGAGCCCCGAGCCCCAGGCTCTGTCCCCACCTGGAGCCCAGCGGGGCCGGGGGCCGCTCCGGCTGCAGCGGAGAACCGCGGCTCCGCTCCGGCCCGGGCGGCTCCAGCGCTGCCGGCAGCACGTGGCCACCAGGGAGCAGCTGCTGGGCCCGGGCTCCTGCGTCACAATGTGCCAGAGCCCCGCCCCCAGGAGCTGCCCCGCCCCCAAGAGCTGCCCCACCCCTGGGCTGTCAGAGCCCCGCCCCCAGGAGCTGCCCCGCCCCCGGCCTGTGCCAGAGCCCCGCCCCCAGGAGCTGCCCCGCCCCGGGCTGGGCCAGAGCCCCGCCCCAGGAGCTGCCCTGCCCCGGGCTGGGCCAGAGCCCTGCCCCAGGAGCTGCCCTGCCCGGGCTGTGCCAGAGCCCCGCCCCAGGAGCTGCCCCGCCCCCGGGCTGTGCCAGAGCCCCGCCCCAGGAGCTGCCCCGCCCCGGCCTGTGCCAGAGCCCCGCCCCGGGCTGTGCCAGAGCCCCGCCCCAGGAGCTGCCCCACCCCCGGGCTGTGCCAGAGCCCCGCCCCCCCGAGCAGCCCCCGGGCTGTGCCAGAGCCCCGCCCCCAGGAGCTGCCCCGCCCCGGGCCTGTGCCAGAGCCCCGCCCCCAGGAGCTGCCCCCCCTCCGCGGGATTTGTTCTCCTGCCTCCTACTTCCCAGCACCCACCGCTCCCAGCTGCTCCCTTCCTGTGTCTGCAAACACCCCCCCCCCCGCACCCGGGGCGGGCTGCAGCGCTCGCTGGGGCTGTCTCCAGTGGCTGAAATTGCCTCCATCTCTAATCACCTGGGGCGGGGGTGGAGGGAACGAAGGGAGGAGATGGGCCCAGGGTGTGAAAGCAGAATTAGGGGGCAGGGAAAGAAGGACTGTTTGGAAAGGTGGAAAGGAAACCCTGTCACCGCTCCTGGGTGATCCAGATGGAGTCAGAAGAAGTTGGGCAGCAGAGGCTCAGATAAATTGAGGGGAACCCCCTGGGTGTCCCAGTGTTGGCCAGGGATTGTACAGCACCTAGCGCAATATGGGGTCCCGATCTCAATCATGGTCTGTGCAGCACCTGGGGGCCCTAATGTCTGTTTCCTGATCACAGGCACTGGGGATGGAGTGAGGGAAACCTCAGCACCTGAAGGGTTAATGCAGCCCTGTGTACAGCCCCTGCTAGGGTGACCAGACAGCAAATGTGAACAATCGGGACAGGGAGTGGGGGTAATAGGAGCCTATATAAGAAAAAGGCCCAAATATCGGGACATCTGGTCACGCTAGTCCCTGCTGCTCTGATGAGGGGTTGGCTTAGAGAGTTGTAGTAATAACAGCAGCAAAGAGTCCTGTGGCACCTTATAGACTAACAGACGTATTGGAGCAGGAGCTTTCGTGGGTGAATCCCCACTTCGTCAGATGCACCAATAGTCCCATATAGGCTAGTGGTCAGGATTCCTGGTTTTCATCCATGGGACCTGGGTTCAACTTCTGGTGTGGGAACAGTGCAGAGCTTTTGCCCAGAGTGGAGACAGGAAATGAAAGGAACAGGAAGGGATCCTGCCCGCTGGGGAGTTAGACTGTGTGGGGTGGGGATCCCAGATGTGGGGTGGGGGGCAGAGGTCTGAGGGGAGACCAGGGAAGGATCCCAGCAGTGTGGGAAGTTGAGAGCACAGGCCTGGCCTGGGGACCTGGAAGAGTGAATGTGTCCCTCTAAACCCATCAACTGCAGACTAGGCAGGACTGGAAGAATTACATATTTGTTGGTAAATGTCAATTTCTGTGTAAACGCACAACCCAATGGCAAAATATTTCCATCGATAATCATCAAAATTGGCAGATGGGCAAAGTAAGAAACATGCTGCTTGAGGACTTACCCTGTTGTAGGAGCAGCAGTGATCTGTGTGCTCCATATAACCTGTATGCCCAAAAGGTCGGTTACACTCCCCCCCCGCCCCATCTCCTCTCCCTCTCTGAATGCCTGTGAAGTGGCTTTCCCCCTCCCCTCCCTCCTGCAATGCTTGTGGGATGAAGGGGCTGGTTGAACAGCTGGAAGATCAGAAGAGCTCCTAGATAGACAAGGTGTCTGGGACTCTCATTAGGCAGCATTGTGAAAGCACAGCTGAGCACAGGGCCCCTTCCCCTTTTAAGGACCTGAACCTCATGGCCTGCGACTAGAGATGACTTGGCTGCATCCGGTGGGTCACACTCCACCTCAGCCAGTGTCCATGCAGGGTCCCTGCTCTGGGTGTGTGAGTGCTGCCTAATGAGAGTCCCAGACACCTTGTCTACCTGGAAGCTCTTCTGTTCTTCAACCAGCCCATTCATCCCCCAAGCATTGCAGGAGAGAGCGGGAAAGCCACTTCACAGGCATTCAGAGAGGGAGAGGAAGTATAACAGACATTTTGAGCATAGAAATCACTGCTGTTCCTACAACAGCAGGGACAGGCCACTAGGAGCTGAGAAAAGGAAGCCATCCTGTTTCTGCCTGGCTTTGAACCAGGGACCGTGTGTGTGTTAGGCAAACGTGATAACCACTACACTACAGAAACTCTGTGATGGGGCTGTGTCCTTCCCTTCATAAGAACATAAGAATGGCCATAGTGGGTCAGACCAAAGGTCCATCCAACCCTATATCCTATCTGCCAACAATGGCCAATGCCAGGTGCCCAAGAGGGAGTGAACCTAACCGGAAATGATCAAGTGATCTCTCTCCTGCCATCCATCTGCACTCTCTGACAAACAGAGGCTAGGGACACCATTCCTTACCCATCCTGGCTAATATCTACTAATGGACTTAACCTCCATTAATTTATCTGCAAAAAGAACAAAGAGAACATGTGGCACCTTAGAGACTAACAAATGTATTTGAGCATAAGCTTTTGTGGGCTAAAACTCACTTCATCGGATGCATGCAGTTAAAAATTCAGTAGGAAGATATATATATACACAGAGAACGTGAAAAAAATGGGTGTTGTCATACACACCATAACGAGAGTGATCAGTTAACGTGAGCTGTTATCAGCAGGAGAAAAAAACCTGATTTTGGGAGGGGAACAGGAGAAAGGACAAAGGAAGGAAGAGACGAAGAGAAAAGAGGGATCAGACAGTGGATGGAGCAAGAGGTGAAACAAAAAGGACAAACCCTTATGTCCCCAGTGATTCTAAGAGACAAAATCACAGGTGCAGAATAAAATTCTGCCTCCTTAAGCTCGTGTTTTCCATGCCTAGAATTCAACTGTCACCAGATGGATCAGACTGAACAGGTTTCAAACCTCCAGGAGGCTCTTACCTTCTAAACAGGGATGGCTGTTTTCTAGTAAAATCACTAAAAGGGAAGGAAAAAACTCGAAAGAGGTTCCTCCTGGCGCTCACGTCCGTGAACCCGAATACTTTCTCAGTCCTCAAAGAGAGACCTGGAGAAGGAGACTTGCTGAAGCAAAGCCACAGGGGTCTCTAAGGTTTCCCTGGCCCCTCGTCCCTGTCCTGCCTGGCTGATGTCAGCATCTCTCTGTGAGGTCACCACCTCCCCACCACCTCTGACCAATAGGCTGAGGTCCTGCAAAAGGCCTTTGTGATGTCACTGCCGCACCCCTCCCTTGCTGGGCTAATGTCCTGCCCCTGGCCAGGCACTTTGGAGGTTTGAGCTACTCCCTGTGGATCACCCCACTCAAGGAGCGTTCGTTCTAGGCAGCAAGCCGGCTAGACAGGGAAACATCAGATGCTGCTCCCAATGCTACACTCAGTTTGCCAGAAATTAGTCGACTTTATGGCCAGAAGAGACCATTAGAGCATCTAATCTGACCCCCTGCATATCACAGGCCTCCTGTATGGCACAATAGCTACTTTGGGGGCAAATACATTCCAGAAAGGCATTTAGTCTAGATGAAATGTCATCAAGAGATGGAGAATCCACCATTTTCCTTGGTAGCTTGTTCCTGTGGTGAATCATCCTCGCTGTTTAATATTTGTGCCTTTGTTGTAATATGAATTTGTCTCTTTTCATCTTCCAGCCATTGGGTCTTGTTATACCTTTCTCTGCTTGATTCAAGAGCCCTTTAATTCCCAAATCTTTTCTCTCCCTGAAGCACTTCAACACTTCAATGAAGTCACCTTTCAATCTTCTTTTGATCAGCTAATCAGGTTGAGCTCTTTCAATAGCTCACTAGAAGGCAGTTTTCTCCAGCCCTCAGAACCTTTGGTGGCTCTTTGCTGCCCCAGCTCCAATTTCACAACATCTTTTTCAAACGAGGACACCAAAACTGGAGGCAGTATTCCAGTATCAGTCTCACTGATGCCGTGTCACCTCCTGTGACGTTATTGACATAATCTGTATCTGTATAGATCACCGTTGACAACTGTTCTATATTTGTAGCCAGTATTGTAGAAAGGTTGTCGTGTAAGGGGTCTATGGAGAGGTTCTGATTGGCTGATTATAATGATGCTATCTCTAGATGTGTTTCATTTTTGTAGTTGAAGTTATGAATATTGGCTTTCTGCCGGCTCACCCGCCCCCACGCCACTGCCCACCCACTCGCCTCCTCAGCCCCCCTCCCTCACCTGCTATTGTGTCATACAGGAGGCCTGTGCAGGGGGTCAGATTAGATGCTCTAATGGTCTCTTCTGGCCGTAAAGTCGACTAATTTCTGAAAAACTGAGTGTAGCTTTGGGAGCAGCGTCTGCTGTTTCCCTGTCTAGCCGGCTTGCTGCCTAGAACAAACGCTCCTTGAGTGGGGTGATCCACAGGGAGTAGCTCAAACCTCCAAAGTGCCTGGCCTGGGGCAGGACATTAGGCCAGCAAGGGAGGGGTGTGGCAGTCACATCACAAAGGTTTTTTGCAGGACCACAAACTATTGGTGGGGAGGTGGTGACCTCACAGAGAGATGCTGACATCAGCCAGGCAGGACAGGGGCGAGGGGCCAGGGAAACCTCAGAGACCCCTGTAGCTTTGCTTCAGCAAGTCTCCTTCTCCAGGTCTCTCTTTGAGGATTGAGAGAGTATTCGGGTTCATGGACGTGAGCGCCAGGAGGAACCTCTTTTGAGTTTTCTCTTTCCCTTTTAGTGATTTTACTAGAAAACAGCCGTCCCTGTTTAGAAGGTAAGAGCCTCCTTGAGGTTTGAAACCTGTTCAGTCTGATCCATCTGGTGGGAGTTGAATTCTAGGCATGGAAAACACGAGCTTAAGGAGGCAGAATTTTATTCTGAATTTTATTTGATCCCCACCAGTGACCTGGGCCATCCTTTGGGCTCTCTGGTGAGAACCCTCAGCCTCCCGTCCTCAGTCTCTACCCCTGATTGGCTGAGCAGGGGGTTATTGACAGGGAGGAGACTCAGGTCCTTGTTCTCTTTCAAGACCAAGGAAATAAGTCAGAACCAGTTCTATGTTTGACGAATTTTGCTGCTTCTCTGCATTAATGGTCTCTGAGCAGTTCATGATTCTCTCTAACATGATTCTCCTCAAATTCTTGCTGAATAATTACTGTCACTGTTGTTGGTCTGGAGCTCATCTGAGAGCATTTTATTCAGGTCATTCAGTGTCTGAAATTCAAGATCCGATGGTTAGTTTGAAAATCAGGGCTCTTGGGTCCTATTCCCAACTCTGCCACTGACTGGTTGTGTGACCTCAGACAAGTCAATTCTCCTTTCTCAGCCTTAGCTTCTCCCTCTTTCAAGTAGGGATAATAATGATCTGCTCCTACCTACCTCACGGTGGGTGGAGGCAAGGCCGGCTCTAGGTTTTTTGCCGTCCCAAGCAAAAAAAATTTTGGCTGCCCCCACCCCAGCCCTGGGCTCCCCACTGCACCTCCCTGCCACCCCAGACCTGGGCTCTGCCCCCTCCACCTGCACCCCCTGCCACCTCAGGAGGTGTGTGTGGGGGGGAAATTCCAGATCTTTCCACCTTCTTCCAAATTCCTCCTAAGGCGCCACTTTGGGGGAATGTGCTCAGTGGGGGAGCGGCAGCCCCCCCTGCTCCCCCCTAGCTACGCTCCTGCTTGTGGGGGCCCCTGCAAGACCCAGGGCCTGGGGCAAATTGCCCCCCTTGCCCCTGCCTCCGGGCGGCCCTGCTAGCAGCTCTTCTGGGAGCGCAGGGAAGGAATGACTCCCCCTTCTCTAGCTTCTCCCCGTGGGGCTCTGGGGAGCAGGGAGGGTTGTGTGATAAATTCCATCCAACTCCCCCTTTGATCCAAGCCGAGGGGCGTCTCAGCCTCCACGATCCCCTTGGCAGGGCCAAACAAGGGATGTTTTCCACTGCCCAGGAGACCCAGCCAGGGACTCAAGGCAGCCCCAGACTTTCCCTTTCTCCCTTCTGGGAAATCAAGTTCAAGTTCTACAAGGAGCTAAAGAAGCCTCAACCCCGCATCTGAATTAATGTCAATTTCTCACTGCCTGACAGAAACAAATGTCATTTCAATCCCAGGTGAGTCCACTTCAGTCATTCCTCAGCCCGATTTCTTCACCCTCCTGCCTTAGCTTAGGGCATTGCGCCACCCTGTGGGCATTTCATGTCCCTCCTCAGTTTCACACACAGACACAATTTCCTTTGCATGGATCCATGAACAGCAAAAACTCCCTGTGTCTCTTGTCTGAGCCAGGGCATTCAATTGTATTGACACCTTCTCTCCTGCAATGGTAATGGTCAAACAGAGGGGACGTGGCCACCTTCAGCCCTGGCAGTGAGATATTCCCTCTCCTCTTTCTTCATGCTGATGTTGTTATTCCATAAAACATGAACCATGGAATAAATAGCTGAGTTTACTTCAGGGTGAGGAAAGAAAGGTGCCAACAAATCCCCAAAAAATCTCAGTGCCCCAGAGAAAAGCTGCCCCTGTTATTGGATCTAATGATGTGCTGGAGATATGTTGGGAAAAGGGACTGTCTGAATTGCCAAGGCAGGAAACGAACAATCTACAGCAACATCATTAACCACAGACACACTCTAGCCATGCTCCAGCCAGTGGGGAAATGGGCAGGAATTCATAATGTCAACTATAAAAATGATACACATCTAGAAATAGTATAATTATAATCAGCCAATCAGAACCTCTCCATAGACCCCTTATGCGACAACCTTTCTACAATATTGGCTACAAATAGAACAGCGGTCGCAATGGTGATCTATACGGTTACAGATTATGTCAATAACGTCACAGGAGGTGACACGGCATCAGTGAGACTGATACTGGAATAGCCTCCAGTTTTGGTGTCCTCATTTGAAAAAGATGTTGTGAAATTGGAGCTGGGGCAGCAAAGAGCCACCAAATGTTCTGAGGGCTGCAGAAAAATGCCTTCTAGTGAGCTACTGAAAGAGCTCAACCTGCTTAGCTTATCAAAAGAAGATTGAAAGGCGACTTCATTGAAGTGCTGAAGTGCCCTAATGGAGAGAAAGGATTGGGTATTAAAGGGCTCTTGAATCGAGCAGAGAAAGGCATAACAAGACCCAATAGCTGGAAGCTGAAAAGAGACAAATTCATATTACAACTAAGGCACAAATATTCAACAGTCAGGATGATTCACCACAGGAACAAGCTACCAAGGAAAGTGGTGGATTCTCCATTTCCTGATGTCATTTCATGAAGACTAGATGCCTTTCTGGAATGTGTTTGCCCCCAAAGTAGCTCTTGTGTCATACAGGAGGCCTGTGATATGCAGGGGGGGTCAGATTAGATGCTCTAATGGTCTCTTCTGGCCATAAAGTCAACTAATTTCTGAAAAACTGAGTGTAGCATTGGGAGCAGCGTCTGATGTTTTCCTGTCTAGCTGGCTTGCTGCCTAGAACGAACGCTCCTTCAGTGGGGTGATCCACAGGGAGTAGCTCAAACCTCCAAAGTGCCTGGCCAGGTGCAGGACATTGGCACAGCAAGGGAGGGGTGTGGCAGTGACATCACAAAGGCCTTTTGCAGGACCTCAGACTATTGGTCCAAGGTGGTGGGGAGGTGGTGACCTCACAGAGAGATGCTGACATCAGCCAGGCAGGACCGGGGCGAGGGGCCAGGGAAACCTCAGAGACCCCTGTGGCTTTGCTTCAGCAAGTCTCCTTCTCTGGGTCTCTCTTTGAGGACTGAGAGAGTATTCGGGTTCACAGACGTGAGCGCCAGGAGGAACCTCTTTCGAGTTTTCTCCTTCCCTTTTAGTGATTTTACTGGAAAACAGCCGTCCCTGTTTAGAAGGTAAGAGCATCCTCGAGGTTTGAAACCTGTTCAGTCTGATCCATCTGGTGACAGGTCACTTCCCTTCTCTGTACCTCAGGCTCCTCCCCATCTGCCCAATGGGAACAGGGAGAGTTCTCAAACTCTGGTCAGTTGTGAGCCTGGTTCTGACCTGGGTCCCACCTCCTCTAACACAGGATCATGTGCAGAACATGGGAGCTCTGGCTTGTCCTAAATGCTGTAGAGTGTGAGTTCCTGGGAAAGGGCAGGGGGGTGGGAGCAAGAGGAGAAAGGCAGAGACATTGGAGACGAGGAATTGGGGGGGAGAAGAGAGAAAATAAATGATTGAAGCAGAAGAGGTGTCCCAACTCCATCAGGCTCATCACAGGTGTTCACAGAGCTGGGTAGCTGCAGGTTTTCCAGTGTCAAGTCTGAACTTTGATTCTAACAATGTGCGTTGAAATATCAAGGGGATCTCCACATACCTGATCTCTTCCCTCTCCCCTTTTTTGTATTAATTTTTATTTTTACGTGTTTGGCTTAACTGTGATCGTCTCTTTCCCCACCTGTATTGCAATTTGGGGGTTATGTTTATTGTGCCTCCCTTTTGTTCATGTCATTATAATTGTAACAGCAAAGGAATCTGCAGGAGCAAAAACTGACTCAAAACTTCATTTCCCCATCATGCCGGAACATCCTACAAACAGCTCACGCAGCTGGAATTATAACACACAAGGCCAGGGGAGGGGAGATGCAGGTTTCCAAGTGTTCTCTCTTTCTCAGATGACACATTCCAGCCCCTTGTGTGCCTCCATCCTGTATGACCTGCTGGACTTCGACACATTTATTATTTCATTCTCTAGATAATGTGATTGTAACACAACGTGACTGAAATTAAACCACTTCCAGATGAGGAAACAACAAAGGAGAAAAGCCATTATTGCATTGGCTGGGAATCAAACCCAGATCAACTGCTTGGAAGGCACCTATGCACACCACTATACCACCAATGCATCTGGCAAGAGTAGTTTTCCTGCAGGCTCTGTGTGCTGGCAGAGGGAGTAACACATGACCACAGAGTTAGTGAACAGGGTGGATGGGCTGGAAGCTGCCTGACAGCTGGGAGCAGAGTTACCATCCCAGAGTGACTGAAAGGGAGCGAAGGTGAAAACAGATCTCACTGGGAGCTGGCCCCACACCAGCCCCGCCCCTAGGAGAGGGGAACTGAAGCTCAACTTCAATCACAGAAAAATCTTCCCTGAGAAGGAAGGGGACAGCTTGTGTTAAAGACCAGGTTTGTGTTTGTTCCTGCTACATACGGAGGGGCTGGGTAGTGCTGATTCCAGCCCCCAGACTCTGGGAGGATAAGGAACAAATTCAGGCTGCCAGTGACCTGCAGGAGGGAGATGATCTTTTGACAGTGACGGACGCCTCGTCCTAAAGGCTTTTGTCTGCCCCCTTCCAGTGACTGTTTGGCACAGGAATGCAGCCCCCACTCCTGGGTCTCTCCTGGGGAAATAATGTTTCTGTGCAAAACACCAAAGCTTTTAACAGAAAGGAAGAAAAGGAAATGGCCACATGATGGGACTAGGACATAAGGAATGAAACACACATGGGCGGCGAGTTATATACCCACGTGGTGCCCGGGTACCAGCAATATTCAGAGCCCTGGGGCCCAGCTCCACCAAAGTTTGGGGCCGGGTCTCCTCTGGCCCCACCTGCCACCCCGTGCTTCCCGTGGGTCCCCGGACCCCTTGCTGGCCCCATGCATGTCCCTGGGCCCCGGAGGGAGCAGAGCGTCCCTGCCTCTTCCATGCAGCTCCATGCTGCCTCCCTGCAGCAACTGCTGCCACAGGGTCCTAGTGCCCCCGCTTCCCAACTCACTGCCAGGACAGACTGACTCTGAGCCTGCCCTTCCACCTCAGACCCTTCCCTTTTCCAGCGGGACCCTCCACCATCACAGCCCCCAGTCACCACTCCTGCCCCATGCTGGGCAGGAGACAGCCCCATCCCCACCCCCAGTGAGGCTACAGTCAGGGGCAACAGCAGGGGAGGAGGTGCATGCAGCACCCCGGCACCCATAATGGGGAGGCGAGGAGATTCCTGGACCTGAGAAGGGCCCTAGGAGCACCTGCAGTGACAGTGGTGGGAGTGAGTGTGCTGCTGGGGGGGGGAATGAGGGGTTCCTCCCCCAGAGCTTGCTGCTGCCAGCAGGGAAAGTGCTGGGGGGAGTCCTCCTTTCTGGCCCTTGTCCCGGAGCAGCCTGCCTGCACCCCAAACTCATCCCCAGCCCTGCCCCACCCCAGAGCCCACACCCCCAGTCAGAGCTTTCACCCCCCCACCACATCCTCAACCTTCTGCCCGAGCCCTGAGCTCCTCCCACACCCCAAACCTCCCATCCCCAGTCCCAGCCAGAGCCTTCATTCCCCCCCACACACCCCAACCCACTGCCCCAGCCCTGAGCTCCTCCCACACCCCAAACCTCCCATCCCCAGTCCCAGCCAGAGCCTTCATTCCCCCACCCACACCCCAACCCTCTGCCCCAGCCCTGAGCCCCCTCCAACACCACAAACCCCTCATCTCCAGCCCCAGATAGAGCCCTCACACACCCCTGCACACCAACCCTCTGCCCTAGTCCTGAGCCCTCCCACACCCCAAACACCTTATCCCCACCCCAGACACAGCCCTCATCCCCCTGCACCCTAACCCTCTGCCCCAGCCCTGAGCCTCTCCAACACCCCAAACCCCCCAGCCTCAGACAGAGCCCTCACCCCCCACACCCCTACCCTCTGCTCTAGCACTGAGCCTCTCCCACACCCCAAACCCATCATTCCCCGCCCCAGCCAGAGCCCTCAACCCCCAGCCCCCTCACCGTCTGCCCCAACCCTGAGCCCTCCTGCATCATGAACCCCTCCTCCCCAGCCCCACCACACAGCCATCACCCCACACCCCAACCCTCTGCTATAGCCCTGAGCCCCCTCCCACACCCCAAACCTCTCATCCCCAGCCACACCCCAAACTCCCTCCCAGAACCTTGGGCGGGTGGGGGGCGGAGTTTGGGCAGGTTCTGGGCACCACCAAAAATTCTACAAACCTACCGCCCATGGAAACACAAGATGCTTCTCCCATGTGCATTGACTTTTAACCTTGTTTGTGGTGGTGTTGTATCCATGTTGGTCCCAGGGGTCCTCTGGGGCGCCGGGCATTAGCCACTTTCGGGAGAGTGGGCTAGATGAACTGGTCTGACTCAGTGTGGCTGTTCTTATGTTCTAACTGCTGGTTATGGAGGAGACGACCTTCCAGGCTACACAGAACTGAAGAAGTGTGTGGGGTTAGCTCCACAGCTTGTCTCTTTCACCAACAGAGGTTGGTCCTCTGCAAGCTCTTACCCTCACCTGCCTTGTCTCTCTTGGACTCTGAAAAGTGCTTTCTCTCCACTCCCCTTGGAGAGACGTTAAGTTTCCCTTTGGGCAACTATCAGGCTGAAGCAATTGTATTGACTGTGACACTAGAATTGAAGATTTAATATTATAAATAAATGAGTCTAGACCTGAGGTTCTGGTTTTCACATTGGTTTTTCTAACTCCGTTCCCAGTTCTCTTCTAGAAAGGCCTCCAGGATGCCTGCCCAGCCCAGCAAAAGTGGCCAGGAGAAAGCCCACACTGCTGCTCTTTCAGGTAGTTGAAGGCTGCTATCAGACCCCCCTCACTCCGTCAGTCCCCAGTCTGTGGCAGTGCATAGGATTCTTCCGTCCTAAGTGCAGGACTCTGCACTTCTCCTTCTTGAACCTCCTCAGATTTCTTTTGGCCCAATCCTCCAATTTGTCTAGGTCGCTCTGGACCCAAACCCTGTCCTCCAGCGCTTGGATTCTTTACATGCTTTCACAGAGCACAGAGCACATGTTCCATGATTTCATAGGGCAGAGTTTTGTGCTATCGGGCGCTTTCCCTGTGTGAATTTGACAGGTGGATCAACACAGACACATTGTGACCCTTCTCAGGGTGCTGAGGACTGTGAGTCTCCTTGTTGCCACCTGCCACAAGGAAGAGGGAGTTTTGCATTTGGCAGCTGGATGTTAGTGACCAAACTCACCAGCCTGCTTGAACTCAAGGACCCTCCTCTGAGTTACAGCAGCCACCTTAACCCTTGAGTTCCTTCAATGTGTCCCCCTCTGGGGTCCAGCCCAGATCACCAGATACCTGGTGAAATCCCAGATCCTCTCTTGCCCAAGTATCCCAGGTTACTAGTTTTACTGTGGACCATTGCTACTGTATCTCACACAGCACTTGAGTACAGTTATCGAACAAGCAAAAAATTTATTTCACAACGGATAGAGATTTAAACAAACAAACGTGAGTGATGGAAACCAACTGTTACCAACTAAACAAAGGCAGAAAATGATAGAATACAAAGGCCAGCACAAAAAACAGAGAAGGGAACAATAAGATACTAAAAGGACAATGGTTGGAACTCTCCATTTCTCTCAGTCTTTGGACTGATGGGTAGTAGAGCTGTAGCAACAGTTGAGGAACCAGGGTAAATTAAATCTAAGGTTTGAGCTGCTAGTGAAGCATTTTCCACACTCACGGCATTCCTAGGGGCTCTCTCCTCTGTGGATTGTTTGATGCCTAATAAGGTGCGAACTGCGATTGAAGGTTTTCCCGCACTCAGTGCATTCATAGGGCCTGTCCCCTGTGTGGATTCTCTGATGTACAGAAAGGGCTGAGCTGTGAGAGAAGGTTTTTCCACACTCACTGCATGTATTTTTTCTCTTTCGCCTGAGGATATTCTTCTGTGTTGTGGTTTCCATGAGGATCTTCTGAGTTCCCCAAGAAGAAATAAATTTATCCACTTTCTTCCCTGGCTGGTTTCCTTGATCTGTTTTTGGTCTGTGCTGAATCTCCCAGGAGTTTCCCTGCTCATGACTCCTGGACACATTCCTTTTTTATCTTTGCGATAATGCTCTGTTTTTACCCACTGGCTCAACATTTTCAGGCTGAGAATTCCGCTCCTCTTTCTCACATGCCATTGCATCACCTGCTGTGACAGAGACAGAAACCTCAAACAGGGATGGAAAGGGGAAGACCAAACAAAAACAAGTGCTGAAGACAGGTCAAATAAAAATCAGGAGCTGAACTCCCCCAAACTCTTCCCCCAAATAGGAGAGAGGAGGGGGATGAATTCAGCCTTCACATCCCATCCAAATACGCAGCGGGAAGGGAGGAAGCTACTGCCTGGTGTCTGCTAGGATCTATAGGAAGCCATGAGCTATATTTACCCTGAGGATATGACCCCTGCAAGGGACAATAATGAACTGAGAGACCTCCCCAAGGGCTTTGTTGGGCATTCCAGATGTTTCCTTCAGGCACTTACAGATTCTGAGGTGGTTTAATGTTTCCTCACCTGTGCAGGGAGATCTCAGAATCTCTCTTTCCTCTGAACCCTGGAGGTCTGGGACCCATGGCTCTTCCCCTTGTTCCAGCTGGGAGATCACATCATGCTTGAAAACTAGAAACCCTGCTCAGATGAAAGAAAACAAAGGAGTTCAGTTGATTTCATAAGACTTGGTCATAAAAAAAAACATTCTATTCATTTAACCTCAATGCTTAGTGTGACCATGTGGCCTGTACTTCCTGTGTTCCAAACACAAGATTCACAGCCCCAGGGGCAGTTCTCACTGAAAATGCCAAGATCAGGGCAGGCTGAAAAAGGGAGAGCAGATGCTCCCAAAACTGCTGGTTAACACTGAAGTTAAACTCACCGACCAGTCACAAACTGTGCTTCTGATCCCCCACACGGGTAATCGAGAAGCTGAAAAAAGAAATCACACGGCCCCTTTATTCCATCCCAGTTCTCTGGCTCCTAATCAGCAGCGAGGTCCAGTACAGTGAGAGGTTATTTAGAAACTCTGCTCACATAAACAAAGTGTTCCTCTGACCCCAAAGGGTCACCCACATCACCAGGTCAGTATAGGTTTGGATATTACCCAAAATTCCATCCTTCCAGACAATCCTTTAGCATCTAAACTAAAGGTTTAAAGGAAAGAAAGACAGAAAGAAGTTAAATGGGAACGCAGTCAGATACATTCCAAAATGGATATATCACATTCTTAGCAGTATTGGTGAGTTGCTGGCTTGAAAGTCCGTCTGGAACACACCCATAGCTTGGATGGGTCATTCAGTCCTTTGTTCCAGGGTTCAGTTTGTAGAGAAGTTGCTCCAGAGGTAGGAAGGGGGAATGAAGACAAAATGGAGATGATGCAGCTGCCCTTTATATTCCTTTTGCCATGTGGCCTGTACTTCCTGTGTCCCAAACACAAGCTTCACAGCACGTGGCATGGAAAAGCCTTGGAGTTCTCATTACACAGGCATACCCTGGCATGTCTTGCTGACTCAATAGGTGTATCCCCTTGGTCCTTTCCATGGGTTCATTGTACAGCTGATGACTCTCAATGGGCCATCAAACAGGGGGCAGTGCTGATGGCAATATATCTGGGGGTGTCACCCAGAAACACTGCACAAGTCTGGCAATACAGATATACCCTACATATCTATAACTCACAATACAAAGGTGATACAAACATAGAAACAAAATTATCGTACTTGGCAAATCATAACATTTTCACTGACACGTTACATGGCATATCTAGCACAATTCATTGCAATTTTATCAGATTATATTATTATTTTATTATTAATACCAAAATGTCTCACAATTCCATACAGTGTCACACTTGGTAAACCAGTGAATTCCCAGGACCAGTTCCCCAGGTCCTTGAAGATGCCGAACACTGTGCTTGTGAGGGATTGAAATACCCACATATCTGCTGGGAACACACACACACACACACAGACACTGTAACTGTCTACACCCCTGTGTTCACTCTTCTAGAAAATTATGATCAATTTTGTACACAGTATGGCTTGTGAGGTATCATTTGAAAGAACAGAGGGAACAGGAACCCTTACCCAGCGAGGTCACCATCTCATAGTTCTCCTGCATGACATCCCTGTAGAGGGCTCTCTGAGTGGGGTCCAGCAGAGCCCACTCTTCCCTGGTGAAATTCACAGCCACCTCCTCGAAGGTCACCGGCCCCTGAAATAGTAAGAGTCCAACACTCAGGACCTCTTTCCCCACTCACAGCCCCACTATTTGTGGCAGAAAGGAGCCAATCAAATGGAAGCTCTGAGTGGATCGCAGTCAACAGAGTCCCACCCCCACCCCGCTCAGCGTATCCAGCAAATACCAGGGTGAGGAGACGAAGAGAGAGCCCCTTGTCTCTCCCAGCAGATCCATCACACACCTACTAGCCACCGACTGATACAGGAGATGGAGCCCCTAGCAGGGTCCAGGGAGAGCTCCCTGGTAGGAAGCCCAATAACCTCCTCATTGTGAGGAGCGGGATATGAAGGGAGAGGCAGCTCCAATAAGCCTGACTCATGGGTGCCCCCTTCATATCTCACAGCAGCCACTGGTTAGTGAGCTCAGGCTCCAGCACTGGGAGTCTGGTCAGTTTGACTAGCTCCATGGAGGTGGGCTATTTTCTTTCTTCACAAATTAGGGCATTTCCACCTCCGAACCTCCTGGGTCTGTTCCTAGAATCTAGGCCACTTATTAAATAATTCCCAGCAGGTTTGCCACACCCTGGCCTCCTCCTTTCCCCACGCTGTGAATTTCCTGCCCCGCTCCAACCTCCAGACCAGACTGTGCAAACCTTCCCATCTCCGATGTATTTGCTGTCCCTCTCCTCCAGCAGGATCCCACCAGCAACCCCCCGATAATCTCTACCTGAGTTGGCTCCACTGCAGCCATTTCTCTTCCCTGTCCCACGGCAGGCTGGGATGACCTGGAGCAAAACATGGACGTCATTCTGCAGCCTGTCTGGGGGAGAAGGGCAGTTGTGGGCGTTTCAGAACCGGTTTTAGTTAATTTCACATCAGAATTCCTCCAGGCCCTTTCCCTGCAGACAGACACCCTAGATTCTACCATGCTGGGAAATGATCAGTCTGTTTATTACAATGTTGACCTGGCCCCTCCTGCCAGGCTAAGCCCAGACACATTTTTAACCTCCCTTCTCCCTCCCCTCACCCCGCAACAAAGTCTCTGAACACAAGGCTAGAAAAGAGCAGAACCAAAGGAGTCACTGTGGGGGATTCCCTCGGACACTGACCCCACGGCAGCCACATCCCAGCAGGGGGAATATGGAGTCAGGAACTGGCTTTTCCTCTGTCTGATCCTTGTTTTGTTCACTGGAAAGTGGTTCTGCCCAGGGATGCAGCAATACATATGTCTGGGTGGACTAGAGCGCTGGAAATCTCTCCCTCCATTCATTTCTACCACTGCCCCTTTCAGTCTTTCCTTCCTCTGTCCTCTCTCCCTGCTCCTCCGGCTGGGACAGTCCCATTCCTGGGGGCTTTGCTCTCCCATGGCTGGATTTTCTCCTGGCAATTGCTACTGGGAGGAGAAATGAGGAGGGGCTGTTTGTGCAGAGTCACTTTCTTGCCAGTCCCCAGCACCTTCCCTGAGGTCTGTCAGTTACCTGGAGACTCTGGCTCAGAATTTAGTATTAACAGGGCCCAGGGCTGCCCTACGGGGCTAGGACCAGCTGGAGAAAGTCATCCCCTGGGCCGGGCAGAGAAGCAGCTTTAATTCAGGTCACTTCCCAGCACAGAACCCCGCTGGGGGAGCAGCAGCTGCTAAGCCTGGTCTCCCAGATCACAATGGAGGCTGCAGCCTCTGACCCAGGAAGCTGAACCCCAGTATCCTGAGCAGAGAGGGACAGAGCGTTTGAGCAGCTTCCCTCCTTTAGCTCTCTGGGAAGAGCAGCTAATGAGAGCCCCTCCTCACAGGGAGAATTGCTGGTCTCATTTGCCCCACTGTCCATCCAGAGTCACTCCTTGTCTTTCCATACAATGACTCTGGATTAACAATGGTCTCAATGAAACCAGAGTTCAGAAAGAATGAGTCCAGAATGCTGTGGAAGGGACCATTGTGTGGCAGCGCTGACTCCCTTCCCTCCTCCCTCACCCCCAGATCCAGGACAAGGACTGGACAATGGACTGGACAATCTAGGACAATGGAACTGGAAGTTCCTGCAGTTTTCAAGAGGGGAGAAGAGCAAAAATCTGTGATTTCACCTCACAGTGTTTGATAAGAACATAAGAAAGGCCGTACCGGGTCAGACCAAAGGTCCATCTAGACCAGTATCTGTCTACCGACAGTGGCCAATGCCAGGTGCCCCTGAGGGAGTGAATCTAACAGGCAATGATCAAGTGATCTCTCTCCTGCCATCCATCTCCATCCTCTGACGAACAGAGGCTAGGGACACCATTCTTACCCATCCTGGCTAATAGCCATTTATGGACTTAGCCACCATGAATTTATCCAGTCCCCTTTTAAACATTGTTATAGTCCTAGCCTTCACAACCTCCTCAGGTAAGGAGTTCCACAAGTTGACTGTGCGCTGCGTGAAGAAGAACTTCCTTTTATTTGTTTTAAACCTGCTGCCTATTAATTTCATTTGGTGACCCCTAGTTCTTGTATTATGGGAATAAGTAAATAACTTTTCCTTATCCACTTTCTCAACATCACTCATGATTTTATATACCTCTATCATGTCCCCCCTTAGTCTTCTCTTTTCCAAACTGAAGAGTCCTAGCCTCTTTAATCTTTCCTCATATGGGAACCTCTCTAACCCCCTAATCATTTTAGTTGCTCTTTTCTGAACCTTTTCTAGTGCTAGAATATCTTTTTTGAGGTGAGGAGACCACATCTGTACACAGTATTCGAGGTGTGGGCGTACCATGGATTTATATAAGGGCAATAATATATTCTCACTCTTATTCTCTATCCCCTTTTTAATGATTCCTAACATCCTGTTTGCTTTTTTGACCGCCTCTGCACACTGCATGGACATCTTCAGAGAACTATCCACGATAACTCCAAGATCTTTTTCCTGACTTGTTGTAGCTAAATTAGCCCCCATCATGTTGTATGTATAGTTGGGGTTATTTTTTCCAATGTGCATTACTTTACATTTATCCACATTAAATTTCATTTGCCATTTTGTTGCCCAATCACTTAGTTTTGTGAGATCTTTTTGAAGTTCTTCACAATCTGCTTTGGTCTTAACTATCTTGAGTAGTTTAGTATCATCTGCAAACTTTGCCACCTCACTGTTTACCCCTTTCTCCAGATCATTTATGAATAAATTGAATAGGATTGGTCCCAGGACTGACCCTTGGGAACACCACTAGTTACCCCTCTCCATTCTGAGAATTTACCATTAATTCCTACCCTTTGTTCCCTGTCCTTTAACCAGTTCTCAATCCATGAAAGGACCTTTCCTTTTATCCCATGACAGCTTAATTTACGTAAGAGCCTTTGGTGAGGGACCTTGTCAAAGGCTTTCTGGAAATCTAAGTACACTATGTCCACCGGATCCCCCTTGTCCACATGTTTGTTGACCCCTTCAAAGAACTCTAATAGATTAGTAAGACACGATTTCCCTTTACAGAAACCATGTTGACTATTGTTCAAGAGTTTATGTTTTTCTATGTGTCTGACAATTTTATTCTTTACTATTGTTTCAACTAATTTGCCCGGTACCGACGTTAGACTTACCGGTCTGTAATTGCCGGGATCACCCCTAGAGCCCTTTTTAAATATTGGCATTACATTAGCTAACTTCCAGTCATCGGGTACTGAAGCCGATTTAAAGGACAGTGTAGCAGAGCAGGGAGCTGCGGAAGAAATTGTTACGGCAGAGCTAGGCATTGTTTATGTTCGCTTTCTCAGCTCCGGTTATTATCGGTCATTTTGTATCAGTTCTAGCCAAGTATGACCGGTTTAGACCGCCAAGTGAAGAGTCCTTGGCGGTGGGCCATGGGAAACAGGTGTGTGAAGTAGAGAGCTATGTTTTATTATGTCTATGCTGCTTTGCTGCTAGTGGGATTAAATAGAAGCTTGTTTTTATTAAGTTTGGACTTCGACCCAGGCCGACTGGTAGGGTGCTGGGATCCCCATATCAGTGGCCGCAACGAGCGGAGTCCCCGTTGCCGGTGTGTCACGGTATCCTTCATTAAAAACCAATTACTCTCAGTGTGGAGTCGGTCTCGTTCTTACAGAGTACCTTGGGCTAATTTGTGGGCAACAACAAGTGGCGCAGCGAGCAGGGTACTCTGTGAGACGATGCCGTTTTGGTCGAAGGCAGGGGAGGTAGGGAAGCCGTCGCTGTCCCTACAGCGCATACCGGGGTGGCCCCAGTCGGAGCGTTGGGGACCGGTTGCGCGGGTTTTGGCAGGCTGGGCGGCTCCAGCCGATTGGCCGGAGTTCCAGAAGTCGGCTGAGGTTACCCCTGAGCGGTTACTCGAGGGGTTGCAGCGGCTGCGGACAGGCCGGCGGTCTGGGACGGAGCGGCGAGCAATGGGGGAGCTGGGATGGCTCCTTCTCACCGCGCTCCGGGCTCAGGACGAAGAGGTGCTCCGCTTGTGGCGGGCCCTGGAGGGGAAAACGTCCGAGTGCACGGCTTTAGTTGAAGCTCGTGCTGTGGCTCAGGAGGTTGTTACCTCCCAAGCAGAACGAGCCCAGGAGTTGACAAGACGATGCGAAGTGCTGGTGGCTCGCATGGCGAATAAGCGGCGGCTTAAGTTGGGGCGCCGGCCGGTGACCACGGCGCAGGTGCGGGCGGTAACTGCGGCCCCTTCTTGGGACCCCGCCACCTGGGATGGTAATATATGGGACTCTTCCTCCTCATCGGATGAGGAGGAGGGGGAATCAAAACTTATGATAGCCCGCGCCCGTCCGGTACGGGAGTTGCGGGCAGAAGGTGACCAGCTGCAGCCCCCGGTCTGGCGGACGTACAAAACAACGGAGTTACAGGAGATTGTGAAAACATTTCGACAAGAGCCGGGTGAGAATGTCTTAGGCTGGCTGGTCAGAGTGTGGGACTGCGCGGGGAACACGGTCCTACTTCTCCGGATGGAGTTGCAGCAGCTAGGAGTCCTTTCTCAAGACTCACAGGTACGCGCACAGCTGTCAAATCCCCCGCAACCCCAGGAGAACGGGATTGAGATAGAAGCCCCATCTTTGTACCGCTGGCTAGCGGTGGCGGTAGATGTAGCCTATCCGTCAGTGGGCGAGCTAGAGGCTCTAGTAACTCCCTGGAAGACCATGATTGAAGGAGTGCGGGCCCTCCGACAGTTGGGAATGGCGTGGGCTGTCGGGATGGGGGGCACAGAGGGACCTGACGACATTCCGGTCTCTAAATCAACTAAAGCCACTCTTCTACGTTTGGCCCCGGATGAATTGAAGCCCTCCCTCCTTGCGGTCGTTATGGCAGCAGATGGGCGAGTGGGTGAATTGGCGATTACTTTTACACAGTTAGAAACGGCGTTAGCCGGAACGCGGCCGCGAGCCGTTCGGGCTTCTAAAGGACAGCAAGGGAAGGAGCCTGCTGGGGGGGGGCAGGAAAAAGGGGAGGTGCGGGTACCCCGGAAGATTTTGTGGCAAGACCTGTTGCGTGCTGGTGTTTCCCGGGATGATATTAATGGCAAGCCGACCGTAGACTTATACAAACGGTGGATGCAGCTGCCCCCCTCGAAGAGAAGCGTTGGGGCCGAGGGGGAAAAGGGAGTGGATCACACTGATATAAGTGAGTTGCCCCCTCCACCAGCTGAATGGCGACTCCCGAGACCCTATTGAGGGGGGGGTGGGTCCTCCGCCCCGCGTGTGGCAGCGGTCACACCAGGGAGGGAGGCGGGGGACCAACGCCCCTATGTACCTCTCACGATACGTTGGCCGAGGGGAGGTGTGCAGCATGTATTGGCATTGATTGATACAGGGGCTGAGGTCACTATTCTGCATTCAGCGCAGACTCACGGCCGTGTGGCCATGGTGAGAGGCCTTGGAGGGGCCGAGATTCAGGCATATGAAGTTACCGTTACGTTGACTATGGGGAAGGCACCCCCATTTCGGGCCACAATTCTAGCTGCGGCTATACGGGAGTATATCTTGGGTATTGATGTTCTGCGAGGCCGGTCTGTGGATACGCAGTACGGTCTCTTCGCCTTTGGCCACCCTCGGTATGTGAATGCAGCACGAATACAAGAAGTGCGATTACTGACTATTCTGCGGGGTGCTCCACGCTGGGAGCCGGTGATCTTACCACCCCCAACAGCTGTGGTTTACAGGAAACAGTATCGTCTCCCTGGAGGGGAGGAAGAAATTACCCAGACAGTGGATGCCTTGCTAGACGCTGGGATTATTAGACCTGCTTTGAGCCCCTACAACAGCCCCATTTGGCCAGTGAGAAAGCCAGATGGCACGTGGCGAATGACAGTGGATTATAGAGAGCTTAATAAAGTGACTCCCCCGTTGGCAGCTGTTGTGCCGGACATAGTAACCGTGATAGAGCATATAGCAGCAGCTGCCCAGCCATGGCATGCTGTTGTGGACCTTGCTAATGCTTTTTTTTCAATTGCTATTGCCCCCAGCTGTCAGGATCAGTTCGCTTTTTCATGGCAAGCTCGTCAGTATACCTTTTGTGTATTGCCCCAAGGATGGAAGCACTCCCCCACAATTTGTCACCAACTGGTCAGTGCGGATTTGGCCCGAGTGCAACTACCTCCTATGACCCACAGTTACCATTACATTGATGATGTTATGGTCTCTGGCCCCTCCCGGGAAGTAGTGGCCGATGCTTTGCATGCAGTAGCTACCGGCTTGGAGGGTCGAGGCTGGACCCTGAACCCACAGAAGATACAGGGTCCGGCCCAGACTGTTATTTTCTTGGGGATTATGTGGGCAGGAACGGAGCGGCAAATTCCCCAGAAGGTGCGGCAAACGGTCCAGGGATATCCCGTGCCGCAGACCAAGAGGGAATTACAAGCGTTCCTAGGTCTTTTGGGGTTTTGGCGGGCTTTTATTCCACACCTTGCATTTTTGATGCGGCCACTGCAGACCCTCGTTCGTAAAGCAGCTCCCTGGAAGTGGGAGCGCAGCCATCAGACTGCATTTGAATTGTGCAAGGATGCGTTGTTAACACATGCCCGGCTCCACGCCCCCTTGCCAGGGGTTCCTTTTGAGTTGGAGGTTACCACTGTGGCAGATGTGGCGTCCTGGGGGCTGTGGCAGCCAGTGGGGGGCCAACAGAAAGAGCCAATAGGCTTTTGGTCTCGAACCCTAAAAGGAGCAGAACCTGGATATACTCCGTTGGAAAAGCAAATTTTGGCAGTTGTGTGGGCGCTACAGGACACCGAGCGCATAACTGGCCCCACGCCAGTAGTGGTGCGGACGCCCATCCCGTTGGGTCGTTGGGTGCAAGAGGATCCCGGCCAAGTGCAGACTGGTGTGGCGCAAAGTTCCACTCATTTTAAGTGGCAGCATTACCTGCAAAAGCGCATGTTGCTTGGCCGACCTGCGATCTCCACCCCCCATGCTATATTGTTGGGGGCGGTTACTTTTGAACATGTGCCCTCCCTTACGGATGATCTGCCCCCCGTGGAGGACCCAGCACCCCCCTCACCTGTAACGGAGGCCCCGTCGGTGGACCAGCTGTCGGTTGAAGAACGCTGTTATGTGTGGTTTACAGACGGATCAGCAGCCTACACTGCCAAGGGGACCCGACGGTGGAGAGCCATTGTGTATGCCCCATACGCGGACATTGTGGCTATGGCATGGGGAACAGCTGGATCCAGCCAGTGGGCGGAATTGAGGGCAGCGACCTTAGCTATTGAAGGGTCCCCGCCACGTGTGTATTTATACACTGACAGTTGGGCGCTGTACAAAGGTCTCCGTACTTGGATAACAGCCTGGGAAGCTAAAGATTAGGAACTAGCTGGCCGGCCTTTGTGGGGGGCGACTCTTTGGCAGCAGCTGTTAGAGTATGCCAAGCGAGCCCCTCTGGCTGTACGTCATGTGGACGCTCATACCAAAGCTGAAACAACGGAGGCCCACTGGAATGCCGCAGCTGATGAAATGACTCGTAGTGAAGTGGTTCAGATGGCAGAGCGCTACCATGTGGAGGGGGGCCATCGTGGAGCCCATGCAACCCGATATGCAGCATCAAGACATGGCGTTTATCTCCCGCTGGCCGCATGTCGTACTGCCCGTGCGAGTTGTTCAGTATGTTCCCGTGTAACGCCCCTGGCCCTTCCGGGGCCAACCGGCCACATTTATCGAGCCACCGGCCCCTGCCAAGATTGGCAGGTAGATTATGTTGGTCCGCTGCCCCGGGAACGACGTTGGTGTTATGCACTGACGGCAGTGGATACCTATACTGGAGTGTTATTTGTGCACCCAAGCGCATCAGCAACAGCAACAACTACATTGACTGCGCTGCAACAGTTGTGCTCTCGTTATGGGACCCCTCAGTCATTGCAAAGTGATCAAGGTACCCATTTTACAGCTCAGTCTGTTCGTACCTGGGCTGCTGATGTTGGTATTGATTGGCACTACCATCTTCCGTATGCGCCAACTGCAAGTGGTCTCATTGAACGTCTCAATGGGCTTTTGAAGGACCAAATTCGCCGTCTTACACCCACTCATACACTACGAGGGTGGACGGGGGTGTTGGAGCAGGCGATCTGGTTGCTTAATAATCGCCGGCTGGGGGGGGGCCAAACACCTTTTCAGCGGTTAGCAGTGGCCCCCCAGATACCAACTGTTTTGCGGATGGAACTCCAGAATACACCAGGAGTTGTAGACCCAGCGCAAGGTATAGTGGTGTTGCATGCCCAGAGCCCCTGTACTGTGCCGGTGGGACACACAGTGGTCCCCTGGCCTGATCAGTCACAGTTGTGGTGTACCCCTCCCTGCCTGTTTTATGTATCACCGATTGTTAAGGATATAATGTGCTACCCCCCGTATTGGCTGAGCACTGATCGCTCCTTAAGTTGCCTTACATGTGCGAATGAGGGCACTGAGCCTGTGCAATGGGAGCAAGGGGAGGCATTATGTAAACTTATTCCGTTACCTCCTGCAGGTGTGGAGTTGCAGGCCCCGAGTGATACAGCATGGCACGTTCTGGCAAGCGTGTGGTGGACGATACCACAACGCGATCCGCAAGCTGCCGTGGTTCTAGCAACAGGAGATGGCTGGACTTATATTTTACCAGACGGAGAGGATTATCCCCGAATGGTTTCATTATCGCGTTTGTCACAGCGCTCCTTGTAAGGGGCAGTGCTGCTTACAGTGATACATTATCTGAAAATGCCTGGATGGTGTTGGCACAAAATGCTGTGAATGCAACTGCCTTTTGCCTCCCTCGAGTGTATGCTGTGGGGGCCCTTATGGAAACTTGTTTTGTGGGTGTTTGTACTGATTTGGATGTGTTAAGACAACACTCATGGCTGTATGCAATTCCCAAAGATTGGTCATATAAGAATTTGTATGCCCTAGGTCCTGGAGCTGCTACATACACCATGGATGCAAGTATGTATTCCTTTCGCTTAGCCAATGTGACAACCGCTGGAATGTGTGTGTATTTTGTGAATGCTCGACAGGTGGCAGTGAATCACACCAATAATGAGTTAATTTGCCGCCATAAAAGTGAGGCATCTTTTGCATATGGGCATATGAAATTACCTACAGGCTGGTTTTTGTTGTGCGGCCGTACTGCATTTACATATGTTCCTGCCAATAGTTCTGGGGGTCCATGTGCTATTGGTCGAGTAGCCCCCCTTCTTTTTCCCCAGCCGGAGGAAAGTGCTAAAGGCCGATACCGTTATCGGCGGGGGAGTATTCCCCTAGATTCCACCTGTAAGGCAGAAGTTACTTTGTTTTCAGAACAAGAGGCGGCAGCCCTTACCTTTACCTTGATTGGTCTTCCAGGCATGGTAGCACATAATTATCATGCTATAGCGCATCTTGCTTGTGTTGTGGCCAAGGCTCTTAATTTAACCTCTACTGCTCTTGCTTTATTGACACAGGAACTTGGAGAAGTTCGACGAGGGGTGTTGCAGAATCGCATGGCTATTGATTATTTATTATTGAGACATGGTCATTCCTGTATGGATTTTGCTGGCATGTGTTGTTTTAATATTACAGATGTAGAGCCTGCAGTTAATGAGGATGTAAAGCACCTTCAGCGTTTGGCAGACGGCATTCGTCAGCAGCAGGGGGATTCCTGGCTGTGGTCCTGGTTGTCATCGTTGCGTGGATGGACTGCTCATATAGTTCAGGGTGTAATACTTGGTATTATATGTTTGTTTAGCCTTGTTTGCTTGTATGTATGTTGCCTATGTAGTAGACGTTGTTGTGGTATGGCCCACGCCCTGGTAAGGCCCTCTTGGTCCTTGGAGTCGCTGGAGAAAGCGAGGGGAGGATTGTAGCAGAGCAGGGAGCTGCGGAAGAAATTGTTACGGCAGAGCTAGGCATTGTTTATGTTCGCTTTCTCAGCTCCGGTTATTATCGGTCATTTTGTATCAGTTCTAGCCAAGTATGACCGGTTTAGACTGCCAAGTGAAGAGTCCTTGGCGGTGGGCCATGGGAAACAGGTGTGTGAAGTAGAGAGCTATGTTTTATTATGTCTATGCTGCTTTGCTGCTAGTGGGATTAAATAGAAGCTTGTTTTTATTAAGTTTGGACTTCGACCCAGGCCGACTGGTAGGGTGCTGGGATCCCCATATCAGTGGCCGCAACGAGCGGAGTCCCCGTTGCCGGTGTGTCACGGTATCCTTCATTAAAAACCAATTACTCTCAGTGTGGAGTCGGTCTCGTTCTTACAGAGTACCTTGGGCTAATTTGTGGGCAACAACAGACAGGTTACAAACCTTAGTTAATAGTTCCGCAACTTCACATTTGAGTTCTTTCAGAACTCTTGGGTGAATGCCATCTGGTCCCGGTGACTTGTTAATGTTGAGTTTATCAATTAATTCCAAAACCTCCTCTAGTGACACTTCAATCTGTGACAGTTCCTCAGATTTGTCACCTACAAAAGCCAGCTCAGGTTTGGGAATCTCCCTAACATCCTCAGCCGTGAAGACTGAAGCAAAGAATCCATTTAGTTTCTCCGCAATGACTTTATCGTCTTTAAGCGCTCCTTTTGAATTTTGATCATCAAGGGGCCCCACTGGTTGTTTAGCAGGCTTCCTGCTTGTGATGTACTTAAAAAACATTTTGTTATTACCTTTGGAGTTTTTGGCTAGCCGTTCTTCAAACTCCTCTTTGGCTTTTCTTATTACACTCTTGCACTTAAGTTGGCAGTGTTTGTGCTCCTTTCTATTTGCCTCACTAGGATTTGACTTCCACTTTTTAAAGGAAGTCACTTATCTCTCACTGCTTCTTTTACATGGCTGTTAAGCCACGGTGGCTCTTTTTTAGTTCTTTTACTGTTTTTCTTAATTTGGGGTATACATTGAAGTTGGGCCTCTATTATGGTGTCTTTAAAAGGGCCCACGCAACTTGCAGGGATTTCACTTTAGTCACTGTACCTTTTAACTTTTGTCTAACTAACCCCCTCATTTTTGTATAGTTCCCCCTTTTGAAATTAAAGGCCACAGTGTTGGGCAGTTGAGATGTTCTTCTCACCACAGGGATGTTGAATGCTATTGTATTATGGCCACTATTTCCAAGCGGTCCTGCTATAGTTACCTCTTGGACCAGCTCCTGCGCTCCACTCAGGATTAAATCTAGAGTCGCCTCTCCCCGTGTGGGTTCCCGTACCAGCTGCTCCATGAAGCAGTCATTTAAAGTATCGAGAAATTTTATCTCTGCATTTCGTCCTGAAGTGAAATGTTCCCAGTCAATATGGGGATAATTGAAATCCCCCACTATTATTGGGTTCTTAATTTTGATAGCCTCTCTAATTTCCCTTAGCATTTCATCATCACTATTACTGTCCTGGTCAGGTGGTCGATAATAGATCCCTACTGTTATATTTTTACTAGAGCATGAAATTTCTATCCATAGAGACTCTATGGAACCTGTGGATTCGCTTAAGATATTTACTTCATTTGAATCTACACTTTCTTTAACATATAGTGCCACTCCTCCCCCTGCACGGCCTGTTCTGTCCTTCCGATATATTTTGTACCCCGGAATGATTGTGTCCCATTGATTGCTCTCAGTCCACCAGGTTTCTGTGATGCCTATTATATCTATATCCTCCTTTATCACAAGGCACTCTAGTTCACCCATCTTATTATTTAGACTTCTGGCATTTGTGTACAAGCACTTTAAAAACTTGTCCCTGTTTATTAGCCTGCCTTTTTCTGATGTGCCAGATTCTTTTTTATGTGACTGATTATCATCTGATCCGGCCCTTACATTATACTTCTCATTCCTCTGCTCCTGACTATAACCTGGAGATTCTCTATCATCAGACTCTCTCCTAAGAGAAGTCTGTGTCCGATCCACACGCTCCTCTGCAGCAGTCGGCTTTCCCCCATCTCCTAGTTCAAAAACTGCTCTACAACCTTTTTAATGTTTAGTGCCAGCAGTCTGGTTCCACTTTGGTTTAGGTGGAGCCCATCTCTCCTGTATAGGCTCCTCCCATCCCAGAAGTTTCCCCAGTTCCTAATGAACGTGAACCCCTCCTCTCTACACCATCGTCTCATCCACGCATTGAGACTCTGAAGCTCTGCCTGCCTACCTGGCCCTGCGTGTGGAACCGGGAGCATTTCTGAAAATGCCACCATAGACGTCCTGGATTTCAGTCTCTTCCCTAGCAGCCTAAATTTGGCTTCCAGGACATCTCTCCTACCCTTCCCTATGTCATTGGTACCTACATATACCACGACCACCGGCTCCTCCCCAGCACTACACATAAGTCTGTCTAGATGCCTCGAGAGATCCGCAACCTTCGCACCAGGCAGGCAAGTCACCATACGGTTCTCCCGGTCATCACAGACCCAGCTATCTACATTTCTAATAATCGAATCTCCCATTACTAACACCTGCCTTTTCCTAGAAACTGGAGTTCCCTCCCCCAGAGAGGCAACCTCAGTGCGAGAGGCAACCCCAGCACCATCTGGAAGGAGGGTCCCAACTACGGGAAGGTTTCCCTCTGCTCCCATTGACTGCTCTACTTCCCTGGGCCCTTCTTCCTCCTCAACAGCACAGGTGCTGTCTAAGCGGAGGTGGGACAATTCTACAGTGTCCCGGAAAGCCTCATCAACATACCTCTCTGCCTCTCTCAGCTCCTCCAGTTCCGCCACCCTGGCCTCCAAAGCCCGTACATGGTCTCTGAGGGCCAGGAGCTCCTTGCACCGACAGCACACATAGGCCACCCGCCCACAGGGCAGGTAATCATACATGCGACAGTCAGTGCAATAAACTGGATAGCCCCCACTCTGCTGCTGGGCTTCTGCCTGCATTGTCTCCTAGTTAGTGAAAGGGTGGTTTAAGGAAAGTAGTTTTGGAATGTAGTTTGGTTTATAGGTTTTAGGATTTTAGGGGGGGGCCACAGGGAAGGGGTTACGGCTGGCAAGGGACTCCCGCTCCCTTCCCACTCCCCTTCCAAACTCCCTTGCGAAACTCCCTGTTAGCAGCCCCTGTTCGCAAAGCTCCCTGGTCGCTTGTGCGCGGCTTTATAAAGCCCTGGCCTGGCCTGAGTGAATGCCCCGCCCACTGATAAGTGGCTAGAAAGTTATCACAGTGACTGGGCCTGGCCGGGGAATGTCGGGCAGTGCTTGGAGCCAGGATTCTGGCATAAGCTAATCAGGGAGACGACGCGAGGTCAGGAGCAGCCCCCAGCGCCCCAGCCAGCCCCCCCCCCCAGATATTCCCTGGGACCCAGCCCCCAGAATCCCTGGCCAGGGACCTCAGATACCCCTCAGAGCCCCACCAGCCAGAGAACCCCCACCAGACCTTCATTGACAGGTTGGGAATCCCAAAGGGTTCCCCCCACCAAGAGACCCCAACAGCCAGAGAGCCCCCAAAAGGGACCCCCACGGGGAACTCCGTCCCGCACTGACTGCCTCGGCTCCCCCCCCCCCCGCCCTCCAGCAGGATCTGCCCTGCCCTTTGCCTGGCACCCCCTCCTCCCCCCTGCGGGATCCCCTGATGCTTTACAGGGGCACCCCCTGGCCTAGCACCGGGGATTCTCCCACACACACTCTGTGCACTGGGCACGGCAGCGATCCCAGGAGCCAGCCGGGGAAGCCCAGACAGAGCCCCTGGCACAGCACCAGGCTCCCTCTAACCCCCTGTCCCCTGTCCCCAAGAGACGCCCACCCCGGCTGTTCTGCAGCCACCCGGTCCCCCGCGATACCCACCTCCAGGACCCACAGCCTCAGGGCTGGGCACATCACAGCCACCCCCTGAAACCCCAAATCTCCAGATCCCACCAACCTCACTAGGGTACCCCCTGCCCAGCCACCCAGAGGCCTCCCCCCACCACAATCCCCCTTCAGCTGCTATCTCCCCCCACAGCCCCACCCCCACCCAGCAACACTGTTACCTCACAGAGCCTGAGAAGTGGATAGAAAGTGACCACCGCCCCCTGCTGGCCAGTCACACAGGCAGAGGGAGCCCTGGGGGATGTCTCTTGAACAGGAGTATGGAAGGCCTGGAGGGACAAAATAGGTAAGAAATGTCCATGCCTGTCACTAGCAAATAATGGCCACCATGGATCCACCCCAGACGTGGCTACATCTTAGCACTGTGGGAAGCAACCCCTCACAGAGGCCATTTGTCATGGGGTTTAGGATACTTCTGGACCCACACTGCACTCAGAGTGACCTCCTCATCCCGTGCCAGCTGGAGAAAAGGAAAGGGTCCAGCCAACTCTTCTGTTACCGGTTGGGAACCACTGATCCCCAAACAGGGGGAGGCCTCTGGCTTTGATGTGTATTAAATATCTGGCTGGTCTGTTTCTTTGGCAAACATTTTAAAAGAGATAAAGGGGGGAACAAATGATTCACAAAGGAGACGGGAAAGATGACCTCCACAGGGCCACCCAGAGGATTCCGGGGGCCCGGGGTCTTCGGCGGCGGGGGGGCCATTCCGTTCCTGGACCTGCCGCCGAAGTGCCCCAAGACCCGCGGTGGGGACCCCCCGCCGAATTACTGCCGAAGCTGGACCCGCCGCCGAAGCGCTGCCCGGTCTTCGGCGGTAATTCAGCGGAGGGGGGCCCCGCCGCGGGTCTTCGGGGCACTTCGGCAGCGGGTCCCGGAACAGAAGGGCCCCCCGCTGCCGAATTACCACCGAAGACCGAGCTGAATTTCGGGGGCGGGTCCCGCTCCGTCTTCGGCGGTAATTCGCCAGCGGGGGGTCCTTCCGCCCTGGAGCGGAAGGAACCCCCGCCGGCGAAGACCGGGAGCGGCAGAAGCTCCTGCGCCCGGCCGCACAAGAGTTTTCCGGGCCCCCCGGAGCGAGTGAGGGACCCCGCTCCAGGGGCCCCAAAAAACTCTGGTGGGGGCCCCTGTGGGGCTCGGGTTCTGGGTCAAATTGCCCCTCTTGCCCCCCCCTCTGGGCAGCCCTGGACCTCCAGGATGGAGAAGCACTCAGGGCAACAGGTTCCCTCGAAGGAAGAAGCTGCTGGGATTTAGAAACACGGGGAACAGCCCCAAACCAGAGAGGATTTTTAACTGACATAGAAAGAGGCAAAACCTGAGTTTTGAGACCAACGATCAGAAATGAAAGAGAAAGGGTGGAAATCTGAGAGATTTTGGATCCATTTTGCAAATTATAGAGAGGAAAGTGGAAAATCAGAGGGATTTTATATCAGTTGTTGATAGGAGGCAAAATCTGAGTGTTTCACATCAATATCTGATAAATGAATAAAGAGGAAATGGGCAACATTTGCAAACATTTTATATCCAGGTTCAAGAATCTGAGAAAAGGTGTAAATCTGAGATTTTCTTGGTATTTTATAATTAGAGAGACAGGGGGAAATCTCAGGGCATATTCAATTAGAAACAGACAACTAGAGAGCAGTGGGGCAAACGTTTAGGTTATTTTATATGAATCTTTGAGATTTGCAAAGAAAATGTGTCACAAACTGCGTATTTGATAACATGAGAGAAAAACACCAAGATCTGAGGGGATTTTATATTGCTGTTAACGAACTAGTGGAAAAGGAGGACTGTTGGACTGGATTTTATACGACTGTCCAATACATAAACACAAAGTAATGGTTCCCCCACCCCCACCATTCCCATGGGCAGCAGGGAGCCCTGTGAGGAGCTGATTAAAAGGGAGGGGGAGGGGGAGCTGAAAGGTTCCTGGATAAAGGAAAGGGGCAGCAGTGGGGGACGGGCGGGTGACTGGCAACTGATGGTTGGGGGCAACTGTGTTGGTAGTTAGGGGGCAACAACTGGGATTGGGAAACGGGGGTCTGGGCAGTCCCTACGGGGGACACGTGCGCCTCCCTTCCAGTGATGAGCTGCTAAAATCTTAACAACCGGTTCCCTATAAAAAGTTCTGATTTAAGAGATGTGCCACAGTATGGATTTTTTGTTCCAATAGGGTTACCATACGTCCGTATTTTCCCGGGAGGAATTTTTAAAATTTACCACCCAGACAGCGATTTAAGAACCTAAAAGCCTGACATCTCTGGGAAAATACAGGTGTATGTTAACCCGACCTACAGTTCTTTTTTACAAAGATGGGCCTGAACTAGAACTGAGCTCCATTTCCCATGTGTGGGTCCCCCCCACTCCCTGGGGTGTGCTAGGGTGACCAGATGTCCCAATTGTATAGGGACAGTCTCAATTTTCGGGTCTTTTTCTTATATAGGATCCTATAACCCCCCACTCCCTGTCCTGATTTTTCACACTTGCTGTCTGGTCACCCTCGGTTGCGCATGTGTGTGGGTCCCAGCTGCTCCATGCCCCCCTCATTGAAGCAGGTGTGCAGGGTTAGTGCCCTGGGAACTGCAGGGCACCAGGGGCCATGGGGCTGGCTGCAGACAGGGGCTGTGGCTGGGGTCTGGGGGGTGGCTGGGGCTGGGGGCTGGTGGGTGACAGGGGCTGGGGGCAGGGCAGGGGGTGCAATGGGGGGTTGCAGGGCAGGGGGTGCACTGGGGGGTGGAAGTGCAGGGGGTGGAGACAGGGGCGGGGGTAGGGTTTCCGGGGGTGGATGTGGCGGGGTGCAGGCAGGGGCTCTGGGCGGGGAGGGGCGCAGACACTCACACGGGGCTGGGAGCAGCAGGAGGCAGCCGGGCACCCACCAGGCAGCAGCAGGAGCCCCAGGGCCAGAGCTCCAAAGAGCAGCAGCAGCAGCAGGGCCAGGAGGCAGCTCACGTGGCTCCCGCAGCGCCGCGCCGCGCCCCCCGCTGCCCGGGAGGAGGAATTGCACCTTCCCAGCCAGAGCCCATCCAAGCGACCCGGCTCCAGCTCCCCCTGCCCCCTGCCCTGCCCTGGCAGAGACCCGGCATCTCCTAGAATATCAGGGCTGGAAGGGACCTCAGGAGGTGTCTAGTCCAACCCCCTGCTCAAAGCAGGGCCAATCCCCAACTAAATCCCCAAATGGCCCCCGCAAGGAGTCAGCTCCCAGCCCTGGGTTTAGCATTTTTGGGTGGACCTCCCACAGTGGGAGCTGCAGAGCCCTCCTCCATGACACACACACACCCCTCCTGGTGTTGGGAGGGGAACAGGAGAAAGAACAAAATAAGCAAGAGAAGAAGAGAAAGGAGGGATGGAGGGAGGAAAAGGTAAAACAAAAAGGAAAAACCCTAATGTCCCCAGTGATTCTAAGGGACAAAATCCCAGGTGCGCAATAAAATTCTGCCTCCTTAAGCTCGTGTTTTCCATGCCTAGAATTCAGTTGTCACCAGATGGATCAGACTGAACAGGTTTCAAACCTCCAGGAGGCTCTTACCTTCTAAACAGGGATGGCTGTTTTCTAGTAAAATCACTGAAAGGGAAGGAGAAAACTCAAAAGAGGTTCCTCCTGGCGCTCACATCTGTGAACCCGAATACTCTCTCAGTCCTCAAAGAGAGGCCTGGAGAAGGAGACTTGCTGCAGCAAAGCCACAGGGGTCTCTGAGGTTTCCCTGGCCCCTCGCCCCTGTCCTGCCTGGCTGATGTCAGCATCTCTCTGTGAGGTCACCACCTCCCCACCACCTTGGACCAATAGGCTGAGGTCCTGCAAAAGGCCTTTGTGATGTCACTGCCACACCCCTCCCTTGCTATGCTAATGTCCTGCCCCTGGCCAGGCACTTTGCAGGTTTGAGCTGCTCCCTGAGGATCACCCCACTCGAGGAGCGTTCGTTCTAGGCAGCAAGCCGGCTAGACAGGGAAACATCAGACGCTGCTCCCAATGCTACACTCAGTTTTTCAGAAATGAGTCGACTTTATGGCCAGAAGAGACCATTAGAGCATCTAATCTGACCCCCTGCATATCACAGGCCTCCTGTAGGACACCATAGCTACTTTTGGGGCAAACACATTGCAGAAAGGCATCTAGTCTTCATGAAATGACATCAAGAGATGGAGAATCCACCATTTTCCTTGGTAGCTTGTTCCTGTGGTGAATCATCATCGCTGTTGACTATTTGTGCCTTAGTTGTAATATGAATTTGTCTCTTTTCATCTTCCAGCCATTGGGTCTTGTTATGCCTTTCTCTGCTCGATTCAAGAGCCCTTTAATACCCAATCCTTTCTCTCCATTAAGGCACTTCAGCACTTCAATGAAGTCACCTTTCAATCTTCTTTTACTCCAGCACTGCTGCAAGCCTGAACTAAGAACTTTGCCATTACTGCATGTAATTGATTCCATTTAACCAATTCTACCTCTCATCTCTACCTTTTTCCCTTTGTAAATAAACCTTTAGATTTTAGATTCTAAAGGATTGGCAACAGCGTGATTTGTGGGTAAGATCTGATGTGTATATTGACCTGGGTCTGGGGCTTGGTCCTTTGGGACCGAGGGAACCTTTTACTTTTATTGGGTGTTGGTTTTCATAACCATTCATCCCCAGGACGAGTGCACTGGTGGTGATACTGGGAGACTGGAGTGTCTAAGGAAATTGCTTGTGTGACTTGTGGTTAGCCAGTGGGGTGAGACCAAAGTCCTTTTTGTCTGGCTGGTTTGGTTTGCCTTAGAGGTGGAAAAACCCCAGCCTAGGGCTGTAACTGCCCTGTTTAAGCAATTGGTCCTGATTTGGCACTCTCAGTTGGGTCCCGCCAGAACAGCTCCGTCACAGTGGCGTAGTCGTGCTAGGATCCACAGAACCAGGTCAATTAAGCTTTGGGTCAGAACCCCACGCTATTCAAAATTTAAATGTGGGATTGAGAGTTTGGTTGGTTAAAGATCAGTGACCATGAGACAGAAAGCATCAGGAAAAGCAAGGAAACTGCAAGCCTTGAGAGACAGCCTGCAGTTTGATTATGCGCAAGAACTGGCAAAAATTTGAATGGAAGAGAAGCAAGTCTTGGCCCAGCTGGAGAAAGAGGCGGCTGAGAGAAAGAGAGAGGCTGCTGAGAGAGAAAAAGAGGCTGCTAAGAGAAAGAAAAAGGCTGCTGAGAGAAAGAGAGAGGCTGCTGAGAGAAAGAAAGAGCTGCTGGCTGCTGAGGAGGAGACTCACAAGGTGCAGCAGGAGACTCACAAGATGCAACAAGAAACTGCTAGACTCCAGCTCCAAGTCAAAAAAGCAAGGGAAGAACGGCAGAAACTGTATCCTCTTGAAAATCCAGTTTATAACTGTGTTGATATATGGGGTTACTCTGGGCAGTTTTCTGTGTTTAACCAGTTTTGCTATGGCTGGGGAGATGGGAGTTCTAACCTGGGGAGAAATATCTGTTTGTCTGTGCAAGAAAGCAGTGTGGCTGTAAATGAAGATTCTGAATGTCTGTCTACTGTTTCAGAAGTAAATCTGGAGTTAGATCAAGAGCAGAAAGATCTCATTGGGGAGGAAAATGTTTCTCAGGTTAAATCCCTAACTGAGGAAGGAGAGGGTAAATTTGTAATGGGTAATGGATTGTTGGCTAGTGCAGCTTGTAGAAGTAAACCTGAAATGGGTAACTGTGATTTGCTAAAAGTAGCTCAGTGTAGTGAAAAGAGCAGCAGCTTATCTGTTGGGAGAGGCAATGTGCCTGGTAGGGAAAGTTTGGAGGAGCCTAGGCAGCCTTGTGAGCTCATGGCTTTGTCTAATCAGCAGTTTGGGAAGGGAGGGATAGTGGAAGATGAGTGTCCATATCCCTTACCTGTTTCCTGTGTGAAGAAATGTGACAGTGAAGGGAATGTGCCTGTCTCTGTCAGGGGTATTGACTTGCCTATGAAGGGAGCTACCTCGGTCTCCAAGCAGTTGTCTGTGAACAGCCCTGTGTGCTGGGACAAGGGAAGTGAAATCCCAAGCTGTGTGTCTGGTAAAGGAGAATGTGTCTCCGGCTCTTCTGTGTCTGTGGAGCAAACAGAAGGGGCCTTTCAGCCTGTGATGGTTGAGGGTGATTCAGTTGTCTCGGAGTTGGTTGTAAATACAGCTAAAGCCCAGGAAGGGAATAGTCCTGAGTTTGTGTCTGCTGGGCAGAATGGCACTGTGACTAGGTTGCATCCAGTTAGTGTCATAGCAAGGTCCCAAAGACCAGACAGTTCTGGTGCTTGTAGTTTGCCAGTTGCTAATGTGTGGTTGGAAAAGGGTGCAGCAACTCTGTCTGATCAGGGTGATACCCTAGCCAGGGCACAAGGAGAGCATGAAGGTGATTTAAGTGTGTTACCTACTGACAGTTTGACAACTTGTAGCAAGAAGGAAAAGATTACTGAACTTGTTCATGGCCAAGGGAAGGAGACTGCTTCTGACCTGTTATCTAGAAAGTCTGTAGGTGTGCCTAAAAGGGGATTGTGTAGAAATCCGCCTGTGGGGCCTGAAGTGAGTCTAAGTGTAAGTGAGACCCAGAAAGCGGCTGTGGTTGCTCAGGGAAGTGTTCCTGTAGAGCAAGCCCTAGGTGGAGAGGGGAAGGGCAGAATTTCTGTGAGGGGTAAATTGCTGCTTAGAGAAGCTCCTAGGGAAAGGAATCCTCATGGTAGCCTGTGCAAGCAGTTTACTGCAACTGAAGGGTTTAAAAGTGATTTAATCAAGGAAGTTTCAGTTCCTAACAGCCAGAAATTTTCTGTTGTGAATGAATCCACTGACTTTCCTTTTGAGAGATCCAGTGTGGGCAGCTTTGAAAAGGTCTCAGGTGGAGTAGAAGCTGTTAAGGAAGTTGAGCAGCCCTATAACCACCTGGCTGTGTGTGGCCAGCTTGTTGGGGAGACAATGGTGTTGGGACAGGAATGTCTCCATGCTGAATCTGTAAGTGAGCAGTCTGTGCTTCAGGATCTAAGGACAGATTCAGTTACTGGTGTTTCAGAGCAGAACAGTTGTATGGCTGAATGCTTGAGGAGGCAGGGGAGAGCAAGCCAGCTCTCACCCTCAGACTCTTTGGATTTGTGTGGTATCTCTGTAAGACAAAGTCCAGCCGTGAAATCCATAGCAGCTAAGAAATTAAAAGCTAGTGTCTGTGTTAATGCGAATTACTTGGCTGGCAGGGAGAAGAAGGACTTGCTAATAGCTGTTAGCACAGAGGGCCCGCCCCATCAGCCAGTGAATTCTGTTAAGCAAGAGAAATCAGGGTTTAATCCAGAAGGAAAGAGAAGACTGAATTTTGCAAAGGGAAGCCACAGGTTAACCCTAAAATGCCCAAACTCCAATGGTATTGAGCCAAGGGTGTGGCATGACAAACATGATTGTAAATGGACACTTGCAATGAATTTGTTGTTATTGCTAATGCTAATTTTTGTAACTAATATGTTGCTATTGCCAAGAACTGTAACAATGTACAATGTGCCTAATCTTTTGGAAAATCCCTTAAACATGTTGAAAGGAATACATGAAAACACACTTTATGTTAAAGGGCCTTGCTATACTGATGTTTCACAGTTAATGCATGTAAACAGTGTTGGAACTTTTCACAGGGGAAAATACATTCCAGACCTGATGTGCTGTATGAAAGGGGAAACTGAGGCACACTACCATATTGCTTTCATGGCTAAATGCCAAGATTCCTGTACTATGAACAACCTCAATATCTACATTGGTTTAATGTTATTTGGGTTCAAAACATTGGCCAGAACTGGTATGGATAAAGTAGCTATTTTTCTTTAGCTCTTGGCAAGATCACATGAAACATACAGGAACCATGCTGCAAAAGCTAACCAAGTTATACCTTAAGTTTGTAAAGAGATTCATTCATGTTATTGAACATGACTTTGATAAACCATTTCGGTTATACACTGGTACGGCCTCTAGCCCAACACTAGCTGTAGTGAGACAGACCCAAGGAAAGGGGGCTCGTGGGATGCAGTCAGCGATGTTTTGTCATCCCTTCCTGCATCAATTTTGCGTTGGGGGTGTGACGTTATTGATATAAATGGGGACCATATAGAACATGGGTTGCAACCAAGGTCCTGTAGTGGCACCAAACCTTAGGTAAAGGGGGTCATCTAAGGTGTCTAAGACCAGGTTCTGGGTTGCTGGTTATGATTATGCTGTCTGTATGTCTGTGTATCATTTTGTAGTTGAAGTTATAAGTATTGGCTCTGTAATGTCTGTATTCTGTATTATGCTCTGCCTCTGGGAAGTGTCCCAGACAAAGCTGATGTTAGCCCGGCATAGCTGGCTTGATGGCCCATTAAAGGGCCATCGGCTACACAATTGACCCAGGGAGAGAAGGCAGACACGCCTTGTGACTCAGCAAAGTATGCAGGGACTGGCCCATGTGACTCCAGGCTCCATATTATTTTTGCTGTAAATTTCCACAGTGAAGACAAAGGGATGCTTACACCTGGAAAAGTCTATATAAGGCTAATGCCTCATCTCCATCTTGTCTTCAATCCTGCTTCTGACCTCTGGAGGGACTTTGCTACAAACTGAAGCTCTGCACGAAGGACTGTTGACCCATCCCAGCGGGGGATGTTCCAGAGACTTAATCTGAACCTGCAGTTTACTCCAGCACTGCTGCAAGCCTGAACTAAGAACTTTGCCATTACTGTATGTAATTGATTCCATTTAACCAATTCTACCTCTCATCTCTACCTTTTTCCCTTTGTAAATAAACCTTTAGATTTTAGATTCTAAAGGATTGGCAACAGCGTGATTTGTGGGTAAGATCTGATGTGTATATTGACCTGGGTCTGGGGCTTGGTCCTTTGGGATTGAGGGAACCTTTTTCTTTTATTGGGGTGTTGGTTTTCATAACCATTCATCCCCAGGACGAGTGCACTGGTGGTGATACTGGGAGACTGGAGTGTCTAAGGAAATTGCTTGTGTGACTTGTGGTTAGCCAGTGGGGTGAGACCAAAGTCCTTTTGTCTGTCTGGCTGGTTTGGTTTGCCTTAGAGGTGGAAAAACCCCAGCCTAGGGCTGTAACTGCCCAGTTTAAGCAATTGGTCCTGTTTTGGCACTCTCAGTTGGGTCCCGCCAGAATCGCTCCATCACAGGGGCTCATCCGGTTTTGGGGCTGGAAAAACCCAGCCCTAGGGAACCGAGGTCCTGCAGGAGAGCTCCATTGGGAGGGGACGTGCAGAAGGGAGGAGCAGAGCTCCGTATGAAAACACATGTGAGACAAACAGCACATTGATAGAATTACAGAATCCCCTCCCCAGAAAAGTAACCCGAATAAATGAGCGTACCCCCAAGTAATGGGCAAATCTGGTAACACCGCCCCCTGACAGGACCCCCAGAACTCCCGACCCATCCAGCTCCCTCTGCTCCCTGCCTGCCCTGACCCTGCTCCACCCCACAACAGGCACCCCCCAAACCCTCAACCCATGCAACCCCCCCCCACTCCTTGTCCCCTGACTGCCCCCTCCAGAGACCCCCCCACCCTCTAATCACCCCCCCCAACTATCCAACCCCCCTTCCCACCTCCTGGCAGCTCTGTCTAGTGGCTGCTCCCACCCACACACTCAAAGTGGCGGAGGAGGTTCCCTCTCCTTCGGTGGGAAGGTTGCCTAGTGGTTAAGGCACAGGACTCAGGCAATCTGGGTTTGAGTCTCTGCTCTGCCACAGACTCCCTGCTTAGCTTTGGGAAAGTCACTTCACCTCCTTGTGCCCTAGATCCCACCTGCCCAATGGGGCCAACAGTGACCCTGCCTCCTGGGCTAAATCCATCCATGGCTGGGTGATGGGGGGGAGAAATGGAAATATCAACATGGGGAGATTTGGGCTGAATTTCTCCACAGCCGGAGAGTGGGAGCCAGCTCCACAGGGGGGATGGGAGCGAGAGGGGCTCAGGCCAGCTCCACACAGAGGGGGGGTCAGGGCTTCAGCCCTGCAACTTGTGCCACTAAGGTGGCTGGGGCTCCCGAGCCAGGGACTTCAGCCCCACATCTTCTGCCAGGGTCCGGGGTTCTCCTCCCAGCCCCAGGGTGGCTCCTCTCCCCCCCCGCCCCGCCCAGCGCAGCTCCTGCTGGGGTCTGGCTTCCCCCCCGCTCCCGCCTCCCAACCCAGCGGGGCTTCTCCTCCCCTGTCCCAGCTTGGCGCTTCTCTCCCCGCCCCCTCCCAGCTCCTGCAGGGGCCCGGGGCTTCTCCTCCCCACCCCACCCCCAGCGTGGGTCCAGCCCAGTCCGGGGCTTCTCCTCCCCCCACTCCAGCTCGGCTCCTCTCCCCACCGCCCCGCGGCTTCTGCCGATATCTGGAGCGTCTCCCCCCGGGGCACCCGCCGCGGCAGTGGCCGGAGCGGCGCCTGGCGGGCAGGGAGCAGCGATTCCCGCGGGGCCCCTGGCAGAGCCCCAGCCCGAGCGGGGCGGGGCAGCCCCAGGGGAGCGGGGGGGGGGGGCGCGGCTGGTGCTGGCCCCGCCCCCCCCCACACCGACCCCTGGGGCTGTTTGGGGGGGGCTCACTCAGCCCCCCAGGAGCGGGGGGGAGGGGGGGAGCAGCGGAGCGGAGCCTGCCCAGCAAACAGCTGATCGCAGCTGCGCCCAGGCCGCCCCCGGGGCAAAGCTCCGCGGCGGCGGCACCACACGCGGCCGGCCGCGGGTCATTCCCGGGGGGGCCGCGCACCCGCCTGCAGCCGCCGCCGCAGCCTCCCCCCCCCCCCCCGGAGTCCCCACGGGAGGGGGGGGAGCAGCCTCCCCAGCCGGGCTCAGGGCATTGGGGTGCCGGGGCTCCCCCCCTGCGCACGCCTGGGCCCGGGACACTCACACACACACACTGCCCCGGGGCTCCCTGGTGCCCAGAGACCGATCAACCCCGCCTGCCCCCGCCCTTCCCGCCTGCAGCTCCGGCCTCCCCTCCCGCCCCGCCAGCCGCCCCCAGGGGAGCCCTGGGCCCAGGCTCTGTCCCCACCTGGAGCCCAGCGGGGCCGGGGGCAGCTCCTGCTGCAGCTGAGAACAGCGGCTCTGCTCCGGCCCGGGCGGCTCCAGCGCTGCTGGCAGCACGTGGCCACCAGGGAGCAGCTGCTGAGCCCGGGCTCCTGCGTCACAATGTGCCAGAGCCCCGCCCCAGGAGCTGCCCCGCCCTGGGCTGTGCCAGAGCCCCGCCCCAGGAGCTGCCCTGCCCCGGGCTGTGCCAGAGCCCCGCCCCAGGAGCTGCTCCTGCCCCGGGCTGTGCTAGAGCCCCGCCCCAGGAGCTGCCCTGCCCCGGGCAGTGCCAGAGCCCCGCCCCAGGAGCTGCCCCACCCCTGGCTGTGCCAGAGCCCTGCCCCAGGAGCTGCCCTGCCCCGGGCTGTGCCAGAGCCCCGCCCCAGGAGCTGCCCTGCCCCAGCCTGTGCCAGAGCCCCGCCCCCAGGAGCTGCTGCCCCCTCTGGGATTTGTTCTCCTGCCTCCTACTTCCCAGCAACCCCACCCACAGATGCTCCCTTCCTGTGTCTGCAAACACCCCCCGGGGCAGGCTGCAGCGCTCGCTGGGGCTGGCTCCAGTGGCTGAAGTTGCCTCCATCTTTGCTCACCTGGGGAGGGGAGGGATGAAGAGAGGAGATGGGCCCAAGGTGTGAAAGCAGAATCAGGGGGCAGGGAAAGAAGGACTCTTTGGAAAGGTGGGTTTTGGGGGGGGCAGGTGTGATCCAGATGGAGTCAGAAGAAGTTGGGCAGCAGAGGCTCAGGGAGATTGAGGGGAACCCCCTGGGTGTCCTAGTGTTGTCCAGGGATTGTACAGCACCTAGCACAATATGGGGTCCAAGAGCTGTAATTAGCTATTTTTACACCCAAGGCAAGAATATAAAATTGCGCCCCGCCCGCTGTGCCACCCAGCCCCCTTGAAACACCCCCCCAGCACCACCCATCCCTGTGGAAACAAACCCTCCTTCCCCAGCGCCGCCCCCCACCCCCCCGAAACAGCTGTGGGCCAAAAAGGAAGGTTTGGGAGAGGGAGAAGAAATGGCCCCCATAGGGTGACCAGATCTCACCGTCACACCCCTCTTCACCCCCAGCCCCCCACTGGCCTGCTGCATCTCCTGCTAGTCAGTCCCCCACCCAGGGGCGGCTCTAGGCACCAGCAAACCAAGCTGTTGCCTAGGGCGGCCAAATGTAGGGGGCGGCAGGCTGGGCCGGTGGACCTGCCGCCGCAGTCATGCCTGCGGGAGGTCCACCGGAGCCACGGACGACCGGACCTGCCGCAGGCATGACTGCGGAGGGGGCGCTCGTCCCGCGGCTCGGCTGGACCTCCCGCAGGCATGACTGCGGCAGCTCAAGCCGAGCCGCCGGACCCGCGAACCGTCCGCAGCCGTACCCGCGGGAGGTCCGCTCGTCCCGGGGCTCCGGTGGACCTGCCGCGGGACCGAGGGGACCCGCCGCGGGACCGAGGAAGGGCGGCGCAGCACACCGCGCTGCCTGGGGCAGCCTATTTTCTAGAGCCGCCCCTGCACCCACCCACCACTCCCTCCTTTCACCTCCTCCCTCCCCTGCCAGAAACCCCCATGCCCGCCCCTAGAGCCCCTGCTGGCTCCCTGCTCACCTCTGTGCCCACCTGCCACTTGCCCACCCGCTCGCCCACCCGCTCCCCACTTGCCCCCTCAACCCCCCCAAGTATAAAGCCTCATTCAGAGACCCAGGGGGGGTCACTATATCACTGCACCCAGCAGTTAATCAGTGCAATACCAAAAATTAAACTACTGAAAATGGTGCCCCCCTCCAGCCACTGACGTTTTGGACTAGAAAGCTTTGCCCCAGACATCCCCTTCAGAAGACTTCCCCAGACTGGCTGAGGGATACTGGTGTGACCTCACCTGGCAGCCCCCAAAGAAGGAATTGGGGGGACTAAATGGACAGGGCCCCCTTCTAGCTGAAGCCTGGCAAGGGAGGTACGTGGATCCCACTAGAGTTTAAAATGACAAGTGAGGGAGGGGAGGCTCTGCTGGACATGGGCAGCTCTAGATACAGCACCAGGCACGTAGGAGGATTTCCAATCCTAAGCCATGGAAGCAGAAATTGACTTTTCCTTTCCAGTTTTAGTTAATGTTCAGAAAGGGAATCTAGCACCTGCCTTCCAGATCTGAACACCTCAACATCCAGAAGTGCTCTCCAGCTCAGTTTGGGCAGCTGTTACTTCATTTCTCCCAAATCAAATATGCTGATCCACTGTCATTTGCTGTAGAAAAAGTAGGATAAAATTGAGCAAGAAATGCTTCCCAGGGGCTTTTAGGACTGGAATTGCAATTTTCAACAGCCATTGCTCTTTTTTTGTTTTTGTTTTATTTGTTTAAAAGGAAGACAGTGATATTGCATTGGCAAATTCCCCAGAGAAACAAAGAGTGGAACAAAAGAATAAAGGCACCTCAACTTTTCCTCATGTATGGAGGACAGTCTTATAATATGCATCCAGATATCCTCCAATCACACAAGCTGAAAATTGTTCCATTTTACTGCAGCTCTGTAACCATATGGGAACCAATCCTGTCTGTGTTCTGTGCACATCCAAAATTCCTGCTGAGTGACCCACCTTGGGAGCAAGTTACCAGTGACCCAGGGCTGGGGTGGAAGGAGAGTGCAGGGGTGTGTGGGGGGAGAGCCCTGGGCTGGGGTGGCAGGGGGTGTGTCGGTGGGGGAGCAGTGGGGGGGAAAGGGTGGAGCCAAGAGCTGGGGCAGCATGGGGTATGTGGGGGGGAGAGCCCAGGGCTGGGATGGCAGGGGGTGCGGGTTGGGAGTGGAGAGCCCAAGGCTGGGATGGCAGGGGGTGTGGGTGGAGGGGGCAGAGCCCAGGTCTGGGGTGGCAGGGAGGTGCAGGGGGGAGCCCAGGGCTGGGGAGGGGGCAGCCAAAATTTTTTTTTCCTTGGGGCAGCAAAAAACCTAGAGCTGGCCCTGCCTCCACGCACCGTGAGGTAGGCAGGAGCGGATCATTATTATCCCTACTTGAAAGAGGGAGAAGCTAAGGCTGAGAAAGGAGAATTGACTTGTCTGAGGTCACACAGCCAGTCAGGGGCAGAGTTGGGAATAGGACCCAAGAGCCCCGATTTTCAAACTCACCATCGGATCTTGAATTTCAGACATTGAATGACCTGAATAAAGTGCTCTCAGATGAGCTCCAGACCAACAACAGTGCACAGGAATTATTCAGCAATTATTTGAGGAGAACTGCAATGTCAGAGAGAATCATGAACTGCTCAGAGACCATTAATGCAGAGAAGCAGCAAAATTCATCAAACACAGAACTGGTTCTGACTTATTTCCTTGGTCTTAAAAGAGACCAACAAGGACCTGAGTCTCCTCCCTGTCAATAACCCCCTGCTCAGCCAATCAGGGTAGAGACTGAGGACGGGAGGCTGAGGGTTCTCACCAGAGAGCCCAAAGGATGGCCCAGGTCACTGGTGGGGATCACTGCCCGAGCACTATTTCAGCCCCACATTTTTGGGTGGACCTCCCACAGTGGGAGCTGCAGAGCACTCCCCCAACACACACACACCCCCACACCCACCCCCCCACCAGGAGGGGAACAGGAGAAAGGACAAAAGAAGCAAGAGACGAAGAGAAAGGAGAGAGGGAGAGATGGAGGAAAAGGTGAAACAAAAAGCACAAACCCCAATGTCTCCAGTGATTCTAAGGGACAAAATCCCAGGTGCGGAAGAAATTCTGCCTCTTTAAACTCGTGTTTTCCATGCCTAGAATTCAACTGTCACCAGATGGATCAGACTGAACAGGTTTCAAACCTCCAGGAGGCTCTTACCTTCTAAACAGGGACGGCTGTTTTCTAGTAAAATCACTAAAAGGGAAGGAGAAAACTCGAAAGAGGTTCCTCCTGGCGCTCACGTCCGTGAACCCGAATACTCTCTCAGTCCTCAGAGAGAGACCTGGAGAAGGAGACTTGCTGGAGCAAAGCCACAGGGGTCTCTGAGGTTTCCCTGGCCCCTCGCCCCTGTCCTGCCTGGCTGATGTCAGCATCTCTCTGTGAGGTCACCACCTCCCCACCACCTTGGACCAATAGTCTGAGGTCCTGCAAAAGGCCTTTATGAGGTCACTGCTGTACCCCTCCCTTGCTGTGCCAATGTCCTGCCGCCCCTGGCCAGGCACTTTGCAGGTTTGAGCTACTCCCTGTGGATCACCCCACTCCAGGAGCGTTCGTTCTAGGCAGCAAGCCGGCTAGACAGGGAAACATCAGACGCTGCTCCCAATGTTACACTCAGTTTTTCAGAAATGAGTCGACTTTATGGCCAGAAGAGACCATTAGAGCATCTAATCTGACCCCCTGCATATCACAGGCCTCCTGTATGACACAAGAGCTACTTTTGGGGCAAACACATTCCAGAAAGGCATCTAGTCTTCATGAAATGACATCAAGAGATGGAGAATCCACCACTTTCCTTGGTAGCTTGTTCCTGTGGTGAATCATCCTCGCTGTTGAATATTTGAGCCTTAATTGTAATATGAATTTGTCTCTTTTCACCTTCCAGCCACTGGGTATTGTTATTCCTTTTTCTGCTCGATTAAAGAGCCCTTTAATACCCAATCTTATCTCTCCATTAAGACACTTCAATACTTCAGTGAAGTCACCTTTCAATCTTCTTTTGATCAGCTAAACAGGTTGAGCTCTTTCAATAGCTCACTAGAAGGCATTTTTCTCCAGCCCTCAGAACATTTGGTGGCTCTTTGCTGTCCCAAACTCTAATTTCACAACATCTTTTTCAAACAAGGATACCAAAACTGGAGTCAGTATTCCAGTATCAGTCTCACTGATGCCGTGTCACCTCCTGTGACGTTACTGACATAATGTGTAACTGTATAGATCACCGTTGCGACCACTGTTCTATATTTGCAGCCAATATTGTAGAAAGGTTATTGTGTAAGGGGTCTATGGAGAGGTTCTGATTGGCTGATTATAATGATGCTATCTCTAAATGTGTATCATTTTTGTAGTTGACATTATGAATATTGGTTCTATGCTGCCCGTATTTCAAAGTTGTGCTCTGCTTAAAGGGAACACCTGAGAGATGATGGTGTCAGTTCTGCCTAGCCTGCTTGATGCAGGTTAGGCAAATGTGAGAACCACTATACTACAGAAAGTCCATTACACTGCCCTGCCCTGCCCTGCCCTCAAATTCCCTGCACTTTGGTGGTGCTCACCCTGGCACACACTGATGGGCGAACCTGGAGAAACTGGCAGCAGCTCTCTGATGGGTCAGCTGGAAGAACAGAGGACTGGAGCCAGGGATCAGGAAGTCGTCCTTACATCACCCTTGTGACTCTAGCTTGAAGGGGAGCTTCTTTTTCTTCCCCTTGCTGAGAAGCAGCAAGAGAAGAAAGAAAGGTCCCGTGGGCCAACTGGGTGCAGAAGCCCATGCTGCCTTTTCCTGCAGTGAAGCCCAAAATGACGGACTTGCATTGAGTAAAGACAGTGCAGTGCTTCTAGGAAAGAGCCCACTGCTGCAGGAAGAGGGATGAAACAGCCTGCTGAAACCTGGGATTGAACCAGGGACCTTTAGATTTTCAGTCTAATGCTCTCCCACCTGAGCTACTTCAGCACCTGTAGGGGGCCTTCTTGGGCTGCTGCTTCTCACCTTGAAGTTTATTCTCCATAAACCATTGCTCCAGTCAATAATGGCCAATGCAAGACGGACATCGCTTGCTATTTTAGCACTTGGAAACGTCATCAACTAGTCTCTGGATCTCTTGAATGCTGCGCTTCAGTTCATGGGGGAAAGGCGAGAGAAGCGACCTTTGAACAAAGGGCCTGGGGTTAACATCCTAACACTGTCTGTCTCCGACTGTAACACTATTTAATACCGGCCCACCCTGTGCTGGTGACAGTTCCATTTCTAGATGTTAGTACATTTCAGTTACTGTGAAAATTAAAAGTTTCTATATGCTTAAAAGAAATTATTTTTTCATTTGCTTATATATGGCATGAATAAATACAGATTTACACATCCTAGCATGAACATTTATTGTCTTATATGATAGAGAAAATCATGCATCCAGATTGTGCATCGAAATCATGAAATGAGCTACAAATGCAATAAAAATAAGGTATTCAATGGTTTAACATATGGAGTGGGGGGGGGCACTGAAGACACATCTTGCCTGGGATGCCACTTGGTCTAGGGGAGGCACTATCAGGGAGAGCAGGAGTTAGTCTCACACGCCTATTTCCAGGCTGTAATCTGTGGGCGCCCTGCTCTGGGGGAGGGATCTCAGCAGCCCAGACTCAGGGCTGGAACAGGCCCCGGATTGAGGGGGTGGCTGCAGGGTTTGCAGCGCTCTGATGTCTCAGACAATGTGTCTTTCCCAAAGCCTCAGATCTGCGTCCCCAGAAGGCTCCTGCGCTGCCTCCGCTCCTTTCACAGTCTATAGCAAGGAGCAGCAGCAAGGGTCAGGGATGAGCCATAGGCACTCGGTGGGGGGCAGAGGCTTCAGGAGGAAACCCAGCCCCCAGAACAGAGGGGGATAGGAGGCTTTTTCTCTCTCCTTAGCCACGGGCTATAGCTCCGAGAGCTCTGTGAAATGCCTCCCCGCCCACAACCTGGGGAAGGGGAAGGAGTCCCAGGTTCTAGCTCGATTTGGAGGAGGATCACTGGACCCTAGAACCACTCGCTGCCCTTTCGCGGAGAAACCTGTGATGCCCAGAACGGGGCTGAGATAAATGCTGACAGGAGTCAGGAATTGCTCCCCTGGAATAGCAGCAGGACTGGGCAGCTGGAAATCTCCCCAAAGGAGCTGAAGCCTTGGTGGGTCAGACATAGATGCCCCAGGTACTGCATGGGGGGCTTAGGTTTGTTTCTGGACAAGAGCAGTGAGAGTTTTATTGCCTCAACATTTCAGTAGAAAAATTCAGACCCAAAGTGTGTGTGGTGGGGAGGTCGATAGCGGCTTCTTTGGGTTTGATTTAGTTTGTTTTCTCATTCTCATTGTAAAAGCCCTGGATCATTTTGATGGGAACAATGTTTGTGGAAGGCCAAGGACAAGTAAGAAAAGTTAAAAATCTGCGTTGGAGTGAGGGGGTCTGTGTGGGCCAGGGCAGGGGTGGAGATTTTCATGGGGAGGGGGTTAGGGGATAAACGAGAGGCTTTTGCGGGAACACAGGGGGATGTTTTGCAGTTTAACCTCCCCACTTTCCTGTGCTGCTGCCCAGCTCCGACCCCACTGACACCCCTTTGACGAAGTGGGAATTTTCTGGATGTTTTGTTTGCATCTTGTGTGTACCTCAGTTTCCCCTATTTGTTGCACGATTATCTAGGTTAAAGGTCCAAAATGTGGGGTGCCCCCTGCCAGGGGGAATGGAGTAACATTCAGGGGGATGCAGCTGGGCCCGGGCCAGCCCCCATGGGGGGTGGGGAGGGGGAGCCACCCAGCTCCACTCTTGGCTCCAGCCCCAGCTCTGGCCCCTGCCTCAGCCCCTTACCCTGTCTGTGTCCCTTCCCCCTTAGCTGCGGCCCCACTCCCAGCCACGACTCGGGGGGAACATGGACAGGGGTGGGGGGCATGACCCTGAAGTGTTTTGGGACCACGGATCTCGGTGGTGGGACAAGGGGGTTAAATCTTGGCAGAGACCCCCAAAGGGCAGGTGTGGATGCTGTCCGGCTGCCTGGGCCCAAACAATGGCCACAAATTCTGTCTCCTAGCAACCGATGGCCGGGGCGCACCTGCTGCAAGAGGCCAGCTGTCCGGGAGGAGTCGGAGAACAAAGAACGAGCTGGAGGCCGGGTGAGCAGGTTGCCAGGGAAACAGGACAGAGGCCAGACAAGGGGCAAAGGGCCTGGCTGAGTCGGGCTGTTGGGAGCAAGGAGTCTGCTGGGTTGGGATTCGAGGGGAGAGCCCAGGCTCTGAGTTCGGGGTCTCCCCAAGATGGACGTTGCTGAATCTTCCTGCTTCCTGTGCGAAAACAGAACTTTCCCAGGCTGGATCCCAGACCCCTAACGAACCTTCTGTTGTACAGCCCTGGCTGAGAGTCACTGGGGACTGTGGAAGTTGGGGTGCAGGACTCCCCTTCGGGGCGGGTGAGGCTTTCCCAGGTGTCCGATTCAGGTGGACTCACTGCAGGAAGCTCCTGGTGTGGACCGGGGGGCTGAAAGGTCCAAGGTCAGTCCCAGGAGGGGCTGAAGCCAAGGAGGCTTCCCCCAGTGAGAGCGTCCCCTGGGGGGGTCACACTGACGAGGCTCCTGCCTGGGTTTGACTCAGAGCTGTTCCAGAGCACGGAGCCTGTGTGCCCGTCACAGCCCCCCAGCATGTGACCTACAGGCTCCACTCTGGCAAAGCTCCCTGTAAATCAGAGACAAACTCCCCCCTTCTCCCAGTTAATCTCCCCTGCAGAGAACCCAGAGCAGCTCCTGCCTCGCTGGGTCTCCTGCCAGCCACAGCTGGCCAAGGAGCTGCCCGAGCCGCTCCCCTGGGTCCCTGTGCAGGGGCAGTGTCAGTTCCGACCTCACGAGTACAGGGGTGACTCTCCTGCCTGTCACGGGGACGAGGGCTTGATTCCCTGAGGAGGAAGCTGGGATTGTGACACCCGTGTATGTCTGCAGCGCAATTAAACCCCACAGCTGGCCCAGGCCGGCTGACTGGGCTTGCCAGGCTCGGGATCCAGGGGCTGGAGCCCGACCACTGGGACCCTCCCACTGCTAGGTTGAGTGGCTGATATACTGAAGATGAGTTTGTAAGTGGGGAATGTGCACTGGGTGCTGCCACTGGAGAGACACTTCCCAGCAGGAGCACCAACCAGTGAATGTGATCTACTCTAAAAACATGTGATGACAGAAAGTCAGCCTGGGGCTCTGGATTTATCATCTCGCAACGACTCGATTCAACTTGCTCATAAAAAAAGTTGGTTTTTTATTGCGACCCTGAAAATTGCCTCCGGTGTGAAAGTCAGAGCTGGATTGTTTCGAGCTCATGCACCCTTATCACTATTGAAGGAGTAAAGGAACGTGCAATCCAATGAAGCCTTAACATGTCATTTGATCCTCAAGCCTTGTCCCTGTGGCAGGATCTCAAGGACAGACAGAAATGTTACCCGGTGTCAGGAGGAGAGAGGAAAGCACTTCCCCTCGTGTGTTCCCCCAGGCTGTTGTGCAAGGCAGCAGAGGTGCTTTAGGGCATTTTCTGTCACTGATTTTTTTCATGTTGGTGTGGGAGGAAAGACTTAGACCTGCCCCCTTTGTGACCCTGTGAATGTGAAGTGACCAAGTGGTGAGTTAACAATGATGCTGTTGCACAGGGTTTGATTGGAATTAGAAAACAAAAAGCCCTTAAAGTGGAACTCTTGGGTGAATAGAACGAGCTGATTTATAGTCAGCCTTGAAAGGCAATAGACTGTTACACTGGGCAGAACAGCCTGGTTTGGTTGGTTGGTTGTTGTCCCTGGTAAATTGCAGAGCGTTCAGAGAAGAGCCACAGGAATGATTAAAGGCTTGAGCAGGCAGAGGAGTTTAAAAACAAACCGAACGTTTCCTGCTCCTGCCAGCTGTGACTGCTGAGGACATTTTCCTTCTCTACTCCAGGGTCTCTCTTCTGCCAGATTCTCAGCAAGTCAGGCCCCCTGCAGACTATGGCAGAGCAGTTTGGTATTAAGTTGCAGGACTCACAATGTAAGAGTGCAGCTGCTGTAGCACCTTGACTGACCATGGGCTAAATCCTGCAGCCCTGGCAGCCCAGGATAACCTCCCACTGGTGGTGATGGGAATTTAGCCTTTGTAACGATCTGCTGGTACCTGAGGTCTGAGATGTGAATTAAACTGGGGGCAGACACAGCTCTGTCCAAACAAGTGAAGGATGTAAGTGAAAGAGCAAAGCTGGCCCTGGGGAGCTGCTGCAGTCCCATCACCACAGCTGGAAGGGAACAGAGGGAAAACACCTGGAGCAGCACCGAGAAAAGGAAGTTTGTCAGTGAGATTAGCAATAAATGTGACCTGAAGGAGTGCTTTCTCCTCTGTGCCGACAGGTTTGAATTGTGCTACTTTACTGTGAGATAAAGCTTTACAATATCCTGCTCTAATTTCAGGATGGGTCTGTAACCATAATTAGTCTCTGTTGAAGTGGGACTTTCAAAATTCCCAAGGAATTTAAGGGGTGGGGTTCACGGTTGGTCACCTGAGGGAGTGCAGTAGAGTTCAAACCAAAGACCAGAGAGGCGAGAACAGGGATTGTGGGACACCTCCCAGAGGCCAATCACAGCACTGTAATCGACCAGGGTGTCTACACTGGCACCACGGGGATGTAGTCCCTGTGCAGAAAGCTGTACGCCTCTCGTTGGGAATCCCTCTGATTTATCGTTTTTACAGAGGGTGAAATGACAATTTTTCCTATCCCTGCCCTGTTCCTGCTCTTTCTTATAGTTCAATATATTTTAAGTGAGAAAAATGATAGTAAAATATCTGCTCTCCAACACAAGTTGAAGCAACATCAGAGCAACTGGGAATGAAACAATTTATTTCCAAAAAGGGAACTCGATGACTAACAATGGCTTTGAAATGGGGGAACAGTATAACCGTGATGCTCAGGGTTTGTTTAGACTAGGAAAAGTGATGGAATTTAGGTCAGTTGAAGGGAAAGCTAATGCCAACCACTGCACCTGGGCATCTGTTCTACAACTATAATTGTCTTTTTACATCAAGATCACTAACTTGAGCAGACGACGCCATGTACAGCCCTAGTGGATGTAAGGCACAGATACTTTTTGCCTCAGTGTACCTTGTTGGGATCAAACCTCCAGGAGCTGATGAACATTCCTGGCTCAAAAGGAAAGGAGTTGATAGAAAAGATCACACTGACCCCAAAGAAGGGTGAGCTGCAAAAGGCAGAAGCAGGTAACTCATCTGGTGGAGCTGAGAGACCACGGTGAAGATGGTGCAAAAATCACTATGTGGGAATTAGGAAATGTGATTTTTTTTTTAAATTTTGCCCAGCCCTAGTCAAGGGATTTATTACAGTTCTCTCTCATGTGGATTTTCTGATGTCTGATAAGGTCTGAGTTCTGATTGAAGCTTTTCCTGCACTCAGAGCACATGTAGGGCGTCTCCCCTGTGTGGATTCTCCTGTGTGTGCTCAGGACAGAGCTCTGATTGAAGCTTTTCCCACACTCAGAGCATGTGTAGGGCATCTCCCTTGTGTGGATTCTCTGATGTCTAATAAAGTTTGAGCGCCGATTGAAGCTTTTCCCGCACTCAGAGCACGTGTAGGGCGTCTCCCCTGTGTGGATTCTCTGATGTCTGATAAGGTGTGAGCTCTGACTGAAGCTTTTCCTGCACTCAGAGCACGTGTAGGGCGTCTCCCCTGTGTGGATTCTCTGATGTCTGATAAGGTGTGAGCTCTGACTGAAGCTTTTCCTGCACTCAGAGCATGTGTAGGGCGTCTCCCCTGTGTGGATTCTCTGATGTCTGATAAGGTGTGAGCGCTGATTGAAGCTTTTCCCGCACTCATGGCACATGTAGCGTGTCTCTTCCAAGTTAATTCTGTCACTTGTTATAAGGTCTGAGTGGCTACTAAAGTTTTCCTCTGGCCTCTTCTGAGTCTCACAGGCTTTTGGTTTTTCTGGGAGTGCACAACTCCTGGAAACATTCCCTTTGAGTCTTCCTGATAAAGTTCCACGTGGTTCTCTTTGCTCAGCATCTTCCTGCTGGAGTGTCTCCTCCTCATTCTGACTCACCATCCCATCACCTGATGGGAGACACAGAGAATCCAGGCATAGGTCACTACCTGCGCCAGAAAGAAAGAAAATTTCAGAGAGAGGAATGGAAAAAGGGATGAACAATCCCAAATATGTGTGGGAGAGATCAAACCTATCAGGAGCTGATTTTCCCCAGAGGAGAGAGGAAGGGATCAGTTTTGGTCTGCATCTCATGAGAACACTCAGGGGAAAGTGAGATCAGGGAGCAACCTGCTGCCAGTTGTCAGTCAGAATAGGAGGGAAGCCATGAGTGACATCTGCCATAATGATTCCACATCTGCAGGGAACAATCCTGAACTTGGAGAGCTCACAGGATCTTTGTAGGGCATCCCGAATGTTTCCTGCATTCCCACACAGTTTTTGAGTTGGTTTAACCAAGTCCTCACCTGTGCAGGCAGCTCTTGGAAGCACTTCTTTCTCAGAGCCCTGGACGTCTGGGACCCACAGCTCTTCCCCTCGTTCCAGCTGCGAGATCACATCAGGTTTGGAATTTGGAAACCCTACTGCAGGTAAAGAAAATGAGGGAGGTCAGTGTAATTTGTGGGATACTTGGCACAAAGAATAGTCCATGGTTTTACCCCCGGCTCATTTTTAAGCAGTAACATCCCAAGGCCAGCTTCCTTGGCTCAAAGTGGCAGGAGAGTTATTATGATTATAAATCATATGCATTACCTTAGTGCCTAAGGACCAACTAACAGTGGGTCCCCATTGTGCTAGGCACAGTACAAACAGAGAACAGTAGCTGGGCCATGCCCTGAAGAATTTACAATCTGAATAGACAAGACAGACACAGAATGGGGGAAGGGACAGAACCCACTGATAGAATAGAGATATTCAGGCCTGCCTGTAATCTATAGTTTAAGAATTTAGGGGTATTTTTATCACTTAGCTACTTAAAGGAGTATGAAAACTAAGAATCAAAATCACTGTCTGTATTTGTAAGGGCCTTCTCTTACTGTGACCGTCTGAGGCCTTGTTCTTAGGCTAAGGCCTTTGGCTAAGCAACAGGGGCAGCCATAAGCTGGGAAGCGAAGGGTCACATCCTCACATCCCAAACCAGTCACACTGAAATAAGGTGCTATTGGGCTGTTAGGAAGATGATCCTGTCCTGATAGTGCCCATCACCACCAGATAAAGAAACAGATCTTAAGATGGTTAAAGAAAACTTAGTTTGACAGCAGCCTGTCTGGCAAGAAATCACTTCTCAATGCTTGTGGTTGTGAAACCCTCATTTCTGTATTGTTCTATCTTTATGGCCACCACTTTTACATTGTTAATCAGTCTGATTCTCTAATTGTTTCTATCTGCTGTATAATTAATTTTGCTAGATGTAAGTTAATGAGGATAGTGGGATACAATTGGTTAGAGAATTATGTTTCAATGTGTTAGGACTGATTAGTTACATTTCAGTACAATGATTGGTTAAGCAAAGGTGTAGCTGAGCGTATTACTATATAAACTGAGTCAAACAGGAGGGGGAACAGGAACAGGGAACAGGGACACAGGCAAGGCTCTGCGGTGTCAGAGCGGGTAAGGGGGACAAGGGGTAAATGCTCTGCGGTGTCAGAGCGGGTAAGGGGGACACGGGGTAAATGCTCTGCGGTGTCAGAGCGGGTAAGGGGGACACGGGGTAAACGCTTTGCAGCATCAAAGCTGGGAACAGAGCACTGGGAAACAGACTAAGAGATAAGCCCGACTGGTGTGAAGGGCTTCGGAATATGGTTGCTTGGAAACTAACCCCAATAAACATGGCATTGTCTGCGCTTCGGACTTCTGGTCAGTTGCTGCTTCCTGTCTGTGTGACAAGACCCAGGGAAGTGGAAGGGTGAAGGGAAAACCCTGTAACAAAACTGACATGGCCTGATAACCAAGAGGTGAGCCTTAGAGGACGGTTTTAATACACACTGGAACTGATCAGGGATTCCCATGAGGACTGAGAGGGAGCGATGGTAAACACGCATTTAGATCCTTTTCTTGTCTGATATCTTTTCCCCATAAGGCTGAACCTCTGGCACTGTCATGGATCCATAGGATCTCTGCAATGCCCTGGCTTTTAAACCGTCCTTGGGAAGTGCCCCTTGAGTGCACTAGACCCCCAAGGGGTCCCACTCTTCCACAAGGACAGGCCATGTAGCTTCAACACCTGAGACTGAGCCTCTGGCTTCAACACTCCTACTTCAACCTGTGAGCTCTGCCAGCAGGTCCAGCTGAACGACACTCCTGTTCAGTGACGGTTCCTCAGTCAATGCACAGAGCAAGTTTTTGCTGTGACACTGGGCAGACTTTAAAACATAGCAGGGTTTATTAGTCAACTGAAACACAGCATTGGAAAGTCCTTAGATTAGCACAGGGAAGCAAAGAAGACAATACAGTCCACACTGGCCAATGCCCTTGAGCCAGGCTGCTGTAGAAAATGCTTTGGTTTCCTTTCCCTGTGCCTGTCCATTAGTCTTCACTCCAGTAGAGCTCCCTGCGTCTGCGAGTCCAGTTCTTCCTGCTCCCAAAAAAGGACGGTTACTCACCATTGTAACTGTTGTTCTTCGAGATGTGTTGATCATATCCATTCCAGTTAGGTGTGCGCGCACTGCGTGCATGCTAGTCGGAAGATTTTTACCCTAGCAACACTCGGTGGGTCGGCTGGGCGCCTCCTGGAGTGGCGCCGCTATAGCGCCGGATATATACCCCTGCCGACCCATCCGCTCCTCAGTTCCTTCTTGCCGACTACTCCGACAGTGAGGAAGGAGGACGGGTTTGGAATGGATATGAGCAACACATTTTGAAGAACAACATTTACAACGGTGAGTAACCGTCTTTTCTTCTTCGAGTGATTGCTCATATCCATTCCAGTTAGGTGATTCCCAAGCCTTACCTAGGCAGTGGGGTCGGAGTGAGACGTCGCAGAATGCAAAACTGCTGAGCCAAAGGCTGCATCGTCTCTGGATTGTTGGACCAATGCGTAGTGTGAGGCAAAGGTGTGAATCGATGACCAGGTAGCCGCCCTACATATTTCCTGGATGGGAACATGAGCCAGGAATGCGGCAGAAGAGGCCTGCGCCCACGTAGAATGGGCAGTGAGATGGCTAGCAGGAACGTGAGCCGGTTCATAGCACGTTCTGATGCAGGATGTTACCCAAGATGAGATCCGTTGGGAAGAGACCAGCATGCCCTTCATGTGGTCTGCCACTGCTACAAAGGGCTGAGGTGAACGCCGGAAGGGTTTTGTTCTCTCTATATAAAAGGCGAGAGCCCTACGGACATCCAAAGTATGTAGTTGTTATTCCCTGCGCGATGAGTGCGGCTTTGGGGAAAAAACTGGGAGGAAAATGTCTTGATTGACATGAAAAGCAGACACCACCTTAGGGAGGAAAGAGGGGTGTGGCCGCAGGTGTACCTTGTCCTTATGGAAGACGTATAAGGGGGATCAGCCGTCAAGGCACGAAGCTCCGAGACTCACCTCGCTGAGGTGATAGCGCCGAGGTGATAGCGACCTTTCTTCCAGGAAAGGTACAGCAGGGAACATGTGGCCATAGGCTTGAAGGGGGCCCCCATAAGCTTGGTCAACACCAGGTTTAGATCACAGGCGGGGGCTGGGTGATGGACTTGGGGGTACAACCGTTCCAGTCCCTTAAGGAACCTGGAAACCATGGGGTGAGAGAAAATTGAACAGTCACTTTCACCTGGGTGGAAGGCGGAAATAGCTGCCAGATTAACCTTTATAGAAGAGACCGCCAGGCCCTGCTCTTTGAGGGACCAGAGGTAATCCAGGATAGTAGGGATGGAAACCTGTCCTGGGACCAAGTTACTCTGATCGCACCAGTGCGAGAAACGCTTCGACTTGGCGAGATAAGTCGTCCTAGTGGAAGGCTTCCTACTTCCCAAGAGGACCTGTTGTACCGAAGCAGAGCAGCAGAGCTCGGATTGGTTCCACCACGCAGGAGCCATGCAGTGAGATGAAGGGACTGCAGGTCTGGGTGGTGAAGCCTGCCGAAGTCCTGTGTTATGAGGTCCGGCCACAGTGGCAGGGGAATCGGATCCGCCACTGCCTTCCTCTGGTCGAACAACCAGGGTGTACCAGTGCTGCCTCGGCCATGCTGGAGCAATGAGGATCAGGTTGGCTCTGTCCCTGCGGAGCTTGAGAAGGACTCTGTGAACAAGGGGAAACGGCGGAAAGGCATAAAATAAGTGCCTTGTCCACGGGAGGAGGAATGCGTCTGAGAGGGAGCCCAGGGAGCATCCTTGGTAGGAGCAGAACACCTGGCATTTCCTGTTCTCTCGGGAGGCAAAGAGGTCTATGCGGGTAAAGCCCCACCTCCGGAAAACGGAATGGATGATGTCAGGACGGATCGACCATTCGTGAGACAGGAAGGATCTGCTGAGGCGATCTGCCAGAGTGTTCTGGACTCCTGGGAGAAAAGACGCTACCAAATCGATTGAGTGGGCTATGCAAAAGTTCCACAGGTGAGTGGCTTCTTGGCAAAGTAGGGAGTAGCACGCCGCGCCCTGCTTGTTTATGTAATACATGGTCGTCGTGTTGTCTGTGAACACAGATACACAGTGGCCTTGGAGATGGACCCGAAACACCTGGCATGCTAGACGGACTGTCCTCAGCTCCCTGACATTGATATGCAGGGTCAGCTCCTGGGGCAACCAGAGGCCTTGAGTGTGAAGGTTCCCGAGGTGGGCACCCCAACCCAGAGATGATGGGTCTGTGGTTAGTGCCACCGAGGGTTGAGGAGGGTGGAACGGCATCCCTGCGCAAACTACAGTGGGGTCCAGCCACCAAGTGAGGGAGTCGAGAACCGTCCTGGGGATAGTGATCACCGAATCTATATTGTCTCTGTGTGGACCGTATAGAGAAGCAAGCCAGGTTTGGAAGCACCGAAGTCGCAGTCTCACGTACTTGGTCACAAAGGTGCAGGACGCCATGTGACCTAATAGACCGAGGCAGGTGCGCACCGACGTTGTCGGGAAGGATTGAAAACTTCGAATGATCGAAGACATTGACTGAAAACGTGGCAGAGGAAGGCAGGCCCTGGCCAGATTGGAGTCCAGAACTGCTCCAGTAAAGTCTATTCTCTGCGTTGGAGTCAGGGTAGACTTTTCTACATTGATCATGAGGCCGAGCCTCCCAAAGAGGTCTTTGACAACACACAGGTGCTGCGATACTTGCGCCTGGGAAGTCCCTCGAATGAGCCAATCGTCGAGGTACGGGTAGACGTGTATTCGATGACGGCGGAGGGAGGCAGCTACAACGGCCATACATTTGGTGAAGACTCTCGGGGCCGTAGAAAGACCGAAGGGAAGCACCGTGAACCGGAAGTGCTGTTGGTTGACCACAAAACGGAGAAACCGTCTGTGCGGCGGGTAAATGGCGATATGGAAATACACGTCCTTCATATCGAGAGTGGCATACCAGTCTCCCGGATCCAGGGATGGGATGATGGTTCCCAGGGATACCATGCGGAACTTGAGCTTTATCATGAATTTGTTGAGTTCTCGCAGGTCGAGGATCGGTCGTAGACCACCCTTTGCCTTGGGGATTAAAAAGTAGCAGGAACAGAACCCCTTGCCCCTCATGTCCTCTGGCACCTCTTCTATGGCTCCCAGCGTTAGGAGCGCCTGAACCTCTTGTAAGAGGAATTGCTCGTGAGAGGGGTCCCTGAAGACGGACGGGTGGGGAGGGTGGGATGGGGGTGGAGAAACAAATTGGAGGTGGTATCCTGTTTCCACCGTGCAAAGGACCCAACGGTCGGAGGTGAGCTGGGACCATGCAGGGAGGAAATGGGAGAGGCGGTTGAAGAAGGAGGGAGAAGGATCCGGCAGGGAAACTGGTGGGCCGTCCTCAAACATCCCATCAAAAGTTTTGTTTTGGCCCCGTAGGTGGTTTAGGGGGCGCTTGACTTTGGTTTCCCTGAAGGCCAGACTGTCTCCACCGATTGCCCCTGCCGCGCCGTCTGGTCGTATTCTGTCGCGGTCTAGGCTGGTTATAAGGGCGGTATGGTTGGGGCCAGAAGGACCTATGTTGGGTCACCGGCGTGTGCATACCCAACGAGCGCATTATGACTCGATTGTCCTTGAGGCTCTGCGCAGATCCGAGAAAAGGCCCTGGCCCTCAAAAGGTAAATCCTGAATTGTCTGCTGCAATTCTGGGGGAAGGCCTGAAGCTTGTAGCCAGGAGATGCGTCTCATCGTTACCCCGGATGCAAGCGTTCTGGCTGCTGAGTCCGCTGCATCCAGAGAGGCCTGGAGGGAAGTTCTCGCCACTTTTTTACCCTCCTCTAGTAGGGCCGTAAACTCTGCGTGGGACTCCTGGGGAAGGAGTTGTGCAAACTTCCCCACAGACACCCACGTATTAAAATTATAACGACTTAGGAGGGCCTGCTGGTTTGCCACCCTAAGTTGGAGGCTTCCAGCCGAGTAGACCTTACGGCCTAGGAGGTCCATGTGCCTAGCCTCCTTCGCCTTAGGAGCCGGTGCTTGCTGGCCATGACGCTCCCGTTCGTTCACGGATTGGACAACCAGGGGGCAGGGAGGTGGGTGGGTGTAGAGATATTCGTACCCCTTTGCGGGGACCATATATTTTCTCTCTACTCCCCTAGCTGTAGGTGTAATAGAAGCTGGGGATTGCCAAATTGTGTCTGCATTGGCTTGAATAGTGCGGATGAACGGGAGAGCCACTCGAAGGGGCGCATCCGCAGATAATATGTCTACAACAGGGTCCTCTATTTCAGCAACCTCCTCCACTGGCAAATTCATGTTTTGTGCTACTCTCCGCAAGAGGTCTTGATGGGCCCTGAGATCAATAGGCGGAGGACCAGAGGAGGATGTTCCTGCCACTGCCTCATCAGGAGAGGAGGGGGAGGAGAGGCCCGGTACCAACGGGTCCTGAGGTGGGTCATGGACCGGCGGAGCACCATCTGCATCAGGTGGAATCTCCGGGTCTGCAGATTGAAGTGGATCTTCGTCCGTGCCCGTGGGAGGAGGATGGCTTACAGTCGCTTCAGGAACCCTGTGCTCTGAGGGGCCGGAGCGCTGAGCCACAAGTGGGGCACCTTGGGCCTCGTGATATGCCCACGGAGTCCAAAAGGCCCATTGATGAGGACCTTGCTCCTGGCTTTGTGCCTCTGGATGGTGGCACGGAATATCAGATGCTCAGTCCTGGTGGTAAGAAGCACTCCCAGCCTGGGACGACATTGACATGTGTCTCGAAGGCCACGGCGGGGCCGAGAGACCCTGTTAGGGTACTGCTGTTCCTGACGTTCAGTCCCGGGGCGGTACCGGTGAGCGGTACCGGTCTTGTCAGTGCCATGAACGAGACCGGGACCTTCTACCGTGCCGGTGCCGGGAGGTCGACCGGGATCTTGAGTCCCTGTGCCGGGAGTGACTGCGGGACGCACGGTACTAAGATCGGTACCGAGAGCCGGATCGGTATCAGGAGTATCTGTCCGGTGACAGAGATCTTGAAAGTCTCCGCGAGTACGACCGGTACTGCGATGGAGAGCGGTGCCGGGACTGCGAGCGGTGCTGGAATTGGGAACGGCAGGAGCGGGAATGTCTCCGAGACCGCGACCTGGAAAGACGTCTCTCCGGTGGACCGACGGAAGGAGGCCTTATCGGGGCCAGCTTGCCAATGGATTGGATAACCCGCACCGCTGGTGCCGGGGGTTGAGGCTGCATCGACTCCGTCAGCGCGATGAGCTCTCTTGCCATTGAGAAGGTCTCCGGCGTACAAGGGAGAGTGAGCTCGACCATAGCATGAGCCGGGGAGCTATGTGGCACCAGACTCAATGCAGTACCGGAATTGATGGTGCCGCGCTAGGAGGAGCTGCCAACTGCGTTGTCGGTGTTGGCGGTGCCGCAGCAGTTACCGGGGTCCGACAGATGGACTTTGATGTGTGCTCCTTCTGCGAGGATGGGGTCGGAGCAGTACGTCATTTCCCAGTCGGGGAAAGGGAGCAGTGCCGGGGAGCCGGTGCCGGCAGATGCTGGTGCCGGGAGTCCTTTTTGGTACTGGAGCGATCCGGTGCCGAAGGTGCGCTCCTCACCGACACAGGTTGGATGGACGGTGCCGGCACCGCAGGACTAAGGGCCGATTCCATAAGGAGCTGCTTTAGTCGGAAGTCCCGCTCCTTCTTCGTTCTTGGCTTGAACAACTTGCAAATTCGGCACTTGTCTGTCAGGTGGGATTCTCCTAAGCATTTTAGGCAGCAGTCATGAGGATCCCCCACCGGCATCGGCTTCTGGCACACCGAGCAGGGATTAAATCCCGGTGCCTTGGGCATGAGCCCACACCGGGTCAGAGGAAAGGGGGCTACTCCCCAAATCTCCCGCTTAACTATATACACTAACTATTAAAATACGTACTAAAATTAACTATAACTACAAGAACTTGAACTATATACATGATAAAGAGTAAATAACTACAAGAAGCTAGGGATATGGAGGTCAGCAAAGCCACTCTCCACTGTTCCAACGACCGTCACGGGTGGTAAGAAGGAACTGAGGGGCGGATGGGTCGGGAGGGGTATATATCCAGTGCTATAGCGGTGCTGACCCACCGAGTGTTGCTAGGGTAAAAATCTTCCGACAAGCGCGCACACTTACTGGAATGGATATGAGCAAGCACTCAAAGAAGATCTATATTTACCCTGAGGATATGACCCCTACTAGGGACAATAATGAACTGAGAGACCTCCCAAGGGCTTTGTTAGGCATCCCAGATGTTTCCTTCAGGCACTTACAGATTCTGGGTGGTTTAATGTTTCCTCACCTGTGCAGGGAGATCTCAGGATCTCTCTTTCCTCTGAACCTTGGAGGTCTGGGACGCATGGCTCTTCCCCTTGTTCCAGCTGGGAGATCACATCACGCTGGAAAACTAGAAACCCTGCTCAGATGAAAGAAAACAAAGGAGTTCAGTTGATTTCATAAGACTTGGGCATAAAAAAACATTCTATTACTTTAACTTCAGTGCTTAGTGTGACCTGGTGCGGCAGGGGCAGTTCTCACTGAAAATGCCAAAGTTAGGGCAGGCTGAAAAAGAGAGAGCAGATGCTCCCAAAAATGGTGGTTAACACTGAAGTTAAACTCACCGACCAGTCACAAACACGGGTTATCGAGAAGCTGAAAAAAGAAATCACGCAGCCCCCTTTATTGCATCCCAGTTCTCTGACTCCTAATCAGCAGCGAGGTCCAGTACAGTGAGAGGTTATTTAAAAACTCTGCTCACATAAACAAAGTGTTCTTCTGACCCCAAAGGGTCAGCCACATCACCAGGTCAGTATAGGTTTGGATATTACCCAAAATTCCATCCTTCCAGCCAATCCTTTAGCATCTAAACTAAAGGTTTAAAGGAAAGAAAGACAGAAAGAAGTTAAATGGGAAAGCAGTCAGATACATTCCAAAATGGATATATCAGGTTCTTAGCAGTATTGGTGAGTTGCTGGCTTGAAAGTCTGTCTGGAACACATCCACAGATTGGATGGGTCATTCAGTCCTTTGTTCCAGGGTTCAGTTTGTAGAGAAGGTGCTCCAGAGGTAGGAAGGGGGATTGAAGACAAAATGGAGATGATGCAGCTGCCCTTTACATTCCTTTTGCCGTGTGGCTTGTACTTCCTGTGTCCCAAACACAAGCTTCACAGCACGTGACATGGAAAAGCCTTGGAGTTCTCATTACACAGGCATACCCCGGCATGTCTTGCTGACTCAATAGGTGTATCCCCTTGGTCCTTTCCATGGGCTCATTGTACGGCTGATGACCCTCAATGGGCCATCAAACAGGCTAGGCAGTGTTGATGCTAATATGTCTGGGGGTGTCAACCAGAAACACTGCACAAGTCTGGAAATACAGATATACCCTACATATCTATAACACACAATACAAAGGTGATACAAACATAGAAACAAAATTATCATACGTGGAAAATCATAACATTTTCACTGACACCTGGCATGGCATATCTAGCACGATTCATTGCAATTTTATCAGATTATAATATTATTTTATTATTAATACCAAAGTGTCTCACAATTCCATCCAGTGTCACACTTGGTAAACCAGTGAATTTCCAGGACTAGTTCCCCAGGTCCTTGAAGATGCCGAACACTGTGCTTATGAGGGATTGAAATACCCACATATCTGCTGGGAACACACACTCAGACACTGTGTCAGTCTACACCCCTATGTTCACTCTTCTAGAAAATTATGATCAATTTTGTACACAGTATGGCTTGTGAGGTATCATTTGAAAACGCATAATCTACTGAATATTATCCTCCTGTTAAAATGTGTAGTAACACTGTATGTAAAGTTATGAGATTTTACTGTATGATATTACTGAAAAAGTTACAATTCTGGGGAACACCCACAGAGCAGTTCCTCAGAGACAGCAAGGCAAACAGCTGGTCAAACAGCCAGTCTCCTGCAGGGGGAAGGTGTGAAGACATTTACATTCCATCACAGGGACCTCTTGAAGCTGTTGTGGAAAACGACCACACGACTGATTTTGAATCAACTCAGCCTGAGGCTCTTTTCTTGGTTAAAAGTGCGCAGGGGGCAACAGCTATTGGAATACTGTCCCCCTGAGCTAAAAATCACACAAGCCTTTTAAAGCTTAAAACCCCAAACAATGACATATACGTTGCACGTTAATTTCCTTATTTGAAATATATTGCAAAATATGATGCAGGTCAAAAGCAAGCTGAACAATCAGTTTCCCATATTCGGCCTTTCCTGTTATCGTTATCACACCTGGTGATATGGGAGCAAGACTCTGCATGTCTCAAGAAATGTCACTACCAACCTAGGCCATTTTCACATGCTGGGGTGCAATCCAGAGCAGTGAGGAGTTGTGTCATCTGTAATCCTGGGTGAGATTCAGTGTTCTGCTGCTGGAGATCCCCTGTATGGATACCCTCAGCCAGCATTCAAGGATGCACCGAGAGGTTCAGAGACAGAGAAAGTGTCCTGGGGAAGCTGGGAACAGGAAGCATGGGCTGGTGGGGTTCAGTGGAGAAAGGGAACAGGAAGGGCAGGGATATCACTGAATGCAGGATCTCAGCAGTACTGGATGACAGGATAGCACATAGTGCATCCCATTGGAAAACATAATCCCAACTATACATACAGAATGATGGGGTCTAAATTAGCTGCTTCCACTCGAGAGATGGATCTTGGAATCACTGTGGATAGTTCTCTGAAAACATCCACTCAATGTGCAGCAGCAGTGAAAAAAAGCGAACAATGTTGGAAATAATTAAGAAAGGGATAAATACGACAGAAAATATCATATATCATATTTGTAAAAACAGCAAATGATACACCCACATCTTGAATACTGCATGCAGATGTTGTCGCCCCATCTCAAAAAAAGATATATTGGAATTGGAAAAAGTTCAGAAAAGGGCAACAAAAATGATTAGGGGTATGGAACAGTTATGCCAGACCTAACCCCCAGTTTCACTTGAGCAAACAGGAGCTATTTGACACTGTGCGATACGGCTCCTGTGCTCTGTTCCCAAAGTGTTCTGCAGCTTGGGAGGGTTTGTGGCAGTGTGTGTGTGTCACTGGCATATTGGGGTGATGCAGAAACAGGACAGAGTAGAGGTGGCATTGTGGGGCTGGCGTGAACTTTATCTTTTCATTTCCCCTTCCAAGAACCGAGGGGACAGGAACCCTTACCCAGCGAGGTCACAGTCTCATAGTTCTCATGCATGACATCCCAGTAGAGGACTCTCTGAGTGGGGTCCAGCAGAGCCCACTCTTCCCTGGTGAAATGCACAGCCAACTCCTCGAAGGTCACCAGCCCCTGAAAGAGCAAGAGTCCAACACTCAGAATCTCTTTCCCCACTCACAGCCCCACTATTTGTGGCAGAGAGGAGCCAATCAAATGGAAGCTCTGGGTGGATCGCAGTCAACAAAGTCCCACCCCCACCCTGCTCAGCGTATCCAGCAAATACCAGGGTGAGGGGACGAAGAGAGCCCCTTGTCTCTCCCAGCAGATCCATCACACACCTACTAGCCACCGACTGATACAGGAGATGGAGCCCCTAGCAGGGTCCAGGGAGAGCTCCCTGGTAGGAAGCCCAAAACCCTCCCCATTGTGAGGAGCCGGATATGAAGGGAGAGGCAGCTCCAATAAGCCTGACTCATGGGTGCCCCCTTCATATCTCACAGCAGCCGCTGGTTAGTGAGCTCAGGCTCCAGCACTGGGAGTCTGGTCAGTTTGACTAGCTCCATGTAGGTGGGCTATTTTCTCTCTTCACAAATTAGGGCATTTCCACCTCCCAACCTCCTGGGTCTGTTCCTAGAATCTAGGGCACTTATTAAATAACTCCCAGCAGGTTTGCCACACCCTGGCCTCCTCCTTTCCCCACGCTGTGAATTTCCTGCCCCGCTCCAACCTCCAAACCAGACTGTGCAAATCTCCCCATCTCCGGTGTATTTCCTGCCCCTCTCCTCCAGCAGGAACCCACCAGCAAGCCCTCGATAATCTCTACCTGAGTTGGCTCCACTGCAGCCATTTCTCTTCCCTGTCCCACACCAGGCTGGGATGAGCTGGAGGAAAACATGGACGCCATTCTGCAGCCTGTCTGGGGGAGAAGAGCAGTTGTGGGTATTTCAGAACCGGTTTTAGTTAACTTCACATCAGAATTCCCCCAGACCCTTTCCCTGCAGACAGACACCCTAGATTCTGCCATGCTGGGAAATGCTCAATCTGTTTATTACAATGTAGACCTGGCCCCTGCTGCCAGGCTAAGCCCACAGAGACATTTTTAATCTCCCTTCTCCCTCCCCTCACCCCATAACAAAGTCTATGAACACAAGGCTAGAAAAGAGCAGAACCAAAGGAGTCACTGTGGGGGATTCCCTCGGACACTGACCCCACGGCAGCCACACCCCAGCAGAGGGAATATGGAGTCAGGAACTGGCTTTTCCTCTGTCTGATCCTTGTTTTGTTCACTGGAAAGTGGTTCTGCCCAGGGATGCAGCAATACATGTGTCATTTCTCCCACTGCCCCTTTCAGTCTCTCCTTCCCCTGTCCTCTCTCCCTGCCCCTCTGGCTGGGACAGTCCCATTCCTGGGGGCTTTGCTCTCCCAGGGCTGGATTTTCTCCTGGCAATTGCTACTGGGAGGAGAAATGAGGAGGGGCTGTTTGTGCAGAGACACTTTCTTGCCAGACCCCAGCACTTTCCCTGAGGTCTGTCAGTTACCTGGAGACTCTGGCTCAGAATTTAGTATTAACAGGGCCCAGGGCTGCCCTAGGGGGCTAGGACCAGTTGGAGAAAGTCATCCCCTGGGCCGGGCAGAGAAGCAGCTTTAATTAAGGTCACATCCCAGCACAGAACCCCGCTGGGGGAGCAGCAGCTGCTAAGCCTGGTCTCCCAGATCACAATGGAGGCTGCAGCGTCTGACCCAGGAAGCTGAACCCCAGTATCCTGAGCAGAGAGGGACAGAGCGTTTGAGCAGCTTCCCTCCTTTAGCTCTCTGGGGAGAGCAGCTAATGAGAGCCCCTCCTCACAGGGAGAATTGCTGATCTCATTTGCCCCACTGTCCATCCGGAGTCACTCCTTGTCTTTCCATACAGTGACTCTGGATTAACAATGGTCTCAATGAAACCAGAGTTCAGAAAGAATGAGTCCAGAATGCTGTGGAAGGGACCATTGTGCGGCAGTGCTGACCCCCCTCCCACCTCCCTCATCCCCCAGATGCAGGACAAGGACTGGACAATCTAGGACAATGGAACTGGAAGTTCCTGCAGTTTTCAAGAGGGGAGAAGAGCAAAAATCTGTGATTTCACCTCACAGTGTCTGATAAGTGGCTAGAAAGTTATCACGGTGACTGGGCCTGACCGGGGAGTGTCGGGCAGTGCTTGGAGCCAGGATTCTGGCATAAGCTAATCAGGGAGAAGAAGCGAGATCAGGAGCAGCCTGCAGAGACCCAGCCACTCCCCCCCCCTCAGATATTCCCTGGGACCCAGCCCCCAGAGTCCCTGGCCAGGGACCTCAGATACCCCTCAGAGCCCCACCGGCCAGAGAACCCCCACCAGACCTTCATTGCCTGGTTGGGAATCCCAAAGGGTTCCCCCCACCAAGAGACCCCAACAGCCAGAGACCCCCCCAAAGGGACCCCCACTGGGAACTCAGTCCCTCACTGCCTGCCTAGGATCCCCCCTCACCCCGCCCTCCAACAGGATCTGCCCTGCCCTTTGCCTGGCACCCCCTCCTCCCCCCTGCGGGATCCCCTGATGCTTTACAGGGGCACCTCCTGGCCTAGCACTGGGGATTCTCCCCAGATGGTGTCGGAGAGAAGGGTTTGGATTCTTTGACAATGGGATGGTCTTCCAAGAAGAAGGATTGCTAGGCAGAGACGGGCTCCACCTCACGAAGAGAGGGAAGAGCATCTTTGCAAGCAGGCTGGCTAACCTAGTGAGGAGGGCTTTAAACTAGGTTCACCGGGGGAAGGAGACCAAAGCCCCGAGGTAAGTGGGGAAGTGGGATACCGGGAGGAAGCACAAGCAGGAGACTGCAAGAGGGGAGGACTCCTGTCTCAGACCGAGAAAGCGGGACAATCAGCGAGTTATCTTAAGTGCCTATACACAAATGCAAGAAGCCTGGGGAACAAGCAGGGAGAACTAGAAGTCCTGGCACAGTCAGGGAATTATGATGTAATTGGAATAACAGAGACTTGGTGGGATAACTCACATGATTGGAGTACTGTCATGGATGGATATAAACTGTTCAGGAAGGACAGGCAGGGCAGAAAAGGTGGGGGAGTTGCGTTGTATGTAAGAGAGCAGTATGACTGCTCAGAGCTCGGTATGAAACTGCAGAAAAACCTGAGAGTCTCTGGATTAAATTTAGAAGTATGTAAATTTTAACTTCTCTGCCAGTAGCCTTGCAGAGCACACACCTCTCTCTCTCCCTGCTTTCCTATCACCAGTTATGTTACTACAGGAATGAAATCGAGACATCCCGTAAAACAGCTAGTTCCACATTGTTCTTCAAACCTCAGATCATTGAAATGCAGCTTTGCATTTGAGATACTATATGACTGTAGTACACTTTGCACTGCCTGCATCTACAGTGACATCAGGAGAGGAGAAGAGGACAAGACTGTCCCTAGCATATGTGATTTTAAAGAAAGGTGAGACACACCCACCCACTATCAATACAACAAGAAGGGAGAACAGTAGCTGGTGCCAAGAGAGAAGATGCAATGAAACCCTTCTGTACCCACAACTGATGTCTGAAAAGCATCAGTCATTCTGCAGATCAAAGAAAGAAATAGCAGCCAGTTTCAGACAGATAGGATCCCTTATGACCTATATAGGAGAAGTGCACTTCCTATAGCAGTTTCCCAACATAGTTTTCTTATGGATTTATTTATTAAGCAAAAATTAAGATTAGGAGTCTGATTTAAATTATGTACATTTTCAGTGTTATTTAAGTATGAAACTATTGCAGCTACTTTTATTTTACTCCTGCCTTCATAAAAAGCTACCGAGTTATAACAGATAATTACAAAGACTAAAGTACATGCTTTAATATAATTAGGACCGGGCAACCCAAGATGAAAACTACACCGTGGAAGAGTCCTACAACCAGGTATTTGAGGCCAATCCCTTTATCAATGGAATCCTCAACCAAAATATGAGGAAGGAGAAGAGTCACCCTCAAACTTTTGACAATAGTTCAAGGTCAGACACCAAGAAGACCAGCACCATTCGTATTCTGGTTTTGGATAAAATACTTGATCTTCCCTACATCATAGAAACCTTCATCTCTCCAAGTCTACACCCCACTACACCCTTTAGCAAGAAAGTAACCATTAAACAAGTTCTGAATCAGTCGTCTTTCTTCCCAATTTAGTTTTAACAATAAAGCTGCAACTTAAGTAGCTATGGGAGATGACCGTGCAACTACTAGGTATTGGTGGGGGAAAAGTGTGCTAGTAATGTCCTGGATATACTGGCAGGGCCGGCTTTAGGGCAATTCAACCAATTCCCCTGAATCGGGCCCTGCCCCTAAGAGGGTCCCGTGCCCAAGCCCCGGTTCGGTGTATTGGCAAGAGTTGATGCACTGTACCGGGGTGGGCCGGCTTCTCCAGGGGACAATTTAAAGGGCCTGGGGGCCCTTTAAATTGCCACCACAGCCACACTGCTGGAGCCCTGGGGTAGGGCTGTGGGGATCTGTGGGCTACTTTAAAAGTCCGTGGCTCCCATTGCTTCTATCATCCCAGCCCTTTAAATAGCCACTGGAGCCCTGACACCTCCCCAGGGCTCCGGCAGCTGTGTACATGGCCAGGGCTGTGGAAGCAGGGGAGCCCCAGGCAGCTGCTGCTACCCTGGTGGGGGAGGGAGGAGGAGGAGGGAGCACTTACCATACCGGGTGGTCTGTACCCCCTGTACCCGCACCCCCTGCCCTATCTCCAGCCAACCCCTGCCACACCCCCCTATGGCCCTGCTTGAAGCCAGCCAGCCCACCCCACCCCACCCACCCCTGTCTCCAGCCATTGCTGCACCCCTTGCCCAGCCTGCAGCCAGACCCTACCTCCAGTCAGCCCCTGCCCTGCCTGCAGCCAGCCCCATGTCCCCTGGTGCCCTGCAATTCCCTGGGCAGTAACCCTGCACACCTGCTTCAATGATGGGAGAAGAGAGCAGCTGGTACCCACACATGTGCACACCCTAGGGTTACCAGACAGCAAGTGTGAAAAATCCGGATGGGGTGTAACCCTTCTGCCCCTCTGAGTTGGCAGCATCAAGGGCCGGGTTCAGTATCCAGGGGTTCTGTTTCAATAACACAATGCAAAACCGGCTCAAGCCCCCACCCAGTGACCTGGGACAATTACATACCACCCCCCCGGGCGCCTCTAGGAGGCAATACTTCCCCACTCACAAGCACAGAGTCCGAATGTAGCAAAATCCTTTTAATAAAGGAGGGAGTGGAGGTTACTAGGATCCTATATAAGAAAATCACCCCAAAATTGGGACTGTCTCTATAAAATCGGGACATGTGGTCACCCTAGCACACTCCCAGGGAGTGGCGGGGACCCACACATGTGAAATGGAGCTCATTTCTAGTTCAGTCCCATCTTTTTAAAAAATAACTGTAGGTAGGTTTAACATACAGCCACATTTTCCCAGACATGTCAGACTTTTTGGTTCTTAAACTGCTGTCCGGGAGGAATTTTTAAATATGGACATATGGTAACCCTATTGGTACCAAAAATACATACTCTGGCACATCCCTTAAATCAGAACTTTTTATAGGGAACCGGTTGCTAAGAAAGGAAAGGCTTTTTCTTTAACCTTTTTTTTTCTTTTTTTAAGTCATCCCTGCTGGGGCCCCGAAAATGTTTGAATTGGGTGGGCCCCAAACTTCCTAAAGCTGGCCCTAACTAGTCTGTTCAGTGTTATAGCTTTTAATATGCTAATGCAAACACTGTAATAGAGCATTAATGTCCCAATGTACTGTAGCTTGTTTTAACTTACCGTAATACTAGATGTGGTGCATGTGAACATTGCCGTAACGAGGGCAAGGTGAGTGAGGCACTTGCCTCGGGCACGGAAAGTGAGGGGCTCAGAAAGTCTCTCCTTCAGCGGCAATTCGGCAGCAAGTCCTTCCCTCTGAGAGGGACTGGGGGACCCGTTGCCGAATTGCCACTGGTTGTGATCAATGGAGAGGGGCGGCACATACGGCTCTTTTGCAGAAATTTGTTGGTGGATCCTTCCCTCCAATAGGGAAGAGCCAGACATGCTGCCTCTGTTCCTTGCCTTGTGTGCAAAAATCCCTAGTGACGGCTCTGCATGTGAAGCTCTCTTAAAAGCTGACACTACAGTAGTGATATTCCCAAGCCAGCATGCATAGGGCTGGGAGTGGGGAAGGGGAGTGCATTTAGGTATAGGTAACATCTCTCACACCAAACAGGAACTTTCCCACAGTTCATTATTATACCTTGTCTTACAAACACCAAAAACTATTACATATACACAAAGGTCAATAATCCCCCCCTCCCTATATATACAGAGTTGTGCTTCTGCATATAGGATCTATCTCAGATTAATATTGAGCTACCAGCTGTTCATGAATCAGTAAAGAGTCAGCTGCCAAGCCACATGCTGAATCCTACTGCAAACACTATGGGTGACCCATCAGGCATTCTGAAGCAAGAGATTACTGTAAAACTTTAAATAAGACACAGAAAGAATAAACTTTTCCTAGGTTTTGTTTCTGTCAGATTTATTTTATTATGTATAGTAGGTGTTTAATATAAATGTAGCCCTTCTGCCCCTCTGAGTTGGCAGCATCAAGGGCTGGGTTCAGTATCCAGGGGTTCCGTTTCAATAACACAATGCAAAACCGGCTCGAGCCCCCACCCAGTGACCTGGGACAATTACATACCACCCCCCGGGTGCCTCTAGGAGGCAAAACTTCCCCTCTCGCAAGCACGGAATCTGAGTGTAGCAAAATCCTTTTAATAAAGGAGGGAAACAATGCGGCATCACATTGGAGAAACACCACAAATAGGATTATAACACAAACCATAAGCAACAAAAACCCATCTCCAAGTATGTTTGGCACTGTCCTTTCCCCCTTAGGGTCTTAAGTCCAATCACCCCAAAGTCCAACAACCCGAAAGTCTCTGGTCAGTGCCACCCCCGAGTTCAAAAGTTTATCTGCAGAGTTTTACCCCCCAGCACGGGTGGAGATGGAGTGGGGAGACACACACAGGGTGTTAAGGGGCACCTTACGTGGGCCAGGGCCAACTGCTCCACCTCTCCGTGGAGTTCTGCTGCTCCACTCCACCAGCTGTGCCGCTCCTCCAGCCGACCCGTGAGCCACTCCAGCCATCTCCGCAAACTGCTCCACTCCGCTCACTGTTCCATGGGCTGCTCCAACACGCTGCCAACTGCTCAACTCTACCAGCCGCTTAGCGAGAGATCTTCAGGCTCCCCCACTAGTTAATACAGCACTCAGTGATCTCAGCTCAGTAAGTTCAGCTCTTTTAGTGATTTTAGCTCTTAGTAGGGGAGCCCCAGTGCTGGCTACTGGGCCAACATGAATTCAGCTTAGCAGCCTCTAGATGGACTCCTAAGGGAATCAAAATTAGCTCTGCTGTTCAACAGTGGAGAGAGGAAGATGTGCAATGGGTGTTCCAGGCCCTCAGAAAGGGGCCATACCACAGCACCTGCATGACCTGCTGGACTTTGACGCATTTATTGTCTCATTCTATAGATAATGTGATTGTAACACAATGTGACTGAAATGAAACCACTTCCAGATGAGGAAACAACAAAAGAGAAAAGCCATTATTGCATTGGCTGGGAATCAAACCCAGATCAACTGCTTGGAAAGCACCTACACACACCACTATACCACCAATGTATCTGGCAAGAGTAGCTTTCCTGCAGACTCTGTGTGCTGGCAGAGGGAGTGACACATGACCACAGAGGTAGTGAGTAGGGTGGATGGGCTGGAAGCTGCCTGACAGCTGGGAGCAGAGTTACCATCCCAGTGTGACTGAAAGGGGGCAAAGGTGAAAATAGAGCTCATTGGGAGCTGGCCCCACACCAGCCCCAGCCCTAGGAGAGCGGAACTGAAGCTCAACTTCAATCATAGAAAAATCTTTCCTGAGAAGGAAGGGGACAGCTTGTTTTAAAGACCAGGTTTGTGTTTGTTCCTGCTACATACGGAGGGGCTGGGTAGTGCTGATTCCAGCCCCCAGACTCTGGGAGGATAAGGAACAAATTCAGGCTGCCAGTGACCTGCAGGAGGGAGATGATCTTTTGACAGTGACGGACGCCTCATCCTAAAGGCCTCTGTCTGCCCCCTTCCAGTGACTGTTTGGTACAGGAATGCAGCCCCCACTCCTGGGTCTCTCCTGGGGAAATAATGTTTCTGTGCAAAACACCAAAGCTTTTAACAGAAAGGAAGAAAAGGAAATGGCCACATGATGGGACTAGGACATAAGGAATGAAACACAAGATCCTTCTTCCCCGTGCATTGACTTTTAACCTTGTTTGTGGTGGTGGTGTATCCATGTTGGTCCCAGGGGTCCTCTGGGGTGCCGGGCATTGGCCACTTTCGGGAGAATGGGTGAGATGAACTGGTCTGACTCAGTGTGGCTGTTCTTATGTTCTAACTGCTGGTTATGGAGGAGACGACCTTCCAGGCTACACAGAACTGAAGAAGGGTGTTGGGTTATCTCCACAGCTCTTTCACCAACAGAGGTTGGTCCTCTGCAAGCTCTTACCCTCACCCGCCTTGTCTCTCTTGGACTCTGAAAAGTGTTTTCTCTCCACTCCCTTGAGAGACGTTAAGTTTCCTTTGGGCAACTATCAGGCTGAAGCAATTGTATTGACTGTGACACTAGAATTGAAGATTTAATATTATAAATAAATGAGTCTAAACCTGAGGTTCTGGTTTTCACATTGGTTTTTCTAACTCAGTTCCCAATTCTCTTCTAGAAAGGCCTCCAGGACGCCTGCCCAGCCCAGCAAAAGTGGCCAGGAGAAAGCCCACACTGCTGCTCTTTCAGGTAGTTGAAGGCTGCTATGAAACCCCCCTCACTCAGTCAGTCCCCAGTCTGTGGCAGTGCCTGGGATTCTTCCTCCTAAGTGCAGGACTCTGCACTTCTCCTTGTTGAACCTCCTCAGATTTCTTTTGGCCCAATCCTCCAATTTGTCTAGGTCGCTCTGGACCCAAACCCTGTCCTCCAGCGCTTGGATTCTTTACATGCTTTCACAGAGCGAAGAGCACATGTTCCATGATTTCATAGGGCAGTTTTGTGCTATCGGGCGCTTTCCCTGTGTGAATTTGACAGGTGGATCAACATAGAGACACATTGTGACCCTCTCAGGGTGCTGAGGGCTGTGAGTCTCCTTGTTGCCACCTGCCACAAGGAAGAGGGAGTTTTGCATTTGGCAGCTGGATGTTAGTGACCAAACTCACCAGCCTGCTGGAACTCAAGCACCCTCCTCTGAGCTACAGCAGCCACCCTAACCCCTGAGTTACTTCAATGTGTCCCCCTCTGGGGTCCAGCCCGGATCACCAGATACTCGGTGAAATCCCAGATCCTCTCTTCCCCAAGTATCCCAGGTTACTAGTTTTACTGTGGACCATTGCTACTGTATCTCACACAGCACCTGAGTACAGTTATCGAACAAGCAAAAAAATTTATTTAACAACGGATAGAGATTTAAACAAATAAACGTGAGTGATGGAAACCAACTGTTACCACTAAACAAAGGCAGAAAATGATAGAATAGAAAGGCCAGCACAAAAAACAGAGAGAGGAACAATAAGATACTAAAAGGACAATGGTTGGAACTCTCCATTTCTCTCAGTCTTTGGATTGATGGGTACTAGAGCTGTAGCAACAGTTGAGGAACCAGGGTAAATTAAATCTAAGGTTTGAGCTGCTAGTGAAGCATTTTCCACACTCACGGCATTCATAGGGCCTCTCTCCTCCGTGGATTGTTTGATGCCTAATAAGGTGCGAACTGCGATTGAAGGTTTTCCCGCACTCAGTGCATTCATAGGGCCTGTCCCCTGTGTGGATTCTCTGATGTTTAGAAAGGGCTGATCTTTGAGTGAAGCTTTTCCCACACTCACTGCATTCAAAGGGCCTCTCCCCTGTGTGGATTCTCTGATGTTTAGAAAGGTCTGAGCTGCTAGTGAAGCTTTTCCCACACTCATGGCATTCAAAGGGCCTTTCCCCTGTGTGGATTCTCTGATGTTTAGAAAGGTCTGAGCTGCTAGTGAAGCATTTCCCACACTCACGGCATTCAAAGGGCCTCTCTCCTGTGTGGATTCTCTGATGTTGAGAAAGGTTTGAGCTGCTAGTGAAGCATTTCCCACACTCACAGCATTCAAAGGGCCTTTCCCCTGCGTGGATTCTCTGATGAACAGAAAGGGCTGATCTTTGAGTGAAGCTTTTCCCACACTCACTGCATGTATTTTTTCTCTTTCGGCTGAGGATATCCTGCTGTGTTGTGGTTTCCATGAGGACCTTCTGAGTTCCCCAAGAGGAAATAAATTTATCCACTTTCTTCCCTGGCTGGTTTCCTTCATCTGTTTTTGGTCTGTGCTGAATCTCCCAGGATTATCCATGATCATGACACCTGGACACATTCCTTTTGATCTTTGCGATAATGTTCTGTTTTTACCCACTGGCTCAACATTTTCAGGCTGAGAATTCTGCTCCTCTTTCTCACATGCCATTGCATCACCTGCTGTGACAGAGACAGAAACCTCAAACAGGGATGGAAAGGGGAAGACCAAACAAAAACAAGTGCTGAAGACAGGTCAAATAAAAATCAGGAGCTGAACTCCCCCAAACTCTTCCCCCAAATAGGAGAGAGGAGGGGGATGAATTCAGCCTTCACATCCCATCCAAATACGCAGGGGGAAGGGAGGAAGCTACTGCCTGGTGTCTGCTAGGATCTATAGGAAGCCATGAACTATATTTACCCTGATGATACGACCCCTGCTAGGGACAATAATGAACTGAGAGACCTCCCAAGGGCTTTGTTAGGCATTCCAGATGTTTCCTTCAGGCACTTACAGATTCTGAGGTGGTTTAATGTTTCCTCACCTGTGCAGGAGTTCTCAGGATCTCTCTTTCCTCTGCACCCTGGAGGTCTGGGACCCATGGCTCTTCCCCTTGTTCCAGCTGGGAGATCACATCACGCTGGAAAACTAGAAACCCTGCTCAGATGAAAGAAAACAAAGGAGTTCAGTTGATTTCATAAGACTTGGTCATAAAAACAAACATTCTATTAATTTAACTTCAGTGCTTAGTGTGGCCTGGTGGGCCAGGGGCAGTTCTCACTGAAAATGCCAAAGTTAGGGCAGGCTGAAAAAGGGAGAGCAGATGCTCCCAGAACTGCTGGTTAACACTGAAGTTAAACTCACTGACCAGTCACCAACTGGGTTATCGAGAAGCTGAAAAAAGAAATCACACGGCCCCCTTTATTCCATCCCAGTTCTCTGGCTCCTAATCAGCAGCGAGGTCCAGTACAGTGAGAGGTTATTTAAAAACTCTGCTCACATAAACAAAGTGTTCCTCTGACCCCAAAGGGTCACAGCCACATCACCAGGTCAGTATAGGTTTGGATATTACCCAAAATTCCATCCTTCCAGACAATCCTTTAGCATCTAAACTAAAGGTTTAAACGAAAGAAAGACAGAAAGAAGTTAAATGGGAACGCAGTCAGATACATTCCAAAATGGATATATCAGGTTCTTAGCAGTATTGGTGAGTTGCTGGCGTGAAAGTCTGTCTGGAACACATCCACAGCTTGGATGGGTTATTCAGTCCTTTGTTCCAGGGTTCAGTTTGTAGAGGAGTTGCTCCAGAGGTAGGAAGGGGGAATGAAGACAAAATGGAGATGATGCAGCTGCCCTTTACATTCCTTTTGCCGTGTGGCTTGTACTTCCTGTGTCCCAAATACAAGATTCACAGCACGTGGCATGGAAAAGCCTTGAAGTTCTCATTACACAGGCATACCCCGGCATGTCTTGCTGACTCAATAGGTGTATCCCCTTGGTCCTTTCCATGGGCTCATTATACAGCTGATGACTCTCAATGGGCCATCAAACAGGGGGCAGTGCTGATGCCAATATATCTGGGGGTGTCACCCAGAAACACTGCACAAGTCTGGAAATACAGATATACCCTACATATCTATAACTCACAATACAAAGGTGATACAAACATAGAAACAAAATTATCATACTTGGCAAATCATAACATTTTCACTGACACCTTACATGGCATAACTAGCACGATTCATTGCAATTTTATCAGATTATATTATTATTTTATTATTAATACCAAAATGTCTCACAATTCCATACAGTGTCACACTTGGTAAACCAGTGAATTCCCAGGACCAGTTCCCCAGGTCCTTGAAGATGCCAAACACTATGTTTGTGAGGGATTGAAATACCCACATATCTGCTGGGAACACACACACACACACACACAGACACTGTATCTGTCTACACCCCTGTGTTCACTCTTCTAGAAAATTATGATCAATTTTGTACACAGTATGGCTTGTGAGGTATCATTTGAAAGAACAGAGGGAACAGGAACCCTTACCCAGCGAGGTCACATTCTCATAGTTCTCCTGCATGACATCCCAGTAGAGGGCTCTCTGAGCGGGGTCCATCAGAGCCCACTCTTCCCTGGTGAAATGCACAGCCACCTCTTCGAAGGTCACCGGCCCCTGAAAGAGCAAGAGTCCAACACTCAGGACCTCTTTCCCCACTCACAGCCCCACCATTTGTGGCAGAGAGGAGCAAATCAAATGGAAGCTCTGGGTGGATCGCAGTCAACAGAGTCCCACCCCCACCCCGCTCAGCGTATCCAGCAAATACCAGGGTGACGGGACGAAGAGAGAGCCCCTTGTCTCTCCCAGCAGATCCATCACACACCAACTAGCCACCCACTGATACAGGAGATGGAGCCCTAGCAGGGTTCAGGAAAACTCCTGGTAGGAAGCCCAATAACCTCCTCATTGTGAGGAGCGAGATATGAAGGGAGAGGCAGCTCCAATAAGCCTGACTCATGGGTGCCCCTTTCATATCTCACAGCAGCCGCTGGTTAGTGAGCTCAGGCTCCAGCACTGGGAGTCTGGTCAGTTTGACTAGCTCCATGGAGGTGGGCTATTTTCTTTCTTCACAAATTAGGGCATTTCCGCCTCCGAACCTCCTGGGTCTGTTCCTAGAATCTAGGCCACTTATTAAATAACTCCCAGCAGGTTTGCCACACCCTGGCCTCCTCCTTTCCCCACGCTGTGAATTTCCTGCCCCGCTCCAACCTCCAAACCAGACTGTGCAAACCTTCCCATCTCCGGTGTATTTGCTCTCCCTCTCCTCCAGCAGGAACCCACCAGCAACCCCCCGATAATCTCTACCTGAGTTGGCTCCACTGCAGCCATTTCTCTTCTCTGTCCCACGCCAGGCTGGGATGAGCTGGAGCAAAACATGGACGCCATTCTGCAACCTGTCTGGGGGAGAAGGGCAGTTGTGAGCATTTCAGAACCGGTTTTAGTTAATTTCACATCAGAATTCCCCCAGGCCCCTTCCCTGCAGACAGACACCCTAGATCCTGCCATGCTGGGAAATGCTCAATCTGTTTATTACAATGTAGATCTGGCCCCTCCTGCCAGGCTAAGCCCAGACACATTTTTAACCTCCCTTCTCCCTCCCCTCACCCCGTAACAAAGTCTCTGAACACAAGGCTAGAAAAGAGCAGAACCAAAGGAGTCACTGTGGGGGATTCCCTCGGACACTGACCCCACGGCAGCCACACCCCAGCAGGGGGAATATGGAGTCAGGAACTGGCTTTTCCTCTGTCTGATCCTTGTTTTGTCCACTGGAAGGTGGTTCTGCCCAGGGATGCAGCAATACATGTATCTGGGTGGACTAGAGAACTGGAAATCTCTCCCCCCTCATTTCTACTACTGCCCCTTTCAGTCTCTCCTTCCCCGTCCTCTCTCCCTGCCCCTCTGGCTGGGACAGTCCCATTCCTGGGGGCTTTGCTCTCCCATGGCTGGATTTTCTCCTGGCAATTGCTACTGGGAGGAGAAATGAGGAGGGGCTGTTTGTGCAGAGTCACTTTCTTGCCAGTCCCCAGCACTTTCCCTGAGGTCTGTCAGTTACCTGGAGACTCTGGCTCAGAATTTAGTATTAATAGGGCCCAGGGCTGCCCTAGGGGGCTAGGACCAGCTGGAGAAAGTCATCCCTGGGCCAGGCAGAGAAGCAGCTTTAATTCAGGTCACTTCCCAGCACAGAACCCCACTGGAGCAGCCGCTACTAAGCCTGGTCTCCCAGATCACAATGGAGGCTGCAGCGTCTGACCCAGGAAGCTGAACCCCAGTATCCTGAGCAGAGAGGGACAGAGCGTTTGAGCAGCTTCCCTCCTTTAGCTCTCTGGGGAGAGCAGCTAACGAGAGCCCCTCCTCACAGGGAGAATTGCTGATCTCATTTGCCCCACTGTCCATCCGGAGTCACTCCTTGTCTTTCCATACAGTGACTCTGGATTAACAATGGTCTCAATGAAACCAGAGTTCAGAAAGAATGAGTCCAGAACGCTGTGGAAGAGACCATTGTGTGGCAGTGCTGACCCCCTTCCCACCTCCCTCACCCCACAGATCCAGGACAAGGACTGGACAATGGACTGGACAATCTAGGACAATGGAACTGGAAGTTCCTGCAGTTTTCAAGAGGGGAGAAGAGCAAAAATCTGTGATTTCACCTCACAGTGTCTGATAAGTGGCTAGAAAGTTATCACAGTGACTGGGCCTGGCCGGGGAATGTCGGGCAGTGCTTGGAGCCAGGATTCTGGCATAAGCTAATCAGGGAGAAGAAGCGAGGTCAGGAGCAGCCCCCAGAGCCCCAGCCAGCCCCCACCCCCAGATATTCCCTGGGACCCAGCCCCCAGAGTCCCTGGCCAGGGACCTCAGATACCCCTCAGAGCCCCACCGGCCAGAGAACCCCCACCAGACCTTCATTGCCAGGTTGGGAATCCCAAAGGGTTCCCCCCACCAAGAGACCCCAACAGCCAGAGACCCCCCAAAAGGGACCCCCACTGGGAACTCAGTCCCTCACTGACTGCCTAGGACTCCCCCCCCACCAGCAGGATCTGCCCTGCCCTTTGCCTGGCACCCCCTCCTCCCCCCGGCGGGGTACCCTGATGCCATACAGGGGCCCCCCCTGGCCTAGCGCCGGGGGTTCTCCGACCCACACGCTGTGCACTGGGCATGGCAGCGATCCCAGGAGTCTGCGGGGAAGCCCAGACAGAGCCCCTGGCACAGCACCAGGCTCCTCTAACCCCCTGTCCCGCCTCCCCAAGAGACGCCCACCCCGGCTGTTCTGCAGCCAACAGGCTCCCAGCGATACCCACCTCCAGGACCCACAGCCTCAGGGCTGGGCACATCACAACCACCCCCTGAAACCCCAAATCTCCAGAACCCACCAACCTCACTAGGGTACCCCCTGCCCAGCCACCCAGAGGCCTCCCCCACCACAATCCCCCTTCAGCTGCTATCTCCCCACAGCCCCACCCCACCCAGCAACACTGTTACCTCACAGTGCCTGAGAAGTGGATAGAAAGTGACCACCGCCCCTGCTGGCCACTCACACAGGCAGAGGAGCCCTGGGGATGTCTCTGGAACTGGAGTATGGAAGGCCTGGAGGGACAAAATGGTAAGAAATGTCCATGCCTGTCACTAGCAAATAATGGCCACCTGGATCCACCCCAGAGGTGGCTGCATCTTAGCACTGCAGGAATCAACCCCTCACAGAGGCCATTTGCCATGGGGTTTGGGATACTTCTGGACCCAGACTGCACTCAGAGTGACCTCCTCATCCCGTGCCAGCTGGAGAAAAGAAAAGGGTCCAGCCAACTCTCCCGTTACCTGCTGGGAACCACTGATCCCCAAACAGGGGGAGGCCTCTGGCTTTGATGGGTATTAAATATCTGGCTGGTCTCTTTCTTCGGCAAACATTTTAACAGAGGTAAAGGAGGGAACAAATGATTCTCAAAGAAGACGGGAAAGATGATCTCTGGGCAATTTAACCCCCTGCGACCTCCAGGATGGAGAAGAACTCAGGGCAACAGGTTCCCTCGAAGGAAGAAGTTGCTGGGATTTAGAAACACGGGGAATAGCCCCAAACCTGAGAGGATTTTTAACTGACATTTGATAATGAGATAGAAAGAGGCAAAACCTGAGCTTTGAGAGCAACATTCAGAAATGAAAGAGAAAGGGTGGAAATCTGAGAGATTTTGGATCCATTTTGCAAATTATAGAGACACAAGTGGAAAATCAGAGGGATTTTATATCAGTTGTTGATAGGAGGCAAAATCTGAGTGTTTCACATCAATATTTGATAAATGAATAAAGAGGAAATGGGCAACATTTGCAAACATTTTATATCCAGGTTCAAGAATCTGAGAAAAGGTGTAAATCTGAGATTTTCTTAGTATTTTATAATTAGAGAGACAGGGGAAAAATCTCAGGGCATATTCAATTAGAAATAGACAACTAGAGAGCAGTGGGGCAAACGTTTAGGTTATTTTATATGAATCTTTGAGATTTGCAAAGCAAATGTGTCACAAACTGCGTATTTGATAACATGAGAGAAAAACATCAAGATCTGAGGGGATTTTATATTGTTGTTAACGATCTAGTGGAAAAGGGGGACTGTTGGACTGGATTTTATACGACTGTCCAATACATAAACACAAAGTGATGGTTCCCCCCACCCCCACCATTCCCATGGGCAGCAGGGAGCCCTTTGAGGAGCTGATTAAAAGGGAGGGGGAGGGGGAGCTGGAAGGTCCCTGGATGAGGGAAAGGGGCAGCAGTGGGGGACGGGCGGGTGACTGGCAACTGATGGTTGGGGGCAACTGTGTTGGTAGTTAGGGGGCAGCAACTGGGATTGGGAAACGGGGGTCTGGGCAGTCCCCATGGGGGACACGTGCGCCTCCCTTCCCTGCCCTGGCAGAGACCCGGCATCTCATAGACTATCAGGGCTGGAAGGGACCTCAGGAGGTTTCTAGTCCAACCCCCTGCTCAAAGCAGGACCAATCCCCAACTAAATCCCCAAATGGCCCCCGCAAGGAGTCAGCTCCCAGCCCTGGGTTTAGCAGGCCAGTGCTCCAACCACTGAGCCATCCCACCCCCACTCCAGGGGCAGCCATGTGCTGGGGAATGACTCAGGGCAACAATTTCCCACCTAAACAAGGACAAATCGCTGCAGATCAAATGGGTGGGAAAATGCCCCTCACTAGAGAAGATTTTAAACTGACGCTTGAGACTCATGGGGAGAACGGGGGAAATTGGGGGAGACGGGAGAGCTGATCATTGGAGGGGAAAGGGGGAAAATCGCCCCAGATTTTATAGCCCCGTGTGAGACACTGAGCGAGAAAAGGGGCAGAACTAGAGAGAATTTGTATCAGGGGCGAGAGGCAAGTGGCACAAACAGGGACAGGATCCAATTAACTCACCTCCCCCCTTTGCCCGCCCGCCACTCCCCCCCCCGGGAATTTCCTGGCTGCACAGAGACAGTTCAACCCCCCCCCCCCGCGTCCCACTGACCCCCCCCCACAACTCCAGCTTCTCCCCTCCCTGCCTGACACCCCCCATCTCCCCCACACCACAGGAATCCCCTGCCAGACCCCAGTCTCTGCCCCCCAAATCCCACTGGGGCTGAGGCAGCTCTGAGGCTTCTCCCAGGTTCCCTGGGGCACAGTCACTTTCCTGCCCAGCCCCAGTGCCCCCCCCCCCGGGTCTCTCACTCCCCGGGGGCTCCGTGGGAGGCTGGACACCAGGGATGCAGGACGGCAGGAATGGGGGTGACAGGCCTCCTGTTCCTCAGTCTCACGGCGGGACCGAGGGGGCTCGTCACTCTCCGGCTCGGGAGCACTGGGAAGACCCGACCGTGGAGGGGCCGTCGCTGGGGGGGGGGACGGCCCCACGCAGGCACTGAGCACGTCCTTATATCACTTCTGTGGTGGGAAAAGTGCTGAGGAGATGGAACGCTGAGGGCTGGTTTTGGCGGGAAAAACCGGTTTGGACTGGTTTGAGCCTGTCCCCTGATGGTAAACAAGTCCCCTCTCAGAGCTGAAGTCCAGGGGTCAATAGTTCATATGCTCCAGATTGGATCTTATTTTAAAGCCAGTGATTTACTTCATAAACATCTTATTAACCAACTAATGGAACCTATTGAACAGTTCATACTTCTCACACCTAACAATGAGATAAAAAAAAGATCAGAGACAAGCCTTGTCAGTAACGGCTAATGTCCCAACTGGGAAGCACGTGAGCTTGTTGCAGAGCTGCTGCTCAGGGACGGGAACCTCCTGCCACCCCAGCCTCCAAAATCACTCAGGCTGCACTTTCTGCACAACTAGGTGCTGGCTGAGGGGGGCGTGGGATTTGGTGGCCTCTGCTGCAGGTGATGGAATCTCAGGTATTTAAAGCCATGGCCTAGAGGAGGGAAGTGCCTAACTCCAGAGTCTGCAGCTGCCTCGGCCAGGGCTGAGGATTTAGAGTCCCTAGTGCAGCCATTGCAAGGTTCAAGCAGGCTCAGCCCTGGCATTGCCACCCCTCCTGCGGCTAGTAGCTGCAGCTGGCTAAGGCTGGCCTCTGGGAACTGGCCCCATGGCTGTAGCCAGAGAAGCTGCAGGTGGCTCTGTGACTACTGGGGCCATTAAGCTAGAGCAGCTAAAGACACTGGAGTTCACCTCAAGGAACAGAGGTCACCAGTAGGACAGGAATGTCAGGGGGAGCAGGGAAGGAGGGAGCAGGTCAGGCTGGCAGAGGGAGCTTCCAGTTGGGAGGGAGCATGTCCAAAGTAGAAAGGAAACAAGTATGGGGAGAGGTGGTGGTGACCAGGTAGCAGACTAGCATGTAGATGGGAGCAGAGGGAGAGAGGCTGGTGGCTTCAGATTCCCAAGGGCTAAGTCCTGACCTTGGGGAGATGGTGTTTGCGGGTGTCTGGCTCACTTGGCAGGATGGGGGCTGCGGGGAGGGATCTGTCAGAACTGATCAGGTGTCTGCTGGCTTTAGAACTGAGCTGAGACTAGGACCACATGCCGTGACTAGTGACACGGGGGGTACTGGAGACATGGCTAGACAAGGTCTGAATGAGGAAGGAGATAAATCTGTGGGGAGTTTCCTTGATCACTATGAAAGTTCTGCTCACTGTGGACACTAGTAAACCCACATGGGTGTACAGCTCAATAAGAAAACCGGGGGCTGAGGGAGCTGTGTATGGCAATGCATATAGTCATGTAGGGGTGTGTGATCAAAATGAAAAATGTCTCTGAGGTTCAGTACCGGGTAGGCTATGGCACCAATGGCACTGCCCCACCAGGCTCACACTCGGAGCCCACAGTGACTACATAGGGGCCTACAAATATGTTTGGTGCTGGGACCCACAGAAGGTTAATCCGGCCCTGACTGCCTGAGCACTATTTCAGCCCCACAGTTTTGGGTGGACCTCCCACAGTGGGAGCTGCAGAGCACTCCCCCGCAACACACACACACACACACACCCCTCCCTCCCGGTGTTGGGAGGGGAACAGGAGAAAGAACAAAATAAGCAAGAGACGAAGCGAAAGGAGGGATGGATGGATGGGGGAAAAGGTGAAACAAAAAGGAGAAACCCTAATGTCCCCGGTGATTCTAAGGGACAAAATCCCAGGTGCGAAATAAAATTCTGCCTCTTTAAGCTCGTGTTTTCCATGCCTAGAATTCAACTGTCACCAGATAGATCAGACTGAACAGGTTTCAAACCTCCAGGAGGCTCTTACCTTCTAAACAGGGACGGCTGTTTTCTAGTAAAATCAGGAAAAGGGAAGGAGAAAACTCGAAAGAGGTTCCTCCTGGCGCTCACGTCCGTGAACCCGAATACTCTCTCAGTCCTCAAAGAGAGACCCGGAGAAGGAGACTTGCTGCAGCAAAGCCACAGGGGTCTCTGAGGTTTCCCTGGCCCCTCGCCCCATCCTGCCTGGCTGATGTCATCATCTCTCTGTGAGGTCACCACCTCCCCACCACCTTGGACCAATAGGCTGAGGTCCTGCAAAAGGCCTTTGTGATGTCACTGCCACACCCCTCCCTTGCTGGGCCAATGTCCTGCCCCTGGCCAGGCACTTTGCAGGTTTGAGCTACTCCCTGGGGATCACCCCACTCAAGGAGCGTTCGTTCTAGGCAGCAAGCCGGCTAGACAGGGAAACATCAGACGCTGCTCCCAATGCTACACTCAGTTTTTCAGAAATTAGTCGACTTTATGGCCAGAAGAGACCATTAGAGCAGGCCTGCACAACTCGTAAAGCGGCAAGGGCCACATTCCTCCAAAGAAAACAGCCGAGGGCCAAAACCTCCCGGCCCCGCAGCAACACCCCACCCCAGGGCCGTCCAGCCCTGCAGAAACAAACCCTCCTTCCCCAGCGCTGTCCCACCAAAACAGCTGTGGGCCAAAAAGGAAGGTTGGGGGTGGGGAGGTGATACTTTATTTTAAATCAACCGGGGGCTCCCAGCTGAAGAGGTGGCTGGGAGCCCTCAGGGTCAAATTAAAGGGCTCGGGGATCCGGTGGCTGGGGGAACCTGGCAGGGCCGGCTCTAGGCTTTTTGCTGCCCCAAGCAAAATAAAATTTGGCTGCCCCCAGTCCCAGCCCTGGGCTCCCCCCTGTACTCCCCTGCTGCCCCAATCCTGGGCTCTCCCCCAATGACCCACACCCCCTGCCGCCCCAGCGCTGGGCTTCCCCCTTTCCTCCCCACCAGTGCCCTCCCCCCACCCTGCTGATGCCCCAGCACTGGGCTCCCCCACCAGTGCCTCCCCCACACCTCCTGCCTCCCCAGCCCTGGGTCACTGGTAACGCTCCCAGGGCAGGTCATTCAGCAGGAATTTTGGATGTGCACAAAACACAGACAGGATTGGTTCCCATATGGTTACAGAGCTGCAGTAAAGTGGAACAATTTTCAGCTTGTGTGATTGGTGGAGATCTGGATGCATATTATAAAACTGTCCTCCATAAATGAGGAAAAGTTGAGGTGCCTTTATTATTCTTTTGTTCCACTCTTTCTTTCTCTGGGGAATTTTCCTATGCAATATCACTGTCTTCCTGAAACAAACAAAAAGGCAATGGCTGTTGAAAATAGCAATTCCAGTGCTAATAAGCATTTCTTGCTCAATTTTATCCTGCTTTTTCTACAGCAAGTTACAGTGGATCAGTATATTTAATTTGGGAGAAATGACGTAACAGCTGCCCAAACTGAGCTTGAGCACTCCTGAATTTTGAGGTGTTCAAATCTGGAAGGCAGGTGCTCTGGGTGGGGCCTGTGGGCTCCATGGGGGAGCATGGCAGCAATGTGTCTGGAGCTGCATGGAACCAGACACGCTGGTCTGTGTGCCACGTTATGGGGGCTGGGGGTTGGAGATGGGGTAGGGAGTTCCAGGGGGCAGTCAAGGGACAGGCAGCAGTTGGATAGGCATGGGAGTCCCAGGGGACAGGTAGGGGGTGGGGTCTGGGGGAAAGTTGGAGGGGGCAGTTGGGGACAAGGAGAAGGGAGACTTAGATAGGGGCTGTGGTCCCGACTGGCAGTTCGAGCAGGGGTCTTGGGAGGGAGCAATCGGGGGACAAGGAGCAGCAGCAGTTAGATAGGGGGTGGGGTCCTGGGGGGCAGTTGGGGCAGAGGTCCGGGGAGGGGGCAAACAGCAGCTGCATGCCGGGATTCAAACAGCTCTGGGCTGCCCGCAGCCGTGGGGAGCCCTGAGCCCTTTAAATCCCAGCCACGGCTGGGAATCTCTGCGGGCAGCCCAGAGCCCTCTGACTCCCGGCCGCGGCTGAGATTCAAAGGGCTCTGGGATCCCCGCGGCTGCGGGCAACCTAGAGCCTTTTGATTCCCAGCCGCAGTTGGGATTTAATGGGCTCTGGGCTCCCCGCCGCTGCGGGCAACCCAGAGCCTTTTAATTCCTGGCTGCGGCTGAGATTTAAAGGGCTCTGGGCTCCCTGCCGCGGGCAACCCAGAGCCTTTTGATTCCCGGCCACGGCTGGGATTTAAAGGGCTCTACGCTCTCCGCTGCTGCGGGCAACCCAGAGCCTTTTGATTCCTGGCCACGGCTGGAATTTAAAGGGCTCTATGCTCTCCGCCGCTGTGGGCAGCCCAGAGCCCTCTGACTCCCGGCCGCAGCTGAGATTCAAAGGGCTCTGGGCTGCCCCCAGAGCGCCATGTGCGAGGGATTTAGAATGTGTGAGGCATGCGGCCCGCGGCCCGTATGTTGTGCAGGCCTTGCTTAGAGTTGTAGTAATAACAGCAGCAAAGAGTCCTGTGGCGCCTTATAGACTAACAAACGTATTGGAGCAGGAGCTTTCGTGGGTGAATCCCCACTTCGTCAGATGCACCAATAGTCCCATATGGGCTAGTGGTCAGGATTCCTGGTTTTCACCCAGGGGGCCTGGGTTCAACTTCTGCTGTGGGAACCGTGCAGAGCTTTCACCCAGAGTGGAGACAGGAAATGAAAGGAACAGGAAGGGATCCTGCCAGCAGGGGATTTGGACAGTGTGGGGAGGGGATCCCAGAAGTGGGGGTGGGGGGCAGTGGTCTGGGGGGAGACCAGGGAAGGATCCCAGCAGTGTGGGAAGTTGAGAGCACAGGCCTGGCATGGGGACTGGGGAGAGTGAATGTGTCCCTCTAAACCCACCAACTGCAGACTAGGCAGGACTGGAAGAATTATGTATTTGTTGGTAAATGTCAATTTCTGTGTAAACACACAACCCAATGGCAAAATATTTCCATCGATAATCATCAAAACTGACCAATGGGCAGAGTAAGAAACATGCTGCTTGAGAACTTACCCTGTTGTAGGAGCAGCAGTGATCTGTGTGCTGCGTATCACCTGTATGCCCAAAAGGTCTGTTACACTCCCCCCTCCCCCGCCCCATCTCCTCTCCCTCTCTGAATGCCTGTGAAGTGGCTTTCCCTCTCCCCCCCCTCCCCTCCCCTCCTGCAATGCTTGTGGGATGAAGGGGCTGGTTGAACAGCTGGCAGAGCAGAAGAGCTCCTAGATAGACAAGGTGTCTGGGACTCTCATTAGGCAGCACTCGCACACCCAGAGCAGGGACCCTGCATGGACACTGGCTGAGGTGGAGTGTGACCCACCAGATGCAGCCAAGTCATCTCCAGTCGCAGGCCATGAGGAGCAGGTCCTTAAAAGGGGAAGGGGCCCTGTGCTCAGGAGTCACTCACAAGCTTGTACCTCCAGTGAATGCCCTTCGCCCCGACCGCCTGGCCAGTGGTTCGCTGTGTTACATTCCATCGTGCCTCAGGAAGACTTACCTTCATCGCACCATCCATTGCGGCGCTGGGGGACACTTACCCTAAAGGATCCTGACATCTCCAGTGCCAGGCCTGTCCTGGGAGCGTGAGTATGCAAGTGTGAGTGTGACCCCCCCATCCCTTCTTTTGAGCTTAGCTATCAATATAATAAATGTGCTGCTTTCTGCCAAACTGTGGGGGGTCATTAGTCCTCCCTACACTTACTAGCTGGCCCAATTTTGGGTAACAGAAGCAACATTGCTGGGTCTGTCATTGTACCAAAGGGGGAGATGGTTGTCTATAAAGGAGGGTGAAGACTAAATGCATCCCATGAGGATAGGATTCAAACCCATGCATGCAGAGCACAATGGATTAGCAGTCCATCACCTTAACGACTCGGCCACCTCATCCGAGCTGTCAAGAAGTGGACAGGAGGAGAAATCTAAGGCCGGCAGAGATAGGGACACTAGGGAGGTTCCCAATACTAAGCATAAGCAGGGGCTGAATGAGCTCCCCCCTCACATCTAGTGAGGAGCTGGGGGAAGACTTCAGGAACAGGCCGTGTTTGCACAGACACCCCTACTCTGCCTAGCTATGCAGCATGGTGGGGCCGCTTCCCCAAAATGACCAGTTTGGGATGGTGGTGGGTAACAAATCACTTTAGGATTGAGTGGAATGAAATGTTATTCTCCTTCCTGTACGAGTGAAGGGCAGCGGAACGTACCTAGGCCGTCCTGACGGAGGGGTGGGTGGGTGAGGAATTGCTTTCAATGGACTGCAGAGAAGTGATTGAGGACGTCACCCTAACCCAGTGGGCCCCAAACATTTCACACTGCGCCCTCGTATCCATAGCTGTGGCCCCTCGGAAGCCGCGGTTGAGAACCAGGGCTGGGAGTGGGGCCGTTGCTTTCTGGGGAGAGGGGTGCGGACAGGGGTAAGGGGGTTGAGGCCGGGCTGGGAGCCAGGGGCCCAGGCTGAGGGGGGGGGTTGGGGAAGAGCTGGGACAGAGTGGGGCTGAGTGGGGCTCCCTCCCTGCCCTCCATGGGGGCTGGCTCAGGCCCTGAGGTGCCCCCATCAATCTTCCTCTGTGTCCCCCTAGGAGTCCTGCCCCACATTTTGGGGACCACTGACCCCTACTCGCTAAGCAGGGGCTGGTGATGCCAAAGCCCAGGGAAAGGGAGAACAAGTGCGGGGGCCCCAGCACCGGAACCCTGCCCCCCCCACTTCTGTGTGTGGCTCCGCCCCCTTCCACACCTTCCACCCACGGCCCCACCCACTGTCACCTCTGTTCCACCCCTTCCCCCACTGGCCCCACCCTGTCACTCCGTTACCCAGCCCCGCTGCGGCCCCCAGACCAGAGACGCTCTGTGCCCCTGCTGCAGCACCCGGGCCGTAGCAGGGAGTGGGAGCTCCTCCAGCCCTGCGGCTGACATGGGGGAGACTTTCCCAGGGGGGCCCAATTTGGCCAGGGCCCCTAGTCATGGGCCCCACTGTCTCCTTGGCAACGCAAGGTTTGGGGAGGCTGAGCCCCCCCGAGCCTCCATTATGAGCCGCCCAGGCTACCTCTGCTCAGTGGGTGGCCAGTCTCCCTGTGTCTCTGCTGTTCGTGCTGGGGAGCCCGGCCGGCCTTAGGGGTGGGGCCCCCGGCAGCCGCCCAGGGCTCCAGGGGGTCAAAGGGCACCGTGTGGCCGTGCAAAGGTGCTCACTGCTCTCCCCTGCCCCAGTGCTCCTCCGTGGCCCCACAGAGGGTGGGGGGAGCGAGGAGCAGCACTATGTGCTCCCTGCATCCTGGTCACTTTCCCCACCTGGGCTGGGCTGTGAGGGGAGCATCAGAAGCTGCTGCTCTCTGCCCTCCCCTGACGCAGCCCAGCTGAGGAAAGTGACCTGGATGCAGGGAGCTCGGATGATGTCCCTTCTTGCCCCCCTGCCCCTGCTAGGCAAGGCTGCTGTGTGGTGTCTCCATGGCTGCACTTTCAGTGATGCAGGTTTCTCTCTCCCATTTGTTCCAGGGGCATCCTACTAGATAAAATTGAGCAAGAAATGCTTCCCAGTGGTTTTTAGGACTGGAATTGCTATTTTCAACAGCCATTGCCATTTTTTTTCTAGTTTTGTTTGTTTAAAAGGAAGACAGTGATATTGCACTGGCAAATTCCCCATAGAAACAAAGAATAATAAAGGCACCTCAACTTTTCCATGCGGGAACCAGTTCTGTCTGTGTTCTGTGCACATCCAAAATTCCTGCTGAATGACCCACCCTGGGAGCAAGTTACCAGTGACCCAGGGCTGGGGCAGAAGGAGGGTGCAGGTGTGTGGGGGGAGTCCAGGGCTGGGGCAGCAGAGGGTGTGTGGGGGGGAGCACTGGTGGGGAAGGGGCAGCCCAGGGCTGGGGCGGCAGGGGGCTGCAGGTGGGGGGAAGGCCCAAAGCTGGGGCGGCAGGGGGGGTGCAGGTGGGGGCAGCAGAGCCCAGGGCTGGGGCGGCAGGAGGGTGCAGGTGGGGGCGTGGCCCAGAGCTGGGGCGGCAGGGGTGTGTGGGGGGGCAGAGCCCAGGGCTCGGGCAGCAAGGGTTGTGGGGGGAGGCCAGGACTGGGGTGGGGGCAGCCAAATTTTTTTTCCTTGGGGCGGCAAAAAACCTAGAGCCGGCCCTGCCTCCACACACTGTGAGGTAGGCAGGAGCGGATCATTATTATCCCTACTCGAAAGAGGGAGAAGCTAAGTCTGAGAAAGGAGAATTGACTTGTCTGAGGTCACACAGCCAGTCAGGGACAGAGTTGGGAATAAGACCCAAGAGCCCTGATTTTCAATATACCTGCCGCTGGAAATTTCCACTACATGCATCCGACGAAGTGGGTATTCACCCACAAAAGCTCATGCTCCAAAACATCTGCTAGTCTATAAGGTGCCACAGGACTCTCTGCTGCTTTTACAAACTAACCATCAGATCTTGAATTTCAGACATTGAATGACCTGAATAAAGTGCTCTGTGATGAGGTCCAGACCAACAACAGTGACAGTAATTATTCAGCAAGTATTTGAGGAGAACTACAATGTCAGAGAGAATCATGAACTGCTCAGAGACCATTAATGCAGAGAACAGCAAAATTCATCAAACATAGAACTGGTTCTGACGTATTTCCTTGGTCTTAAAAGAGAACAACAAGACCTGAGTCTCCTCCCTGTCAATAACCCCCTGCTGAGCCAATCAGGGTAGAGACTGAGGACGGGAGGCTGAGGGTTCTCACCAGAGAGCCCAAAGGATGGCCCAGGTCACTAGTGGGGATCACTGCCCGAGCACTATTTCAGCCCCACATTTTTGGGTGGACCTTCCACAGTGGGAACTGCAGAGCACTGCCCCGCAACAGATGGATCAGACTGAACAGGTTTCACACCTCGAGGAGGCTCTTACCTTCTAAACAGGGACGGCTGTTTTCTAGTAAAATCACTACAAGGGAAGGAGAAAACTCGAAAGAGGTTCCTCCTGGCGCTCACTTCCGTGAACCCGAATACTCTCTGTCCTCAAAGAGAGACCTGGAGAAGGAGACTTGCTGCAGCAAAGCCACAGGGGTCTCTGAGGTTTCCCTGGCCCCTCGCCCCTGTCCTGCCTGGCTGATGTCAGCATCTCTCTGTGAGGTCACCATCTCCCCACCACCTTGGACCAATAGGCTGAGGTCCTGCAAAAGGCCTTTGTGATGTCACTGCCACACCCCTCCCTTGCTGTGCCAATGTCCTGCCCCTGGCCAGGCACTTTGGAGGTTTGAGCTACTCCCTGTGGATCACCCCACTCAAGGAGCGTTCGGTCTAGGCAGCAAGCCGGCTAGACAGGGAAACATCAGATGCTGCTCCCACTGCTATACTCAGTTTTTTAGAAATTAGTCAACTTTCTGGCCAGAAGAGACTATTAGAGCATCTAATCTGACCCCCTGCATATCACAGGCCTCCCGTATGACACAAGAGCTACTTTTGGGGCAAACACATTCCAGAAAGGCATCTAGTCTTCATGAAATGACATCAAGAGATGGAGAATCCACCACTTTCCTTGGTAGCTTGTTCCTGGGATGAATCATCCTCGCTGTTGAATATTTGTGCCTTAGTTGTAATACAAATGTGTCTGTTTTCATCTTCCAGCCATTGGGTCTTGTTATTCCTTTCTCTGCTAGATTAAAGAGCCCTTTAATACCCAATCTTTTCTCTCCATTAAGGCACTTCAATGAAGTCACCTTTCAATCTTCTTTTGATAAGCTAAACAGGTTGAGCTCTTTCAATAGCTCCCTGGAAGGCATTTTTCTCCGGTCCTCAGAACCTTTGGTGGCTCTTTGCTGCCCCAGTTCCAATTTCACAACATCTTTTTCAAACGAGGACACCAAAACTGGAAGCAGTATTCCAGTATCATTCTCACTGATGCCATGTCACCTCCTGTGACGTTATTGACATAATCTGTAACTGTATAGATCACCGTTGCGACCACTGTTCTATATTTGCAGCCAATATTGTAGAAAGGTTGTCGTGTAAGGGGTCTATGGAGAGGTTCTGATTGGCTGATTATAATGATGCCATCTCTAGATGTGTATCATTTTTGTTGTTGACGTTATGAATATTGGCTCTATGCTGCCTGTATTTCAAACTTGTGCTCTGCTTCTGGGGAACACCCCAGATAAGTTGGTGTCAGTTCTGCCTCGCCTGCTTAATGGCCCATTAAGGACCATCAGCTCTACAATCGCCCCATTGAGAGAAGGCAGATACACCTTGTGACTCAGCAAGGTCTGCGGGGACCTGCCTATGGACAGAACTCTAAGGTTTTTCTGTGCCACGTGCTGGACAGAGTGTCCTTGGGACAATGAAAGCAAAGACAACATGGCAAGAGGCTATAAAAGGCTGATGCCTCGTCTCCATCTTATTTTCAGTCCTGCTTCATGTCTCCGGAGGGACTTTGCTACAAACTGAAGCTCTGTACAAAGGACTGAATGACCCATCCCAGCTGTGGATGGACTCCAGAGACTTGATTTGAACCTGCAGTTTATTCCATCACTGCTACAAGCCTGAACCAAGAACTTTGCCATTACTGTGTGTAATTAATTCCTTTAAAAATTTTAACTCTCATCTATATTTCTTTCTTTTTATGAATAAACCTTTATATTTTAGATGTTGTAAGGGAAAATCCAGTGTTATCCAAGGCCTTGTAGGCCCAGGCCTCATGTCAGGCTGCCAGGGCCAGACAGACAAGCCAAGCAGGGGGGGGGCACCGAGGAGACAGTGGAAAGTCCTAACAGACCCCAACTGAAAAACAATTTTGTAATATCCCCTACTGTCAACACGTAACCGCACAGAACAGACAAGTAACAACAGGAAAAGCCTAATATGGAAGAAATTTACTCCTGTTCCAATCAGCATTAACTTTGCAATATTTTTTTAGCAAAATAATAAGGAAATTATGTGTGTAACTTGCATATTACGATTGTGGTTTTAAGCTTTATAAGGCTGTCTGTAACCAGCTTCAGGGAGGCCATTTCCATAACGGTTCTCCCCTGCGTGCTTCTAATCAATAAAAGGCCTCAGGCTGATCTGATTGAAAACACAACACATGGATCAATTTTTCCATAACAATGCTAAAGGATTTGCAAAAGCGTGATTTGTGGGTAAGATCTGACTCATCTATTGACCTGCATCTGGGGCTTGGTCCTTTAAGAGAACCTTTTTTCTTTTACTGGGGTATTGGTTTTCATAACCATTCATCCCCATAAAGAGCGGAGCTGGTGATGATAGAAGGGAACTGGAATAGCTGAGGGAATTGGTTCTATGACGTCCGATTGGCCAGTGGGGTGAAACCAAAGCCCTCTCTGCATGGCTGGTGTGACGTGCTTTAATAGTAAAGGGCACCCAGCCTCGGGCTGTGACTGCCCTGCTCCAAGCAATTTGTCCTGAATTGATACTCTCAGCAGTGTCCCGCCAGTGGTCGCATTGTTACAGGGGCTGTCCGGGATTACAACTGGAAACTCTCCGAAGCTCAGGATGCGCTTCCTCAGCTAGGGAAAGTATGTAACCGACACACTTCCAGGGGGTGGTGGTGTGTCCCAGCTAGTGGCACCGAGATCACTTAGAGGGAGCAATAAAACATATTTTCTATACAGCCCTCGCTAACAGCTGGGTGGCTTTTAGTTCATGCTGTAGAGGCCCCCACACTAAGCTCCAGAGGTCCCCGGTTCAATCCCGCTCACCACCGCATCACCAACCTGGATCTGTCAGTATAACAGAGGCAGCTGCCACCCCAAGGAGAGAGCTGCCATGCCACACCCGGGTGAGAAGAGGTACCGAGCAGTGAGCTGACACCCTTCAGAGCTTCCTGTGATAAACGGTGAACTTAGGACAATAGCGAGGTGGTAAGAAGTGTTGCCCTCAGAATGGCCTGGGTCAGAGCCCATGGGAGGCCCTGGGCTCCCCCCCCCACCATCTGCTGCATCCTTCCCCCCAAAAGGGCCGAAACCCTGACCAAGAGGCAACATCCCCATGAGCAAAGACCATCATGAGGCATCTGTCTTCGAAAGTTTGCAGAGGATGCGGGAGCAGAAAGGGGAGAGAGGATGAGGGTGGCTCTTGGGAAGAGGGAGGGAGGGAGCCTTATGGGAAGCTCTTGTTTACCGCCATCAACCCAATGATCAGATCATTGATGCCTAGAATCTTCCCGGACATGTTGTAATTGATTGGATCTAGGTTTTAAAATGGGTACCACATTTGCAGATGGAAAAATGTCAACGAGTTGAGTGGAAGGCCATTGCAAGCTCAGCTAATTAGGCAATGTGGCTTATGCTCCATCTAACAAGCTCCTTAAAAAATACCTCCCAGTTTTCATTTGCATTGTTCTGTTTAGTATTTTTCGCCAAAACACTTTTACTAAACCTTTGGGTCAGCTTTGGAAAGTTAGCCCTTTCAGTGCACCAAATATAAATATTGCTGGTGAGGACTGCCCTCTATTGGTCATACGAATGGCCATACTGGATCAGACCAATGGTCCAGCCAGCCCAGAATCCTATCCTCCCACAGTGGCCAATGCCAGGTGCCCGCGAGGGAATTGACAGAACAGGGAATCATCAAGCGATCCATCCCCTGTCGCTCATTCCCAGCTTCCGGCAAACAGAGGCTGGGGACACTTCAAGAGCATGGTTTTCTATCCCTGCCCATCCTGGCTAATAGCCAATGATGGACCTGTCCGCCATCAACTTATCTAGTTCTTTGGTGGACCCTGTTATAGTCTTGGCCCTCACAACATCCTCTGGCAAAGTTTCCCCAGGTTGACTGTGTGTTGGGTGAAGAAATACTTCCTTTGGTTTATTTTAAACCTGCTGTCTATTCCTTTCATTGGGTGACCCCAGTTCTTGTGTTATGAGGAGTAAATAGCACTTCCTTACAGATCCAGACTAACATGGCTACCCCTCTGATACTTCCTTATTTACTTTCTCCAAACCTGTCATCATTTTATAGACCTCTATCCTAGCCCCACCCCCCAGTCATCTCTTTTCCAAGCTGAAAACTCCCCTCAGTCTTATTAATCTCACCTCACATGGAAGCTGTTCCACACCCCAATCATTTTGGTTGCCCTTTTCTGTATCTTTCCCAATTCCGATATATCTTTTTGAGATGGGGGACCAGCGCCAGTATTCAAGATGTGGGCATACCACAGCTTTAAACATAGGCAATATTATAGTTCTGTCTTGTTAGCCATCCCTTTCCTAATGACTTCCCAACATTTTGTTTGCTTTTTTGACTGCCGATGCACATTGAGTAGATGTTTTCAGAGAAGTATCCACAGTGACTCCAAGATCTCTTTCTTAAGTTGTAAGAGCTAATTTAGACCCCATCAGTTTAGACGTAGAATTGGGATCATGTTTTCCCATGTGCATTACTTTGCATTTATCCACATTGACTTTCATTTGCCTTTTTGCTGCCCAGTCAGTTTGGTGAGATCCCTTTGTCACACTTTACACTCTCTTTTGGACGCAACTAATTTGAGTTGGTTTGTATCATCTGCAAATGTTGCCACCTCACTGTTTACCCCTTTTTCCAGATCACTTAGGAGTATGTTGAACAGTGCTGGTCCCAGTACAGACCCCTGGGGGACACCACTATTTACCTCTCTCCATTCTGAAAAATCAGACCCTTTTGTTCTTGCCTTTGAACCAGTTACCTAACCCAGAGAGGACCTTCCATCTTATCCCATTTTGCTTCAGAGCCTTTGGGGAGAGACCTTGTCAAAGGTTTTCTGAAAACCTAAGTATACTATATCCACGGGATTACCTTTATCCACATGCTTGTTGACTCCCTCAAAGAATTATAGTAGATTTGTGAGGCATGATTTTCCTTTACAAAAACCATGTTCATTCTTCCCCAATGTAAGCAGGGGCAGACTCACCCGGCGGCACCTCCTGCTGGTCGTCTTGGGAATTAGCTCTCCAGCCATCAGAGCACCCCCTGCAGGCTGGTGATCCACCTTACCGCAGCTGGTCCCCTGTCCCTCCCAGGACCCCAGTGCCCCTTTTACCCTGGCAGTACCCCCTGGCAGTAGCCCCACAGTTCTGGGTCTCCCCCTCCCAGGGGAACCCCCACCCACTATCTCCACTTCACCTCAGTCTTGGCTACTGCCCAGTCTCCATCCAGCTCCCGTTCACTGGGGCAGACTGCAGTATGAGCCACTCATCACAGGCAAAGGGGTTTGGACCTGCCACCTCTGCTTCCCCCTGGGCTGCCCCATTGCAGCCCTGCACCTATTCAGCCTATAGTCAGGCCTGCAGCCTGGGGCTTTCCAGGCCAGAGCTCCCAGCTCCTCTGGCCATTCCCCAGCCCTGCTCCCACTCTAGGGGTCTTGCTTAGGTCCCTGCAGCCAGGCCCTTCTCTCGCTACAAACAGAGGGAGACTGACTGGGCTCCTGGCTCACAGCCTCTTCTAGGGGCCAGCTGGGCCTGACTGGAGCATGGCCACAGCTGAGCCTGCTTCCCCCAATCAGCCCAGGCTCCTTGCCCCAGCCCCAGTCCTCTCCTGGGCTGCTTCAAGCCCCACAGGGCAGGAGCAGGGGACCACCCCGCTACACCCAACAAAGTGGAGACCCTGGCGCACATTTATTTAGAGTGCGCCAGGCTGCAGCCCCTATACCGGCTCCTCACCAATATCCTATTGCGTTTCTGGCTGCACTTTTCCCCCTACCTCCTTCTCCATGCACTCCCTATCTGTGGCCCCACAAAGTCGCGGGATCTCCTGGTCAACCTCCTCCTCGCCCTCGCTAAAATGGCCATCTACACGACCAGGGAGAGGTGGTTGGCCAACAGAAAGTCCTGCGACTGTGGGGATTGTTTCCGGTCCTTAGTCCGTTCACGTCTCCGGGCGGAGTTCCTCTGGGCGGCGTCCGCTGGCTCCCTTGACACCTTCGAGGAGCAGTGGGCGCTGTCCGGGGTTCTCTGCTCGGTGTCCCCGTCAGGCTCCCTTCTTATGACCCTTTGACCGCACTCCTGTCTCTGTTCTTTTATTAGTTGTCCCCCGGAATTAGTGGGTTTCTGAGGCCCTATGGATCCTCCCCTTAGGCTGAGGGGGGGATCCATTAGCATTGGGCGTGCTTCCGCCTGCCCCGTTTCCCGGAATCCCAATAGCTACACCCAGCAAATCCTGGTTAGCTATGAGTCTAATCATTGGGCTCTACAATTCCACCCAATGTGCCTGGTACTGACGTTAGCCTTAGTGGCCTGTAATTGCCAGCTGCATCTCTGGAGCCTTTTTTATACACTGCTCCAGCCAGGGACTAAAGGCCGCCCCAGACTTTCCCTTTCTCCCTTCAGGGAAATCAAGTTCACGTTCTACAAGGAGCTAAAGAAGCCTCAACTCTGCATCTGAATTAATGTCACATTTCTCACTACCCGACGCAAACAAATGTCATTTCAATCCCAGGTGAGTCCACTTCAGTCATTCCTCAGCTTCATTCCTTCACCCTCCTGCCTTAGCTTAGGGCATTGCGCCACCCTGTGGGCGTTTCATGTCCCTCCTCAGTTTCACATAGACACAATTTCCTTTGCTGTTCAACGAACAGCAAAACCTTTCTGTGTCTCTAGTCTGAGTCAGGGCATTCAACTCCATCGAAACCTTCTCTCCTGCAATGGCAACTATCAGGCAGAGGGGACGTGGCCACCTTCAGCCCTGAGAGTGAGATATTCACTCTCCTCTTTCTTCAAGCTGCTGCTGTTAGTCCATAAAACATGTACTATGGAATAAAAAGCTGAGTTTACTCCAGGGTGAGGAAAGAAAGGAGCCACCAACTCCCCGAAAAATCTCTGTGCCCCAGAGAGAACCTGCCCCTGCTACTGGAATCACTGATGTGCTTCAGCTACAATGGGGAAAGCATCTGCTCTCATGGGGGTATAGCTCAGTGGTAGAGTGTATGACTGCAGATCAAGTGGTCCCTGCTTCAAATCCAAGTGCCCTCTAATGAGCTCTTATTAGTTTATTTTTATTTTTGAAAAAAGGGAAAACATTTTCATTTCCATTCTCCATTATGTTCAGGAGCTCCACTATACGGGGATGCTTGAAATGAATGTAAACACTCAACATTTCACTGTCCAAATGCATAAAAACCTAACACACCTGTCCATCAGCTGAAATCAGTTCCAATCCTCTAAGTGTCTAGTTTACGTTTTCATCAATTAAACAAAGGGATCATATGAATGTACATTTGCAGACCCCTCCTCTCCAGGGCTGTGCTGTGCAGAAGAACAAGAACCACATCCAGTTGGGGTTCAGGAGTCTGATGAGCAAAGGCCACTTGGTGCGGGCTAAAGTCACCAGCACTTTGGCTCCTTCACATTCAACCAGCAGCTGGGCCCCCAGGACAAGGCATGAGAAGAAGACAGTGGCTGTGAGCAGGAAAATAGCCACCAAGAAGCTGGCTAAAAATGTCAAGATCCCCAGGGAGGTCACCATGCCCATGTCTAGAATGTACTGACTGCAGCAGGGACCAAAAAGGCAGAGAAAAGCCCTCAAAAGTTCTAAGCTACCAAGCCCCAGAAGGTGATCAAAATCCTACCTAAAATCAAGACAAGATAAGGCTAATGTCATCTCCAAAGCCAGGGCTAAGGTAACACTGAAAAAGAAGTGGAGAGATTTCCATTGGGATGACTCCTGCTCCCCTAATGGCTCTGTTATGAATCACCATGGACCACCCGGAGAGATCAAAGTCCTGCAGGACAAACAGCCCCATGGACAGTATAATGAAGTGGTGGCAGTGGGGGGAAGTGTTGTGTTTTGTGTAACACCTGCCAGGTGAGTGATGCACTGACAGGGCAGCTGCCCATGAGCTCATTCTCTTCGATCTGCTTCTGCTGTTATTTCAGAGCCGGCACTAGCGGGAGTGTGTCCCTGTCACTTCACCAGCTCTAGACCAGGCTCTGTCTGCAGCCCAGCTCTGATTAATCCCACTTGTTAATGTATTCCTACTGCGATACTTTCCCAGTTCTCTGCCTCATTCTAACATTCCAGTCAGAGACGGAATATGGGGAGGGATGGACTAATTTGTGTGACATTCGGTAAGTTGCCATCGTATGTGACTGAAACCTCTGCTGGAGGTGGGCAGGAGCCTGTTACACACATAAAATAGCTAAGCTTTACCAAACTACCTACTACACATTCAAACCTTCCTGTACACACACAATAGAAATTGGGGCTCTGAGAAATGGCAACTTTCCTTTAACACAGATCTTTGTTTTCTCTACTTCCAGAGGCATTGAAATAGAAGCACATTACCTTTAAACAGCTGCTATTTCATGATCAGCAGCAGAGCCTCTGTAAATTTGCCACCCATAGAGCTGATTGTTTCTAACTGCAGGGTTAGCCAGACCATTCAGTAACATTATCGCTCTGTTCACAAAGCCTTTGGTTAGTGACGAATCATGAGACTTATCCCTCCATGCTGTAATTCCACTGACTCCAGTGTCTCTTTCCCCAGTTCTGGTTCCAACAAAATAAACAAATTAAAACAACCTTCAGAACTAACATGCTGTGGGAAAGTGGAAATGTTGATAGCTCAAATAATTCAGTTTCTTCTGTGTCTTGTGTGTGTCTATCTGCTTTGTGTGTGTGACCGGTGGGGCATTTTGTTTGCACCTGGCAGGTTCAACCCTGTCTGATTTGTCTGTGGGGAGGGGCCAGAGAAAACAGACACCCTGGCCTTCCAGCTTGGGGTTAGGTAAAGGAACAACAACTCTGTCCCATAAAAAACAAAAAATGTTACAGAAAAAGTGGTAGGAACAGTGCTAGAGAAACTGGTAAATAATCCCAATGCCCAGGCTTGAAGTAATCGGAAACACAGAATTCAAAAAGCAAAGCTCAGGGGCTATTTGGGGTTTATTCTCTGAGCTTAGCCATGTGCTATAGCACAGGGAGCACTTTGGGAAGTCTCCCATCCCACAACGGGGGAAAGGAAAAGGATTTTTAGGTTCTAGCATGGATTGAAGGAGGATGGTGATGGGGAATAAGGGAATCCCCCTGACTTACCCTAACTACGTCTGTTGTTACAATGGGTGAAATGACATTTTCCCCTATCCCTGCCCTGTTCCTGCTCTTTGTTATAGTTCAATATATTTTAAGCATGGAAAATGATAATAAAAATATCTGCTCCCCAGCACAACCTGAAGCAACATCAGAGCAACTGGGAATGAAACAATTGGTTCCCCAAGGGAGAACTCGATGACTAACAATTGCTGTGAAATGGGGGAACAGTATAACCGTGATGCTCAGGGTTTGTTTAGACTAGGGAAAGTGATGGAGTTTAGGTCAGGTCACGGGGAAAGCTAATGCCAACCCCTGCACCTGGGCTGCATCTGCACTACAAATGTTTACATTACGATCACTAACTTGAGCAGCCAACGCCATGTACAGCCCTAGTGGATGTCAGGCACAGGTAGCTTTAGCCTCAGTGTAGCTTGTTGGGATCAAACCTCTCCCCCACCTGGAGCTGATGAACATTCCTGGCAGGAGGGACACACACTCCTTCGACTCAAAGGAAAGGAGTTGATAGAAAAGATCACAGGACTGACCCCAAAGAAGGGTGAGCTGCAAAAGGCAGAAGAAGGCAACTGATCTGGTGGAGCTGAGAGACCTTGGTGAAGATGGTGCAAAAATCTTCTATCTGTGGCCCCACAGAGGGTGGGGGGAGCGAGGAGCAGCACTATGTGCTCCCTGCGTCCTGGTCACTTTCCCCACCTGGGCCGGGCTGTGAGGGGAGCATCAGAAGCTGCTGCTCTCTGCCCTCCCCTGACGCAGCCCAGCTGAGGAAAGTGACCTGGATGCAGGGAGCTCGGATGATGTTGCTTCTTGCCCCCCCCCCGCCCACCCCACCCCGCAGCCCCTAGCCCCAGAGGAGCAGCGTTCCAGGGAGGAGCAATGCCAGCTGCTCCATGCACACAGGTCAGTGTCCCCACGTGGGCCCAGGAGGGGACGCAGGGGTTAGGGGTGAAGGGGGGCAGGAGAGGGGCAGTGGCTGGTGGCACAGGAGGGGGCGCAGGGGTTAGGGGTGAAGGGGTGCAGGAGAGGGGCAGTGGCTGGGGGCACAGGGGGTGCAGGGGTTTGGTGAAAGGGGGGCTGGAGAGGGGCAGTGGCTGGGGGCACAGGAGGGGCGCAGGGGTTGGGGTGAAGGGGGTGCAGGAGAGGGGCACTGGCTGGGGGCACAGGAGGGGGCGCAGGGGGGAGGGGGGAAGGGGGAGCAGGAGGGGGGCAGAGGCGGGGGGCACAGGCGGGGGCGCAGGGGTTGGGGTGAAGGGGATGCAGGAGAGGGGCAATGGCTGGTGGCACAGGAGGGGGTGCAGGGGTTGGGGTGAAGGGGATGCAGGAGAGGGGCAGTGGCTGGCGGCACAGGAGGGGGTGCAGGGGTTGCGTGAAGGGGGTGCAGGAGGGGGCACAGAGATTACGGGTGAAGGGGGTGCAGGAGAGGGGCAGTGGCTGGGGGCACAGGATGGGAGTGCAGGAGTTAAGGGCAAAGGGGACACAGCGTAGGGGTTAGGGCACAGGAGGGGGCAGAGTTAGGGGTGGGGGAGGTGCAAGGGTCGGGAGTGCAGGCGCTGGCGGTAAAGGGGGAGGGGGATCGTCCAGGGGCGACGGGATAGGGCCAAAGTACAAGGTTTGCCCAGGGCACCATTTCCCCTAATGCTGGTCCTTGGTAACATGTCTTGCTGGGAGGGGGAGGGGAGAGACGAGGCGTTTTCTGTTTCTTTCCTCTCCATTTTCTGCTCCTTCCTTCAATTGCAGAAACCTCCCTTGTGTGTCAGATGGTGCAGTGACGCCCTCCCCACCCCAGGCCTCTGGAGCCTCTGGAGCAGGAAGATCCCAGGAGCTGAGGATGGATCCAGGGGTGAGTAGCTGGCAGGAAGGAGTCCTAGCAGCTCTTCTGGGAGCGCAGGGGAGGAACGACTCCCCCTTCTCTAGCTTCTCCCCGTGGGGCTCTGGGGAGCAGGGAGGGTTGTGTGATAAATTCCATCCAACTCCCCCTTTGATCCAAGCCGAGTGACGTCTCAGCTCTGCACGATCCCCTTGGCAGGGCCAAACAAGGGATGTTTTCCACTGCCCAGGAGACCCAGCCAGGGACTGATGTGCTGGGAAAAGGGTCCGTCTGAATTGCCAAGGCAGGAAACGAACCATCTACTGCAACGTCATTAACCACAAACAGAAATGGGGAAATGGGCAGGAACTCTGGCTGTTCAGCCATGGCCACACGTACAGAGCTGCACAGCAGTGAGTGTGCTGGGGAAGCTGATCCGAGTGAACAATTGGAAATGACCCTTCAGTGAGAACAGAACCAGAGTGTAGAAAGGCCCCTGTGTTAAGTGGTTGTGGCTGAGGCCTTAGGGAGCTGGGTTAGAAGCCACAGGGTGTTTCTGTGGAGGTTTGATTCTTGCCAGCTAGGCAAGGCTGGTGTGTGGTGTCTCCATAGCTGCACTTTCAGTGATGCAGGTTTCTCTCTCCCATTGTTCCATGGGCATCCTACTAGATTGCCAGCTGCTTTTCAACTGCAGTGTGGAGACTGTGTGTGTGGGGGGAGAGACAGTGTGTGTGTGTGTTGGGGAAGAGTGAGTGTGTTGAGGTAGGTAGGAGCGGATCATTATTATCCCTACTTGAAAGAGGGAGAAGCTGAGGCTGAGAAAGGAGAATTGACTTGTCTTAGGTCACACAGCCAGTCAGTGGCAGAGTTGGGAATAGGACCCAAGAGCCCTGATTTTCAAACTAACCCTCGGATCTTGAATTTCAGACATGGAATGACCTGAATAAAGTGCTCTCAGATGAGCTCCAGACCAACAACAGTGCACAGGACTTATTCAGCAAGTATTTGAGGAGAACTGCAACGTAGAGAGAATCATGAGCTGCTCAGAGACCATTAATGTAGAGAAGCAGCAAAATTCATCAAACATAGAACTGGTTCTGACTTATTTCCTTGGTCTTAAAAGAGAACAACAAGGATCTGAGTCTCCTCCCTGTCAATAACCCCCTGCTCAGCCAATCAGGGTAGAGACTGAGGGCGGGAGGCTGAGGGTTCTCACTGGAGAGCCCAAAGGATGGCCCAGGTCACTGGTGGGGATCACTGCCTGAGCACTATTTCAGCCCCACATTTTTGGGTGGACCTCCCACAGTGGGAGCTGCAGAGCACTGCCCTACACACACACACACCTCCCTCGTGAGGGGAACAGGAGAAAGGACAAAAGAAGCAAGAGACGAAGAGAAAGGAGGGAGGGATGGAGGAAAAGGTGAAAGAAAAAGGACAAACCCTAATGGCCCCAATGATTCTAAGAGAGAAAATCTCAGGTGCGCAATAAAATTCTGCCTTCTTAAGCTCCTGTTTTCCATGCCTAGAATTCAACTATCAGAGGGGTAGCCGTGTTAGTCTGGATCTGTAAAAGCAACAAAGAATCCTGTGGCACCTTATAGACTATCAGACGTTTTGCAGCATGAGCTTTCGTGGGTGAATACCCACTTGCATCCGAAGAAAAGGGTATTCACCCACGAAAGCTCATGCTGCAAAACGTCTGTTAGTCTATAAGGTGCCACAGGATTCTTTGTTGCTTTTATAGAATTCAACTGTCACCAGATGGATCAGACTGAACAGGTTTCAAACCTCCAGGAGGCTCTTACCTTCTAAACAGGGACGGCTGTTTTCTAGTAAAATCACTAAAAGGGAAGGAGAAAACTCGAAAGAGGTTCCTCCTGGCGCTCACGTCTGTGAACCCGAATACACTCTCAGTCCTCAAAGAGAGACCTGGAGAAGGAGACTTGCTGAAGCAAAGCCACAGGGGTCTCTGAGGTTTCCCTGGCCCCTCGCCCCTCTCCTGCCTGGCTGATGTCAGCATCTCTCTGTGAGGTCACCACCTCCCCACCACCTTGGACCAATAGGCTGAGGTCCTGCAAAAGGCCTTTGTGATGTCACTACCACACCCCTCCCTTGCTGTGCCAATGTCCTGCCCCTGGCCAGGCACTTTGCAGGTTTGAGCTACTCCCAGTGGATCACCCCACTCAAGGAGCATTCGTTCTAGGCAGCAAGCCGGCTAGACAGGGAAACATCAGACGCTGCTCCCACTGCTACACTCAGTTTTTCAGAAATGAGTTGACTTTATGGCCAGAAGAGACCATTAGAGCATCTAATCTGACCCCCAGCATATCACAGGCCTCCTGTAGGACACAAGAGCTACTTTTGGGGCAAACACATTCCAGAAAGGCATCTAGTCTTCATGAAATGACATCAGGAGATGGAGAATCCATCACTTTCCTTGGTAGCTTCTTCCTGGGGTAAATCATCCTCGCTGTTGAATCTTTGTGCCTTAGTTGTAATATGAATTTGTCTCTTTTCACCTTCCAGCCATTGGGTCTTGTTAGGCCTTTCTCTGCTCGATTAAAGAGCCATTTAATACCCAATCCTTTCTCTCCATTAAGGCACTTCAACACTTCAATTAAGTCACCTTTCAATCTTCTTTTGATAAGCTGGACAGGTTGAGCTCTTTCAATAGCTCACTAGAAGGCATTTTTCTCCAGCCCTCAGGACATTTGGTGGCTCTTTGCTGCCCCAGCTCCAGTTTCACAACATCTTTTTCAAATGAGGACACCAAAACTGGAGGCTATTCCAGTATCAGTCTCACTGATGCCGTGTCACCTCCTGTGATGTTATTGACATAATCTGTAACCGTATAGATCACCATTGCGACCACTGTTCTATATTTGCAGCCAATATTGTAGAAAGGTTGTCGTGTAAGGGGTCTATGGAGAGGTTCTGATTGGCTGATTATAATGATGCCATCTCTAGATATGTATCATTTTTGAAATTGACATTATGAATATTGGCTCTATGCTGCCCGTATTTCAAACTTGTGCTCTGCTTCCAGGGAACACCCCAGCCAGACAAGTTGGTGTCAGTTCTGCCTAGCCTGCTTGATGGCCCATTACGGACCATCAGCTACACAATCGACCCATTGAGAGAAGGCAGATATGCCTTGTGACTCAGCAAGGTCTGCAGGGACCTGCCTATGGACAGAACTCTAAGGTTTTTCTATGCCATGTGCTTAGGGAGATGTATTTTCCATGCCCTGGTTCCTCGCTGACCCAGAGAGAACAAAGGAACACGAAAACAAAAACCTTCCCCCACAGATTTGAAAGTATTTTCTTCCCTTATTGGTCCTTTTGGTCATGTGCCAACCAGGTTATCTGAGCTTTTTAACCCTTTACAGGGTATTTTATGCTACCTGTAGCTATACGTTTATGACACCCTGTAAATAGCAATCTGCAGAATCTGATCCTGAGAAAGGGCAGGGTGAAGGGAAGTGGCTTCAGCAGATTTACTGAGCATGCTCAGTTCATGTGAGCATGCTCAGTGCACCATAAGTAGCAAATTCCTACACACAGCAGTTTCTCACACTACACCTGAGGCAGCATGAGGCAGGGGCTCCATCGCTGTCCAGACCCCACCCAAGAGCAGATCTCCAGGGGCTGCGAGACCCTCAGCTTCTGGGACCTGTGTGTGGAGTCTCTCTTCTGCCCACCCAGGGCTGCCCCACCTCGGATGGGCACAGAAAGTGCTTCAGTGAAAGTCTGTCCCTGGAGCAGCCCCTCTGGCGCCGCAGCAGCAGCCCGCAGCTCAGCCCGGCTCCCAGCGCACACTGGAGGCAGCAGCACCAGCAGTGTCTGGTACCTTCCAAAGTCCGGCCACCAGGAGCTGCCCCACGGCTCTTTTCCTTGTTTTTCCTGCTTCCTTCCTACCAGCCCCCCACTGCTCCAGCCCCTTCCTGGCTCCTTCAAGCCCAACCCAGGCTGCAGCTGCCACAGTCACCGGGCCAGGGACTTTCTGAGGTGGGAACTAGCCCCATCTCTGCCAGAGCCCCGCCCCCCGGAGCTGCCCCACCCCCAGGCCGGGCCCGAGCCCCCCCCCCATGAGCGGCTCCACCCCTGCTCAGTGCTAGAGCCCCGTCCCTGCTCTGTGCCAGAGCCCCGCCCCAGGAGCTGCCCCGCCCCTGCTCTGTGCCAGAGCCCCGCCCCCAGGAGCTGCCCGCCCCCAGGCTGTGCCAGAGCCCCGCCGCCAGGAGCTGCCCCGCCCAGTTTGGTTTGTTTTTTTGCCGGGGGTGTGTGTGTGTGAGATCCAGATGGAGTTAGAAGAAGTTGGGCTGCAGAGGCTCAGGGAGATTGAGGGGAAACCCCTGGGTGTCCCAGTGTTGGCCAGGGATTGTACAGCACCTAGTGCAATATGGGGTCCCAGAGCCATAACTAGCTATTTTTGCACTCAAAGCAAGAATATAAAAGTGCCTCCCCCCCGCTGTGCCACCCAGCCCCCTTGAAACACCTCCCCAGCGCTGCCCAGCCCCCTTGAAACAACGTTCCCAGCACTGCCCGCCCCAAAGAAACAAACCCTCCTTCCCCAGCGCCGCCCCACCAAAACAGGTGTGGGCCAAAAAGGAAGGTTGGTGGGAGGGGGAAGAAATGGCACCCATAGAGTGACCACACAGCAGTAAAATAGGACCTGCCCCCTCCCCGCGCGACCCCAACAACACACCCCTTCAACCCCTAGCCCCCGCTGGCCTGCTGCATCTCCTCCTAGTCAGTCCCCACCCACCACTCGCCTCCCTGCACCGCCCTCCCCGGCCAGCAACCCCCCTCCCTGCCCCTTGAGCCCCGGCTGGCTCACCGCTCCCCTCCGTGCCCACCTGCCACTTGCCCCCCCGCCCGCCTCCGACTCGCCGGCCCCCCAGTCTACCGCCTCATTCAAAGACCCAGGGGTCACCATATTACTGCACACAGCAGTCACTCAATGCAGTTGTAGATAAATCTCTGCATTACGCATTTTTGTATATCTTGTCTATGACTTTGTATTGAACCTTGGTAATATGTTATAGGGGGCCCCTAAGGTAGTGTAATTAAGGTAATAGAAAATGTCTTTTGCTAGAAGTAGAATAAGATCTCCCCCACTTGGTAATCAGTCGCCCTGTGGAGTGAATGAGGTGGGACTGAGGAAGGCGTGGAAGGCAGCACCTCCAGACAGCTGCACCCCGTGGAGAGGGGCTGGGAACCCGACCAAGGCCAATCAGACTTGGCAAGTGGGCTGGCTAGAGAAGAGCTGACACACTGACGGCCACGGGGGTTAGGAGCAAGCACCTTCCTGTGGGAACCCCCTCTGTGCAGCACTGGGACAACCCCCAGCCCAGAGAAAAGCAGCAAAAAGGACCAACAGACACTGTCCCAGAGTTTGAATCTGGGAGATTTGCCCCTCTCCATCCACCGACTGCCGCTCGCCTCCTCACCCCAAGTATCTGGGTCAGCAGGTTTGTAGAAATTTTGGTGGTGCCAGAACACTCAGAGCCCACCCCCGAACTCTGCCACCCACCTGCCTAAGGTTCTGCAAGGGAGTTTGGGTGGGTGGAGGAGGTCTGGGGTGCAGGCCCTGCATTGGAGCAGGGGTTTGGGGTGTAAGATGGTTGAGAGATCGGACTCTGGGATGGAGTCGGGTGCAGGCTCTGGAATGGAGCTTGGGTGCTGGGTGCAGGCTCCGGGCTGGGGCACAGGGTGAGGGTGCAGGATGGGTGGACACAAGGGTGGCTCTAGGCACCAGCAAAGCAAGCAGGTGCTTGGAGAAGCCCATTTGCAGGGGCAGCAGCTGGAAGGGATCCAGCCTGGGAGCTGATAACCAACAGGGATCCCTGGGAGCTGTAGTTCCTTGGTTAGCTCCCTGCCTATAGAGCCAGCAATGGAGCAGGGAAAGAACTATATTTCCCAGCATTCCCTTGGCTGCTATCAACAGGAAAGGAAGGGGGAGGGAGTATGGTAGCTGAAACCTCATGCTGCACCTTGCTGCGAATGGAGAGCTCACTGCTAGAGGGGGGTGGCGCTGTGAATGGGGAACAAGTGTGCCCAAGGAGTAGGCGGCTTTGGCCCAGAAGCAGCAAAATTCATCAAACATAGAACTGGTTCTGACTTATTTCCTTGGTCTTAAAAGAGACCAACAAGGACCTGAGTCTCCTCCCTGTCAATAACCCCCTGCTCAGCCAATCAGGGTAGAGACCGAGGACGGGAGGCTGAGGGTTCTCACCAGAGAGCCCAAAGGATGGCCCAGGTCACTGGTGGGGATCACTGCCCGAGGATTATTTCAGCCCCACATTTTTGGGTGGACTTCCCACAGTGGGAGATGCAGAGCACTCCTGCAAAACACACACACACACCCTACCTCCTGGTGTTGTGAGGGGAACAGGGGAAAGGACAAAAGAAGCAAGAGACGAAGAGAAAGGAGGGAGGGATGGAGGAAAAGGTGAAACAAAGGACAAACCCTAATGTCCCCAGTGATTCTAAGAGACAAAATCTCAGGTGCGCAATAAAATTCTGAATCCTTAAGCTCGTGTTTTCCATGCCTAGAATTCAACTGTCACCAGCTGGATCAGACTGAACAGGTTTCAAACCTCCAAGAGGCTCTTACCTTCTAAACAGGGATGGCTGTTTTCTAGTAAAATCACTGTGACGTTATTGATATAAATTGGGACCATATAGAACATGGGTTGCAACCAAGGTCCTGCAGTGGCACCAAATCTTAGGTAAAGGGGGTCATATAAGGTGTCTAAGACCAGGTTATGGGTTGCTGGTTATAATTATGCTGTCTGTATTATTTTTAGTTGAAGTTATGTATATTGGCTCTATGCTGTCTGTATTTCAAGTTGGTGCTGTGCTTCTGGGGGAAGCATCCCAGACAAGCTGGTGTTAGCTATGCTTACCCTGCTTGATGGCCCATTAAGGACCATCAGCTACACAACTGACCCATGGAGAGAAGGCAGACACGCCTTGTGACTCAGCAAGGTATGCAGAAACTTGTCCATGTGACTGCAGACTCCATTTTGCTGGGATTTTCCACAGTAAGAACAAAGATTCTTACACCTGGAAAAGCCTATATAAGGCTGATGCATCATCTCCATCTGGTCTTCGATCCTGCTTCTACCTCTGGAGGGACTTTGCTACAAACTAAAGCGCTACACAAGGGACTGATGACCCATCCCAGCGGGGGATGTTCTCCAGAGACTTAATTTGAACCTGCAGTTTACTCCAGCACTGCTGCAAGCCTGAACTAAGAACTTTGCCATTACTGTATGTAATTGATTCCATTTAACCAATTCTACCTCTCATCTCTACCTTTTTTCCTTTATGAATAAACCTTTAGATTTTAGATTCTAAAGGATTGGCAACTGCGTGATTTGTGGGTAAGATCTGATGTGTATATTGACCTGGGTCTGGGGCTTGGTCCTTTGGGATCGAGAGAACCTTTTTCTTTTATTGGGGTGTTGGTTTTCATAACCATTCATCCCCAGGACGAGTGCACTGGTGGTGATACTGGGAGACTGGAGTGTCTAAGGAAATTGCTTGTGTGACTTGTGGTTAGCCAGTGGGGTGAGACCAAAGTCCTTTTTGTCCGGCTGGTTTGGTTTGCCTTAGAGGTGGAAAAACCCCAGCCTAGGGCTGTGACTGCCCTGTTTAAGCAATTGGTCCTGATTTGGCACTCTCAGTTGGGTCCCGCCAGAACCGCACCGTCACAATCACTACAAGGGAAGGAGAAAACTTGAAAGAGGTTCCTCCTGGCGCTCACGTCCGTGAGCCCGAATACTCTCTCAGTCCTCAAAGAGAGACCTGGAGAAGGGGACTTGCTGAAGCAAAGCCACAGGGGTCTCTGAGGTTTCCCTGGCCCCTCGCCCCTGTCCTGCCTGGCTGATGTCAGCATCTCTCTGTGAGGTCACCACCTCCCCACCACCTTTGACCAATAGGCTGAGGTCCTGCAAAAGGCCTTTGTAAGGTCACTGCCACACCCCTGCCTTGCTGGGCTAATGTCCTGCCCCTGGCCAGGCACTTTGCCGGTTTGAGCTACTCCCTGTGGATCACCCCACTCAAGGAGCGTTCGTTCTAGGCAGCAAGCCGGCTAGACAGGGAAACATCAGACGCTGCTCCCAATGGTACACTCAGTTTTTCAGAAATTAGTTGACTTTACGGCCAGAAGAGACCATTAGAGCATCTAATCTAACTCCCTGCGTATCACAGACCTCCTGTAGGACACAATAGCAGGTGAGGGAGGGGGGCTGAGGAGGCGAGTGGGAGGGGCTGGTGAGCCGGCAGCAGGGGACTGAGGAGACGAGCTATGAGTTGGTGGCTGACCTGTTCTGCTGATCTGGTCTGGCTCCCAGCCCCTCTCCAAGGGTTCCAGCTGTCTGTAGGTGCTGCCTTCCTCAGTCCCACCTCATTCACTCCACAGGGCGACTGATTACAAAGTGAGGGGAAGATCTTATTCTACTTCTAGCAAAAAGACATTTTCCTTTTACCTTAATTATACTACCTTATAGACCAAGGTTCAATATCACCATTTTGGCAGGGCGGTGCTGGGGAAGGAGGGTTTGTTTCCACGGGACGGGCGGAACTTGGGGGGGGGGGATTGTTTCGGGGGGGGGGCTCTGCAGCGCTGGGGGGTGGTGTTCGGTGAGGCCGGGGGGGTTTCAGCCCTCAGCTGTTTTCTTTGGAGTAATATTGCCCTCGCCGCTTACGAGTTGTGCAGGCCTGGACAAAACCACAGACTCTGGACTCAGCATTCAAGTATCCTGCGGTCTGAACTTTGCATCTGATACATTCCCTCATTGGCTACCATTGTTTGGCCAGCAGGGAAGTGCTTCTTGTCCAACAAGGCAGCCAGACTGGGACCCGTAGGCATGGAATGGCGCTGAAGGAATCAGCTGTTTCTCTCTGTGCTTCATCTAACTTTGGATCCAAATGGTAAAGACAGTTGTGCCCAATTTAATCATGGCGTCCTTCAGGAGTGTGATCAATGCCACTTAACTAGGGAGCAGGGTTCTAAAAATAGTTTACCTGGGCCACAGGTCACCATAGTTTCCATCCCGGGGGTGAAAATCAACCACTAGTACCTGCAATTTCTACCTGAGCTCTTGTCAAATCTTTGACATTCCTTGGAGTAATTTTACACTTCTCTGGTGTAGAATTCTTCACCAACCGCACAACAGATCAATAGCGACAGTGAGGTACAACTCGCCCAACTATGCCCTTTTATTTCTTTAATCTGGTGGCACAGATTTAAATTAGGGACTAAATTCAGGTGCGACTTAGAATCCCTGTAAGACAACAAATGTCAGGTCTCTATTAAAAACAGGTATCTTTCTGCAGCTACAGCACATTCAACATGGATTTCATTTTCTACACATTTGCGGCATCTCCCAGGGGTGAGCTGATGAGAAAAGTCACTTCCATGTTTCCCATCTCTATCTAGACAGGGATTGTATTTCCCAAATAACAGGCAACATGCAGCTAATGGGGAAGGAGCCACTTCCTGCAGGGCCTGGGCCACAACGGCTTTGGGAGCCCAATGCATGGACACTTTGTTTAGTTACAAGTTATTTACGAGGGAATCCTCTTCCCAGCCCTTTAGAAAAAATACTGACCTAACCAATTGCACAACAGGGGGACTGGGATGGTGATGGGGTAAATCAGAGGATTCCCTTATTCCCCATCTTATTCTGTTGTTACAGAGGGTGAAATGACATTTTTCCTATCCCTGCCCTGTTCCTGCTCTTTGTTATAGTTCAATATACGGTATTTTAAGTGAGAAAATGGTAGGAACAATATCTGCTCTGCAGCACAACCTGAACCAACATCTGAGCAACTGGGAGTGAAACAACTTCTTCCCCAAGAGTGAACTCGATGACTAAGAATTGCTGTGAAATGGGGGAACAGTATAACCGTGATGCTCAGGGTTTGTTAAGACTAGGGAAAGTGATGGAGTTTAGGTCAGGTCAAGGGAAAGCTAATGCCAACCCCTGCACCTGGGCTGCATCTGCTCTACAACTATAATTGTCTTGTTACACCAAGATCACTAACTTGAGCAGCCAACGCCATGTGCAGCCCTAGTGGATGTCAGGCTCAGGTAGTTTTAGCCTCAGTATAGCTTGTTGGACTCAAACCTCTCCCCTACCTGGAGCTGATGAACATTCCTGGCAGGAGGGACACACACTCCTACGACTCAAAGGAAAGGAGTTGATAGAACAGATCACAGGACTGACCTCAAAGAAGGGTGAGCTGCAAAAGGCAGAAGTAGGCAACTGATCTGGTGGAGCTGAGAGACCTCGGTGAAGATGGTGCAAAAAATCACTATGTGGGAATTAGCAAATGTGATTTTAAACAAAATAAAACAAAAAAAGCTTTGGCCAGCCCTAGTCAAGGGATTTATAATAGTTCACTCTCATGTGGATTTTGCGATGTCTAATAAGGCTTGAGCGGTGATTGAAGCTTTTCCCGCACTCAGAGCACGTGTAGGGCATCTCCCGTGTGGATTCTCTCATGTCTGATAAGGTGAGAGCTCCGCCGGAAGCATTTCCCGCACTCAGCACATGTGTAGGGCTTCTCCCCTGTGTGGATTCTCCTGTGTGCGCTCAGGACAGAGCTCTGATTAAAGCTTTTCCCGCACTCAGAGCACGTGTAGGGCTTCTCCCCTGTGTGGATTCTCTGATGTGTGATAAGGTGAGAGCTCCGCCCAAAGCTTTTCCCACACTCAGAGCACCTGTAGGGCGTCTCTCCTGTGTGGATTCTCTCATGTCTGATAAGGTGAGAGCTCCGCCCGAAGCATTTCCCGCACTCAGAGCACGTGTAGGGCGTCTCCCACGTGTGGATTCTCTGGTGTCTGATAAGGTTTGAGCGCTGATTGAAGCTTTTCCCGCACTGAGCGCACGTGTAGCGTCTCTCTTCCAAGTTGATTCTGTTGCGTGGAATAAGGGCTGAGTGGCTACTGTAGTTTTCCTCTGGCCTCTGCTGAGTCTCACAGGCTTTTGTGTTTTCTGGGAGTGCACAACTCCTGGAAACATTCCCTTTGGATCTTCCTGATAACATCCAATGTGGATCTACTTGCACAGTGTCTTCCTGCTGGGGTTTCTCCTCCTCGTTCTCACTCACCAGCCCATCGCCGGATGGGAGACAGAGAGAATCGAGACATAGGTCACTCCCTGAGCCTGAGAAAAAGGAAATGTCAGAGAGAGGAATGGAAAAAGGGATGAACAAACCAAAATATATGTGGAGGAGAGATCAATCCTATCAGGTGCTGATTTTCCCCAAACCCTTCCACAGAGAAGAGAGGAAGGCATCAGTTCTGGGTCCTCATTGCACCATAACCCTCATGGGAAAGTGAGATCGGGGAGGGACCCGCTGCCAGTTGTCAGTCAGAATAGGAGGGAAGCCATGAGTGACATCTGCCATAATGATTCTACATCTGCAAGGAACAATCCTGAACTTGGAGAGCTCACAGGGTCTTTGTAGGGCATCCCAAATGTATCCTGCATTCCCACACAGCTGTTGAGTTGTTTAACCAAGTCCTCACCTGTGCAGGCAGTTCTCGGGACCACTTCTTTCTCAGAGCCCTGGAGGTCCGGGACCCATGGTTCTTCCTCGTTCCAGCTGCGAGATCACAGCAGGTTTGGAAATTGGAAACCCTACTGCAGGCAAAGAAAACAAGGGAGGTCAGTGGAATTTGTGGGATACTTGTCACAAAGAATATTCCATAGTTTTAACCCCATCTCATTTTTAGGCAGTAACATCTGTAGCCCTCAGGATTCATCTGCTTGCCTGCATAAATATCTCTTTTTTTATAAGTACAGTACTGTGATAGGTTTATTAATTCTTATTAAAAATGAGTTTGGCTGTAATGCAAGAAACCTACAGGCCAAAAACCTGCATTTTAAGCTAAAGCAAAGTTGGCATAGCTATATCCTGTGCCCTTTTACCCAGAAAAGGAACTGTTTTTCCTATACCCAAATAAAGTGCCTATGCTTAGGTCTAAGACCCTTTACCTAGACCAATAGACAATGAAGAATAGCAAAGGGGATTTTTCAAAGTTATACTCACAGACTTAACAAGTACCCCACAAGTGCGCAGATACCTGTCATCCATACGCACACACATACTAGCCTATGGAGTAAGCGTACCCTAACATTTCTATGGGGAAGACTGAAATTTGGGCATAAGAGGAAGGATTTCCAGCATTTATTTCTATAAAAAGAGGTAACCTACCTCACTATGGTATCCCCACCCCCACCTCGACCTCCTCCTTCTTCACTACACTTCACCATCTTCAACTACGTATTCATGCTATCCATCTACGATGGTATTAACCAGTAATAGGCCACACTTATTTTCTTTTCAAACTTTAAGTTCAAAAGGGACTCGGCTAAGCTTGGTCTCTCTAAATGTTATTTTAGTTTGTGTATTAGATTATTTAGTTGAGCTAAAAAATAAATTCTAAAGTAGCTTTGACAGCTCTTTGCATTAGTTTCCTCTGCAAGAGGTGTGAAACCAGAACCGCCAGAGGCGAGGCCAACGCCAGTTTATCAAAACAGGGTGTGAATATTAACCAAGTTTGCAGCACATAATATTGTATCATCATATATATCTCTTGAATAACAGTAATACAATTGTAACTCTGTAATTCTACCTGTTTTACAATTTACTTACTATTTCACTGAGTTTAATAAAAATTCTTTGACTATATCTGTCTCCGTGTGAGCTTCCTGTCATACCCGCGAAGGTCCCTTTATCAATTCTGTGGAACCTGATTTGAATCACAAACTTTTATCTTCTGATCAAACAAATTGGCGAGCCTAAACCCATATTAATTAATATAAATGATTAAGTATTATTATTAATTAATTAAAATAATTACAATACAAATTAAATTACGTTGATAAATCAAATCAACATTACTCACATACCCCAAATAAGGCTACGCATCCCAAGGCCATCTTCCTTGGCTCAAAGTGGCAGGAGAGTTACTATTATAACAAATCATATTCACTACCTTAGTGCCTAAGGACCAACTAACAGTGGGTCCCCATTGTGCTAGGCAAAGTGCAAACAGAGAACAGTAGATGGCCCATGCCCTGAAGAATTTACAATCTAAATCAGGGGTAGGCAACCTGCAGCGAGCTGATTTTCAGTGGCACTCACACTGCCTGGGTCCTGGCCCTGGTCCGGGGAGGGGGCGGGCTCTGCATTTTAATTTAAGCTCTTAACCATTTTAAAATCTTATTTACTTTACATACAACAATAGTTTAGTTCTATATTATAGACTTATAGAAAGAGACCTTCTAAAAACGTTAAAATGTGTTACTGGCACACGGAACCTTAAATTAGAGTGAATAAATGAAGACTCGGCACAGCACTGCTGAAAGGTTGCCGACCCCTGATCTAAATAGACAGGACAGACACCGAATGGGGGAAGGGCTAGAACCCACTGTTAGAATAGAGTTATTCAGGCCTGCCTGTAAAGCCTAGACTTTAAGAACTTAGGGTATTTTTATCACTTTGTCTTTATACCCTGTAACTAGCTAAGAATCAAAATCTCAGTCTGCCTGTGTCTGGGCCTTCTCTCACTAGGATAGGCTGAGCCCTTGTTCTTACGCTAAGGCCTTTGGCTAAGCAGCAGGGGCAGCCATAAGCTGGGAAACATAGCATCACATCCTCACATCCCAAACCAGTCACACTGAAATAAGGTGCTATTGGGCTGTTAGGAAGTCGATCCTGTCCTGATAGTGCCCATCACCACCAGATAAAGAAATAGATCTTAAGATGGTTAAAGAAAACTTAGTTTGCCAGCATCCTGTCTGGCAAGAAATTCCTTATCAATGGTTGTGAAACCCTCATTTCTGTATTGTTCTATCTTTATGGCTACCACTTTTACTTGTTAATCAGTCTGGTTCTCTAATTGTTTCTGTCTGCTGCATAATTAATTTTTCTAGGTGTAAGTTCATTAGGGCAGTGGAATATGCTTGCTTGGAAATAACCCCAATAAACATCGCATTATCTGTGCTTCAGACTTCTGGTCTTTTGCTGCTTGCTGTCTGCATGACAAGAACCAGGGAAGTGGGAAGGTGAAGGGAAAACCCTAACAAATGGACATGACCTGATAACCAAGAGGTAAGCCTTTAAGGAAGGTTTTAATACACTTTGGAATGGATCAGGGATTCCCATGAGGACTGAGAGGGAGCGATGGTAAACACACATTTAGATCCTTTTCTTGTTTTATATCTTTTCCCCATAAGGCTGAACCTCTGGCACTGTCATGGATCCATAGGATCTGTGCAATGCCCTGGCTTTTAAATAGTCCTTGGGAGGTGCCTCTTGAGTGCACTAGACCCCAAGGGCTCCCACTCTTCCACAAGGACAGGCCACTTAGCTTCAACACCTGAGACTGAGCCACTTCCTCGGTGCCCTTCCTCCACACTCCTCTCCACTTCTTCCCATTACTCTCAGCCAGCACCACCTTCCAGCACCTTGGGAGCTTCTTGTGTTCCCTCCTCATATCTCACAACCTCCTCCCTCTCGGCTGCTTCTTAGCTCTAGTCCTGCACACACCTCCCCATGTCCTGGCACCCCAGAATTATCTACTCCCCTTCTCCTCCTCCCACAGCTCTGTTCTCCCTTCATCCGTGGGGTCCTGAATGGCAACATTATACGCTCTCCTATCAAAATAGGAGCTCATCTGACTGTCACACAAGCCATGCATGAGTCATACACCCATTTACTCAATTTAGAATTCTACAGGAGGTATATTTTCCTCTTAAAATGAGGAATAGGCATGAAAGCTACAGTTATTAATGTATCCAATAAGGATACATTAAATGGAATTTTAAAATGACTGACGGCACCAAAAAGGCACATGTCCAAAAATGATACTAGTGGGTGGGAGATAAGGCAAAAAAAGGGGGGGCAAGGAAACTTGTCAAAACTTGTATGACAAATAAAGGTATAAAGTTATCACTACTCAGGTTCTTTAGAGACCCCACAGCTTCTAATAACCCAGGGGACAGGAACCCTTACCCAGCGAGGTCACCGTCTCATAGTTCTCCTGCATGACATCCCTGTAGAGGGCTCTCTGAGCGGGGTCCAGCAGAGCCCCCTCTTCCCTGGTGAAATGCACAGCCACCTCCTCGAAGGTCACTGGCCCCTGAAAGAGAAAGAGTCCAACACTCAATACCTGCTGCCCCACTCACAACCCCACTGTTCACAGAACAGCAGCACCAGGTAAATAGAAGCTCCGGGAGGCACATGTTAACAGAGTCCCACCCCACCTTGCCTAAAGCATCCAGGAGGCATCAGAGGATAGAAAGAGAGAACCTTTGTGTCTCCCAGCTGACAGACGGAGGCAGGGTCATCACATTTATCACATAGCTACTAGCCAGAGCTTAATATAGGATATTGGGCTGTCTCTGGACCCTGCTGGTAGCTCCCTGGTAGGAATCCCAACACTCTCCAAATAAAATATATGGAAGAAAGGGGAAGTTAGAATCTAAGTTAGAAGGTCAGAATTGTAGAAAGTTGGTAAGGAAAGCTAACATAAATCAATGATTAACCAATGAAAATAAGAAGGAGGTTTTTAAAAGTACAAAATTAATCCTAACAATGGTAGTGCTACATTACTAGATGGAAATGGCAGAATTATCAACAATCATGGAGAAGAGGTAAAAGTGTTCAATAAATATTTCTCTCCTGGATTTGGAGAAAAACAGATGATGTAACTCATATCATAAGATATTGACACTAACAGTCTTTCCATTTCAACAATAACTCACAAGGACATTAAACAGCAGCTATTCAAGTTAGATGTGTTTAAATCAGTGGGTCCAGATAACTAGAGTTTTGAAAGACCTACTGGAGGAGCGTGGTGGACTGTTAATTTTAATTAGGACTTGGAACACTTGGGAAATTCCAGAAGACTGGAATAAAGCTAATGCTGTGCCAATATTTTAAAAAGTATAAAAGAGATGACGCAGCTAATTACAAGTGTGTCAGTCTGAAATCGATACTGGGCAAAAGAATGGAGCAGCTGATACTGGATTTCATTAATAAAGAAAGGAGAGTAATGTAATTAGTATCCATTAAAAAGGTTTAGACACAATAGATTCTATCAAACTAAGTGGATATCCTTATTGGATGAAATTAAAAGTTTGGTTGCAGCTAATAGTACTGATGTAATATACGTAGGCATATGAGTTGCTTCAGCACAATATTTTGACTAGAATGTACAAAATACACACGGCATACATTAAATAGATTAAAAACTGGGATTTTAAATAGGGAACCATGGTTGAGTGGATTTCTTTCTAGGGGGTTCCCGTAAGATTGGATCTTGGCCCTGTGCTATTAACATTCTTATCCATGACCTGGAAGAGAATATAAAATCATCACCGATAACGTTTGCAGTTGCCACAAAGATCGGGGGTGGGGGTAACTAATGAAGTGCCAGTAGATTCAGGCTCCAGCACTGGGAGTCTGGGAAGTTTTCCCAGCCCTGCCTGGACGGTTATTTCCTGTTCCACAAAGAGGGCAAGTTCCATTCCCAACACCTGTGCCTTGACATTAGGAGCTATCTGACACTACAGTCCATATTCAGCATAGTGGCAGGATTATAATATGATTAGGACATGAGGCATTTTGTACAAGATGAGTCACGTGCGGTGTCACTGGAAAAGTTATGATTTGCTGAATATGATTATCCTATTTGTGTGCATGGATCATGTTTGTATCTGAAGTTATGGATATTGACTCTGTATCTGTCTTTCAAATGTGCTTACTCTGGGTAACACCCACAATGAGCCTTTCAGGTACAACAATGAAGAAGCCAGACAGTTCATGGCTCATCAACAAAGACAATGGACTGTGGAAGAGCTTAGCCTTCCTGTGAATGTGCCAGCCAGCCTATGAGTCATGGCTACTATGACTCAGCAGGGCACTCTAGGGCATGTGACCAGACCACATGACAACGAACTCCATTTTGGTACCTGTATTTTTCCACAAACCGGACTGGGAACTGAGTTTGGAACAAATGGTTCCTGCCCTATGGAAAAGCTACATAAGGTGGGGTGTGACATCATCTCTTGGCCTCATTCCCCACACACAAGAGAACTCCTGGCAGCACCTGAGCAACAAAGACTGAAGTGGGGGAAGTGCTGGTCCCAGGGTAAAGGGATTTCTAGGTTGTGTATGGAAACTTGGTGGACTATCATCAGTCAGGGTGAGAAATTGCTAATTCAAATTCTATCCAGATAGTATGTTAGGCTTAGTTTGAGTTTTTGGTTATATAAGTAATCTGCTTTGATCTGTTTGCTAACACTTATTGCTGGGAAATTGGCTGTTGTCTTCTCTCTCTCCTTGAGCGGCTCAGGTAAAGCACTCAGGTAGCTTAGTTGGCTGCATGGCGCCACCTGCTGTCGTGTTGGGTGATAACAGGCCCTGGAGAGGCTGGCTGAATCTCCAGCAAAGCAGTGTGAGAAGGGCCAGCCCAGCTTGAGGGTTAGAGCAGCGGTCCCCAACCTTTTGGCACTAGGGACCGGTTTCAGAGAAAAATAATTTCCGCGGACCTGCCCCTATCTGACCCCACTCACTTCCTGCCCCCGACTGCCCGCCTCAGAATCCCCGACCCATCCTGCTCCTTGTCCCCTCACCATCCCCCAGAGACCCCCACCACCCTGGGACCCCACCCCTGCTCCCTGTCCCCTGACTGCCCCAACCCCTATCTCCCCCCGCTGAGTCCTGACAGACACCCCCCCCCCCGGAACACCCACAAGCCAACCCCCGGCATTCCCTGACCGCTCCCCCAACCTCCGCCCCCTCTCTGTGCCTTGACTGTCCCCAGGACTCCCTGCCCCTTAGCCAACCCCCCTGGCCCCAGCCTCTTACCCCCGGCTCCCTCCTCACCCGGAGCCTCAGTGCCTCGCCCGACAGCTGCAGCGTGTCTCCGGCGGAGCCTGAGCTCCGTCCTGCTCCGAGCCACGTGGGGAGGGGGCGGGGCTGGGAGCTCCACGCCGAGCGGAGGCAGCTGAGCTCAGCCCGGAGCTTGCAGCCCCGCCCCCTCACCACGCGGCTCTGAGGGGGCGGGGCTTAGGGGCCCTGCCGGAGACATGCCGCTTGATGTGCTAGGGGTCGGTTCGCGGCCCGGTTCCTAACAGGCCACGGACTGGTACCGGTCCGCGGCCCAGGGGTTGGGGACCCCTGGGTTAGAGGGCACAGCGGTTCCCAGACTGCCCCCTGGGGTGACAACCCATCACACCCTAAACTACCCTAGTGTCAGCAGGTTTGTCACATCCTGTCCCCTCCCTTTCTCCACCCAGGATATTTCCTGCCTCCCACCATCTCTAGCAGCTCCCACCAGTGGTGAGCTCCAGCTGGGTCGCATGAACCGGTTGTTAAATTTAGAAGCCTTTTTAGAACCGGTTGTTCCAGGACAACTGGTTCTAAAAAAGCTTTTAAATTTAACAAATGCTTGGGCAGCTGTCCACCCGGCCCCAGCTCACCTCCCCTTCTCCTCTGAAAGCTCCACCCTTCTTCTCCTCCCCCTTTGAGGTTGTGGGGGGCTGGATAGGGGTTGGGGCAGTCAGAGGGCAGGGTACAAGGGGGCTGAATGGGGGCAACGGTCCCGGGGGGCAGTCAGGAAGGAGCAGGGGTTGGATGAGGTGGTGGGGGGCAGTGAGGGACAGAGAGAAGGGGTGGTTGGATGGGGCAGAGGTTCCAGGGGGGCATCAAGAATGAGAGCAGGGGTTTGATGGGGCGGCAGGGGCAGTCAGGGACGGGGATGGGTCAGGGGTCCCCGGGAGGGTGTCAAGGAGCATGGGGGGTTGGAAGGGGCACGACCCCTGGGGGGGCATGACCCCCTCGTGAGGTGAGGACAAGGGAACCTGTTGTTAATATTTTGGCAGCTCATCACTGGCTCCCACCATCCTGTACATTTACTGCTTCTTTCCCTCCAAGCAGAACCCACCACCAGCTCCCTTAGAATCCCTTACCTGAGCCAGCTCCATTGCAGCCATTTCCTTCCCCTGGGGAGGGGATGATTTGGGGAGAAACGTGGACGTTATTCTGTAACCTGCTAGGGCGAGAAAGGCAATGTGAGAGAATTCAGACAGGGTTTCTGTCCTTTCCACATGTCGATTCCCCCCAGCATTGTTCCCTGCTAATGGACATTCTAGGTTCTGCCACACTGTGAAGCACAGAGTGACCTTATCCCAGTACAGGCCTAGCCCCCTCCCACCAGGGTGTAGCCCTCTGACACATGATGAAACCCTCCCAGGAGCAGAGTCTCTCTCTTACACTTATCAAGTTTTGGGCGATACCAAGCTGGGAGGGGTTGCAAGGACTTTGGAGGATAGAACTGAAATTCAAAATCATCTGGACAAACTGGAGAAATGGTCTGAAGTAAATAGGACGAAATTCAATAAGGACAAATCCAAAGTACTTCATTTAGGAAGGAACACTCAGTGGCACACATACAAAATGGGAAATGATGGCTTAGGAAGGAGCACTGCGGAAAGGGATCTGGGGTCGTAGTGGATCACAAGCGAAATAGGAGTCAACAGTGTTGCAAAAAGCAAGTATCATTTTGGGAAGTATTAGCAGGAGTATTGTAAGCAAGACACGAGAAGAAATTCTTCCGCTCTACTCCACGCTGATTAGGTCTCAACTGGAGTAATGTGTCCAGTTCTGGGGCCACATTTCAAGAAAGATGTGGACAAATTGGAGAAAGTCCAGAGAAGGGCAACAAAAATGATTAAAGATCTAGAAAACATCACCTATGAGGGAAGATTGAAAAAAACTGGGGAAGACTCAGAGGGGTCATGACCATAGGACAAGAAGCAATGGATTTAAGGCAGTTTAGGATGGAGATTAGGAAAAAAACTCCCTAACTGTCAGAGTGGTTAAGCACTGGAATAAATTGCCCAGGGAGGTTGTGGAATCTCCATCACTGGGGATATTTAAGAGCAGGCTGGACAAACACCTGTCAGGGATTGTCTAGATAATACTGAGTCCTGCCTTGAGGGCAGGGGACTGGCCTAGATGACCTCTAGAGGACCCTTCCAGTTCTATGATTCTAAGAACCAAAGGCCAGAGAAGAGCAGAATCAAAGGAGTCACTCTGGGAATTCTCACTGTCACTGTCCCCAAGGCAGCTCTCTCAGGTTAACTAAGTTGTTGGATGCTCCAGCCTTTATCCAGTCTCTCCTGGCAGTGCCCCCTTCATGGGCTGGGCCTAGTTTTAGCTTTTGGGAAGTGTGACCCCAGGGGTGCTGAGACTGGGCCTTCTTGCCGCAGCACATCTTGTTCCTTTCTGTGGCTCCCCAGTGAGTCCAAATGAGTAGATACTCCTCATACAGACTGTGAACATAAGAAGGGCCCACTGCATCAGAGCAATGGTCCATCTAGCTCAGTGGCCAATGCCAGGTGCCCCAGAGGGAATGAACAGAACAGGTAACTTCAAATGATCCATCCCCTGTCACCCATTCCCAGCTTCTGGCAAACAGAGACGAGAGACACCATCCCTGCCCATCCTCCCTGTGACACTGGCAGACGAGGTGTTAGAGGCGTGTGTAAGAGCTATGTCTTAATTGAACAAGGACAAACACACAGTGGAATCGGTCTGACTCACCTGTGTTAGTATTGTTAAAACAGGTATTAGGATTCTAAGAACATGTTTAGACTTTATTGAGTGCTTGTGAGTTGCTTCCTGGGTTAATATCTGACTAGTTGCATTGTGAGCCTCTGTGGCTCTGTAAATCACCAGACAGGAGAGAGACTTTACCTAGGTGAAGTGCTGATTGACAGCCGAATGCATTACACCCTGCCTGGCAGGAAAGGTCCATCCACACCAGAGAGACTATTATGGGATGTTAAAGACAAAAGACTGTTGTGCTCTTGACTTCCCATTAGCTGAGTTTGCAGCTCAGAGCACATGGCAGGAAGGGGATGAAAAACCCCATGCAGAAGGAACTGATGATCTGTATGCTGCTTGGACTCTGGGGGGCAAAGTTCCTAGGCATAAGCACGAGATCCCCAGCTGCTTAGCCGGGGTTAGTCCTAAAGAATATGCAGAGCTTGCTTATTAGAGAAGCTTCTATTACCTTTGAAATTTAAGACTGTAATTTGTCTGCTTCTGGATGATTAGCTGCTGTGACAGGGCAAGGCCAGCTGGCTATAGGAAAGTAGTGAGAAACAGGTATGTTAGCCCCAGGCTAAACAAATCCCTGTTACCATGGTAACCAAAGGACAGTTGCTCCAGGTTAATCAAGACACCTGGGGCCAATTAACATCCTTCCAGAAAGCCCTGGAGACAGCTAGGTTGATGGGGACCCCTGAAGCCAATCAGGGGCTGGCTGAAACTAGTTCAAGAGCTCCCAGTTAGGCAGGTGGGTGTGCAGAACAGGAGCTGTGGGAGCGACTGAGCAGTACACACCAGATCAGGCACAAGGAAGGAAGCCCTGAGGTAAGGGTGAAGTGGAGCCTGAGGAAGTGGGGGTGCTGTGGGGAAGTAGAACAGGGAATTGTATGTGTCCTGTTTCTAAAAGGTCAGATACCACAGCTGATACTATTAGGGTCCCTGGGCTGGAGCCTAGAGTAGAGGGGGGTCCTGGGCTCCCCCCTTTGCTGCCCTGATTAATCACTGAGACTGGGAGACAACAGAGACTCTGCAAGGGAGGGGAGCTTTGCCTCCCCTCCCTCGCTGGCTTACGATGAAAATGGCTCAGTGGGCTGTGACCCTTGTCCCTAAAGAGAAGGGCTACGTGGAGGGTCACAGTGAGCCTCTGAGGCTAGCGAAATCCACCAGGAAATGCAGGGCCCATGGAGACAAGGACAGAGCTTTGTCACACTGCGTTAACTTTGTAAACTCTCATTTCCTTTTAAATAAATCTTAATACAGGTTGTGACAGGACTGGCTACAAGTGTTGTCTTTGCTGGGAGATCCAAGCGTCATTTGACCTAAGGAAGTGACTGGTCCTTCGGGCCTGGCAGTAACCTGAACGTTGCTGTGACTCGTGGGGTAAGGCAGGGTTCTCAACCATGAGTCTGGGGCCCCTGGGGGGCCGTGAGCAGCTTTCAGGGGGCTGCCAAGCAAGGCCGGCATTAGACTCGCTGAGGCCCAGGGCAGAAAGCTGCAGTCCCAGCGCATGGGGCTGAAGTCTGGGCCCCTGAGCCCCACCACCCAGGGCCGAAGCCGAAGCCATGTAGCTTTGTGGGGGTCTGGGGCCCCAGGAAGTCGCCCTGTTTGCTACCCCCTAACACCAGCCCTGGCTGTGATGTTATTAATATAACCTGTGACTGTATAGTTCATTGGTGCAACCACTTATATATTTGCAGCAAATGTTGTACAACGGTTGGCGTGTAAGGTGTCTATGAAAAGATTATAATTTGCTCCTGATGATGATACTACCTGTGTGGGTGTATCATTTTTGCAGTTAAAGTTATGAATATTGGCTACGTTCTTGTACATCAGTGTGTTTTGATTCTGAAGTAGCCTTAGTAAAGCATTAGATCAGCTTCTTCAGAAAGGAATTTGCAAATCAAGTGCCCAATCAAGAAACACTTAAAGGACCTTGGGGAAACTCCAATCCACATACCCTGGTGGGCCGGGCCAGTTTCTTTACCTGCCACATCCGCGGGTTCAGCCGATTGCAGCTCCCACTGGCCGCGGTCTGCCGTCGCAGGCCAATGGGAGATGCAGGAAGCGGCGCAGGCTGAAGGATGTGCTGCCTGCCACTTCCCGCTGCCTCCATTGGTCTGGAGTGACAAACTGCGGCTAGTGGGGGCCGTGATCGGGCAAACCTGCCAACATCGCAGGTAAACAAACTGTCCCAGCCTGCCAGGGTGCTTACTCTGGTGAGCCGCGTGCCAAAGGTTGCTGATCCCTGAGCTAAAATATTTAAGAGACAAGTCAGTTGAAAATATAGTGGTGCAAGAACAAAGTAACATCGCTTCCCATTGTTACACAGCTTCTAGCTGCTGGAGGCTGCAATCCCCTGTTGTTAACATGGTTATTGGGCTGAAATCTCCCCACAGCCAGTCAGAGACAGACACGTACCTGTGTCGCTCCCCAGCTCCCGTCGCAGCATCTCTAGGGGAAGGAGAAGATGGGAGAGGTGAGAATTCAGGCCCTCACATTAATGGAGAAATCCCCATTGCTTATTAATGGAACTGCTGTTAACGACGAGATGGTGACAGAGATCAGAGGCCGATAACGCAGCCGCTGCAGACAGAGCCAGCCCCACAGGGCTGCTCCATGGGGAAGGGCGACTCGCTGAGCTGGGCTGTGAGATGGAGCCCAGGATCAGTGACATCACTAGAGTCCCCGACTCCTTCCCAGGGTCAGGGTCGCTCTAACCAGAGGAGACGCCACCCCCAGACTCCAACTCACCTTTGAATCCCAGCAGCACCTCCTGCAGCATGGCACTTTGCAGAGAGAAATCGCTAAGTCTCTTCTCCAGCTCCGCAAACGACGGCTCTGGCTTCCAAACGTCCCGTCCTCCCTGCTGGGGAAAGGAGGGGTGAGAAATAGGCCTGAGCCCCAGACCCTGAGCCCAGCAACCCCCAAACTTCACAAAACCTGGATCTGAGCTTTGTAGCCTGAGATAGTCAATGTCAGGGTGAGTCACCTCAGCCCTGTGCTCCCCAGAGAGACGGGAAGTGGGGAGACACTAGAGCAAGGAACGGAGACATTGTTCAGGGGCTTTCTCAGGGACGCTCTGGTTCTGGGGGGGGCAGAGCCACCCCCTACGCCGGTTTACTGCAGGAACAAGGGGCACCAGCACGGGGATTATGTGGAAAGGGAGGAGACACAGACCAAAGAGTGGGCAGGTCCTATATGTTCACAGTGGCCACAGACAGAGCCCAGGGCTCCAGCTGGGACTGAACGTGGGCCCTTTAATGCCAAAACCCAAAAAAACTTCAGCTGAAGCAGTAACCCTGGGACGTCCAGCTCATTTGGCAGAGAGGGCCACATTGCACCGTCCGTTATGGCCAGTGGCCAGGGCATCGGGTTAGAACTCTGTGCCCTGCTCCATTCACAGCAGAACACCCACTGCTTTCCATGGGACACCCACGTACAAAGAACAAGGGGGGAATCTGCCCTTTGTATGGGAAATAAATTTTAGTTCTTAGTTATCAAACCTAGCAGCCCATGAGGGGAGCGAAATGGAGCCCAGGACTTACCTGCCCCCAGTGCTCCCAGCACCCTACAAAGGAGAGAAAGAGGAGGCCGTCAGGGGGAGTGTCCCTGGGTGGGGAGGCCTCCTGCTCTGCAGGGGTCACCACTGAGGCCTCGGGCAGTAGGGGAATTTCAGGTTTACATTCCCAGAGCTGCTGCCCCCCTACCAGACCCAGCAATCCCTGCGGGCAGGTCCTACTGTGGAAATCTTCTCCCCGGGCACTTTACAGGCAGAAGATATTTCTCTGCATTGAGAATCAAATTCCCCCCAGTGCTGAGAGACCCAGAAGGCCCCTGGCCCCACTAAACCCATTAACCTGCAGTGACAGGGGCCTTGGGCCTAACTCGGGACCTCAGCATGGTGGGGGAGGGGATTTCACCCTCCAAGAGCAAATGCAGAGAGACATTTCCAGGAGAGAAGGTCTTGGGGCTGCAGCATCCAGGACTCCCAGGGCCCATCCCTGGCACCGCTGCCAGACTCACTGGGTGACCTTGGGCAGGGCTCTGCCCCTCCCTCTGCCTCACTTTCCCCATTTGTCCCATAGGGATAATGCCCCTGACCACACTCTGTAAAGTGCTTTGGGGTCTAGGGCTCAGAAGCACCTAGAGAAACGCTGCATATGATCATTGCAATGACAGCCTGACCGGCAGGGGTTGGCTCAGCGGCTGCTGCCCCTTCTCTCCTCCTCTCCCGCTGAGCAGGGAAATCTGCCAGGACAGGCTGCAGACACCCTCATCCCTTCTCTGGACAATGGCTCCCTCCAGCTCCTCCAGCCGGGCCAGCAGCCGCTGCTCCTGCTCCTCCAGAAACCCTCGCAGCTCCTGCCACTCCCAGACGATCTTCTGCCTCTCGGCTTCCGTCTGTTTCTGCAACAGGGAGAGGGCGGCTCAGTAACGGGGGAACATAGAACATAAGAACGGCCAGACTGGATCAGACCAAAGACCCATCTAGCCCGGTATCCTGTCTTCTGACAGAGGCCAATGCCAGGTGCCCCAGAGGGAATGAACAGAACAGAGAATCATCAAGTGATCCATTCCCAGCTTCTGGCAAACAGAGGCTAGGGACACCATCCCACTCATCCTGGCTAATAGCCACTGATGGACCTGTCCTCCATGCACTTCTCTAGTTCTTTTTAGAACCCTGTTAGTGTCTTGGCCTTCACAACATCCCCTGGCAAGGGGTTCCACAGGTTGACTGTGTGTTGTGTGAAGAAATACTTCCTTTTGTTTGTTTTAAACCTGCTGCCTATTCATTTCACTGGATGACCCCTAGTTCTTGTGTTATGAGGAGGAAATAACACTTTCTTATTTACTTTCGCCACACAAGTCATGATTTTATAGACCTCTACCATCCCCCCTTAGTCATCTCTTCTCCAAGGTGAACAGTCTCAGGCTTTGTCTACACTGGCACTTCTCTCCTGCCAACAAAGAGCAGCTACACTGCGCGCCTGTCAGCAGAACGGCTGTAGCGGCACAGCCGTGTGGCTAAAAGCTGCGGCGTGTAGCCATAGCTTCAGTCTTATTAATCTCGCCTCATGCGGAAGCTGTTCCATATCCTTCATCATTTTTGCTGACCTTCCCTGAACCTTTTCCAATTCCAATATATCTTTTTTGAGATGGGGCGACCAGATCTGTACACAGTATTCAAGATGTGGACATACCATGGATTTATATAGAGGCAATAGGATATTTTCTGTTTTACACTCTATCCCTTTCCTAATGATTCCCAATATTCTGTTTGCTTTTTTGACTGCTGCTGCAGATTGAGTGGATGTTTCCAGAGAACTAGCCACAGTGACTCCAAAATCTCTTTCTTGAGCGGTAACAGCTAATTTAGACCTCATCATTTTCTGTGCATTTGATATTATCTTTTCCAATGTGCACTATTTTGCATTTATCAACATTGAAATTCATCTGCTCCATAACAGGAGAAAATCATCAATGCACCTGGGGCGGGTGGCAGTTATTTACCAGAACACAAGAGCTCTTGCGGTGGGGGATGGGAAGTTAATTTATCCCGGGAAGGGAGGAGGGATCAGGACCGGGGTGAGCTGTACATCACCTACAGGAGGGACACTTCTCCCCAAAACCTCATCAACGTGCACTGAGCCAAATCCTCCACCTCTGCAGCCCACATTTCATCTCCTTCCTCCCCATCCCCCCAGGAGCTAGAAAGGATCCCTGGTCACTGTGACATCCAGACAGCCCGTGGGCAGGGGCTCTGGGCTAACACAGACTGACCCTCTCCTGCCCAGCAGCCTCCTGCGTCCTAAGGACATCATGTTACCCCCGTGTCTGACCCTGCAGGCTCCCTGGGCTCCAGCGGGGATGGGTCCCTGGCTGAGGCGGGCAGGGTGGGCCCTGCACTCACCAGGTCATTCTTATGCCCGGCAAACCTAAGTGACGGGGGGCTCTGGGCACCTACCAGCAGCTCCTCGCTCTGCCGCTCCTCCTCGGCTTTGGCTGCTTCTCTCTCTTTTCCCAGGGGGGCCGGATGCTTTTGTGGGGCCTCCTGGAAGAAGCAGGGGAGGGAGGGTTAGAAACTGCTGCAAACCTCCCAGCTGCCAGATTTCAGGGCCGTCCTGCCCTGCAGACGCCTGTGCAGGGTCCCTGGGACTCAGACTGAGAGGAGATGGTGAAACAGGGAGCAGCTTTTCCAGAGGAAACGCAGGGCCCCAGGCTGCAGGGACAGGGGTGCAGCCCAACCCCCAGCTCCCCGGGGCCTCACCCACATCCCAAGCAGCCAACTTCAGACAGTCCCCCACTTTCCCCAGCGCCAGCCCTCAAAGCTCCCGCAGGGCCAGATCTGAACACGGAGCCCCCCAAACATCCCCCAGCCCTGACCCCCCAGTGCACCCCAAACTCCCAGCTCCCAGCAGCCCCCATCCCCAGCCGCTCCCCCCAGCCCTGACCCCCCAGCGCACTCCCAGCTCCCCCACAGCCCCATCCGCAGCAGCTCTCCCCCCAGCCCTCACCCCCCCAGCGCACTCCCAGCTCCCCCACAGCCCCATCCCCAGCCGCTCCCGCACCAGCCCTGACCCCCCCAGCGCACTCCCAGCTCCCCCCATCCCCAGCCCTGACCCCCCCAGCACACCCCAAACTCCCAGCTCCCCCAGCCCCATTCCCGGCCACTACCCTCCAGCCCTGACCCCCAAACTCCCAGCTCCCCCAACCCCAACCGCTCCCCACAGCCCTGACCCCCAGCGCACTCCCAGCTCCCCACAGCCCCATCCAGAGCCGCTCCCCGCCAGGCTCTGACACCCCAGATCCGACCCCCGGGCCCAGCCTGGGCTCGAGCTCTGAGCCGAGCCGCGCTCCGCCCCTCCTGCAGCTCCCGGCCCAGCCGCTCCCGGGCTCCGTCGCCCGGCCCCGTCCGAGACACTCGCCCCCGCAGCCCCGCTCCGGCCGCGGGAGCTCGGACCCCCGGGCAGGGGCGAACCAGGCAGCCGGGCCCGCCCGGCGGCAGCGTGTCCGCCCCACGCGTGTCCCCGCCCCGCGCTGCCCCCGGCCTCACCGCGCTGCCCGCGGGCTGCAGGGCTGGAGCAGCCCCGCGCCGCGCTCCCGGCCCCGGCCATGGCCCCGCTGCCGCACAGGGGCGGGGCCGGGGAGGAAGGGGCGGCTCCTCCCGGACCTGGCCCCGCCCCGGGCCCCACGCAGGGGTGGGACACGCGGGGACCCGCCTCAGCCCGGAGGGGGGAGGAGGGGGCCGGGGCTCCCCAGGGGAAAAGCGGGGGCGGGGCTGGTGCTGCTGAACCATCAGACTCCGGAGCCCCCGGCTGAGAATGCAGCGAGCACGTGTCAGGTCAGCGCTGGAGATGGGACCCAGCACGTGTCAATCACCTGCCTCTAAAGCGTCTAAATCCCCTGGGCACAGCTCGCCAGGGCACAGCTTGGGAGCTGCACTGGGAATCCATGCTGCAGGAAATCCCTTCCCCCCCTCTGCTTGCTTGTGTTTTGTTACAGCCCTGGAGATAATCCCGCTGCCTGCACGTGTTCTGCAGAGAACAGAGGAGCAAATTCTCTCCCTGTTCCCCCTTCCACAGCCATTAAAGGACGGAATAAACCCCCAGCAGCGCCCTGCCCCACAGAGTCCCCCACTGTAAGGAGAGAGATGTGCCTTGACTGGGGCTCCAGCTCAGCGTCACCAGGTTTATATAACTTTTGGTGATGCCCAGAACTGGTCCAAGTTTTGTCCGTCCTTCCTCACCCTGCCCCCAAAGCTGTGGGAGGGAGTTTGGGTACATGAGGTGCAGGCTCTGGGCTGGGCAGGGGGTTGGGGTGCAGGGAGGTGGGGTGGACCCTGGGAGGGAGTTTGTGTTAGGCCTGAATAAAGATGTAGCACAAAAACCAGTTATGTCAATCTGACTGAAGTCAGCATGTTTCATAAAGCCCTGGGAAAAAGTGAGATACGAAAGGGAGGTGCATTCCTCAAGTTACCAGCTGCCTTAACTCCTGTCTTCCAGTGTCTGGTGCTTGCAACTATGCTGATAAGAAAGTTGCTGGGGCATCACAACTTGCTTACATTATAAAGAAAGACAGATGTGCTTTGTTATTAGGGTTTGTTACTAACCAAAGGGGGGTGGGATATGGGTTGTGTGAAGTGAATAATTTATTTATAAATAATTTTAGTAACAGGCATGGACATTTCTTACCTATTTTGTCCCTCCAGGCCTTCCATACTCCTGTTCAAGAGGCATCCCCCAGGGCTCCCTCTGCCTGTGTGACTGGCCAGCAGGGGGCGGTGGTCACTTTCTATCCACTTCTCAGGCACTGTGAGGTAACAGTGTTGCTGGGTGGGGGTGGGGCTGTGGGGGGAGATAGCAGCGGAAGGGGGCGTGGGGTGGGGGAGGCCTCTGGGGGGCTGGGCAGGGGGGACCCTCGTGAGGTTGGGGGGGTCTGGAGATTTGGAGTTTCAGGGGTGGGTGTGATGGGCCCAGCCCGGCGGCTGGGGGGCCGGGTGGGGGGTAGCGCGGGGGGCCGGGGGGCGGCAGAACAGCCGGGGTGGGCGTCTCTTGGGGAGGCGGGACAGGGGGTTAGAGGGAGCCTGGTGCTGTGCCAGGGGCTCTGTCTGGGCTTCCCCCGCAGACTCCTGGGATCACTGCCCTGCCCAGTGCACAGAGTGTGTGTGGGAGAATCCCCGGCGCTAGGCCAGGGCTGCCCCTGTAAAGCACCAGGGGATCCCGCAGGGGGAGGAGGGGTGCCAGGCAAAGGGCAGGGCAGATCCTGCTGGAGGCGGGGCGGGGGATCCTAGGCAGGCAGTGAGGGACTGAGTTCCCAGTGGGGTCTCTTTTGGGGGTCTCGGGGTGTTGGGGTCTCTTGGTGGGGAACACTTTGGGATTCCCAACCTGGCAGTGACGGTCTGGTGGGGGTTGTCTGGCCGGTGGGGCTCTGAGGGGTATCTGAGGTCCCTGGCCAGGGACTCTGGGGGCTGCGTCCCAGGGAGTATCTGGGGGGGTTGGCTGGGGCTCTGGGGGCTGCTCCTGACCTTCCTGCTTCTCCCTGATTAGCTTATGCCAGAATCCTGGCTCCAAGCACTGCCCGACATTCCCCGGCCAGGCCCAGTCACCGTGATAACTTTCTAGCCACTTATCAAACACTGTGAGGCGAAATCACAGATTTTTGCTCTTCTCCCTTCTTGAAAACTGCAGGAACTTCCAGTTCCATTCTCCTAGATTGTCCAGTCCTTGTCCTGGATCTGGGGAGAGATGGAGGTGGGAGGGGGGTCAGCACTGCCGCACAATGGTCTCTTCCCCAGCGTTCTGGACTCATTCTTTCTGAACTCTGTTTTCATTGAGACCATTGTTAATCCAGAGTCACTGTATGGAAAGACAAGGAGTGACTCCAGATGGACAGTGGGGCAAATGAGATTAGCAATTCTCCCTGTGAGGAGGGTTCTCATTAGCTGCTCTCCCCAGAGAGCTAAAGGAGGGAAGCTGCTCAAACGCTCTGTCCCTCTCTGCTCAGGATACTGGGGTTCAGCTTCCTGGGTCAGACGCTGCAGCCTCCATTGTGATCGGGGAGACCAGGCTTAGCAGCTGCTGCTCCCCCAGAGGGGTTCTGTGCTGGGAAGTGACCTGAATTAAAGCTGCTTCTCTGCCCGGCCCAGGGGATGACTTTCTCCAGCTGGTCCTAGCCCCCTAGGGCAGCCCTGGGCCCTGTTAATACTAAATTCTGAGCCAGAGTCTCTAGGTAACTGACAGACTTCAGGGAAAGTTCTGGGGACTGGCAAGAAAGTGACTCTGCACAAACAGCCCCTCCACATTTCTCCTCCCCGTATCAATTGCCAGGAGAAAATCCAGCCATGGGAGAGCAAAGCCCCCAGGAATGGGACTGTCCCAGACAGAGGGGCAGAGAGAGAGGACAGAGGAAGGAGAGACTGAAAGGGGCAGTGGTAGAAATGAGTGGAGGGAGAGATTTCCAGCTCTCTAGTCCACCCAGACACATGTATTGCTGCATCCCTGGGCAGAACCATTTTCCAGTGAACAAAACAAGGATCAGACAGAGGAAAAGCCAGTTTCTGACTCCATATTCCCCCTGCTGGGGTGTGGCTGCCGTGGGGTCAGTGTCCGAGGGAATCCCCCACAGTGACCCCTTTGGTTCTGCTCTTTTCTAGCCTTGTGTTCAGAGACTTTGTTACGGGGTGAGGGGAGGGAGAAGGGAGGTTAAAAATGTGTCTGGGCTTAGCCTGGCAGGAGGGGCCAGATCTACATTGTAATAAACAGATTGAGCATTTCCCAGCATGGCAGAATCTAGGGTGTCTGTCTGCAGGGAAAAGGCCTGGGGGATTCTGATGTGTAATTAACTAAAACCGGTTCTGAAACGCCCACAACTGCCCTTCTCCCCCAGACAGGCTGCAGAATGACGTCCATGTTTTGCTCCAGCTCATCCCAGCCTGGCATGGGACAGGGAAGAGAAATGGCTGCAGTGGAGCCAACTCAGGTAGAGATTGTCGGGGGGTTGCTGGTGGGTTCCTGCTGGAGGAGAGGGACAGGAAATACACCGGAGATGGGAAGGTTTGCACAGTCTGGTTTGGAGGTTGGAGCGGGGCAGGAAATTCACAGCGTGGGGAAAGGAGGAGGCCAGGGTGTAGCAAACCTGCTGGGAGTTATTTAATAAGTGGCCTAGATTCTAGGCACAGACCCAGGAGGTTCGGCGGTGGAAATGCCCTAATTTGTGAAGAAAGAAAATAGCCCACCTACATGGAGCTATCAAACTGACCAGACTCCCAGTGCTGGAGCCTGAGCTCACTAATCAGCGGCTGCTGTGAGATATGAAGGGGGCACCCATGAGTCAGGCTTATTGGAGCTGCCTCTCCCTTCATATCCCGCTCCTCACAAGGAGGAGGCTATTGGGCTTCCTACCAGGGAGCTCTCCCTGGACCCTGCTAGGGGCTCCATCTCCTGTATCAGTCGATGGCTGGTAGGTGTGTGATGGATCTGCTGGGAGAGACAAGGGGCTCTCGCTTCGTCCCCTCACCCTGGTATTTGCTGGATACACGGAGTGGGTTCAGGCTGGGACTCTGTTGACTGCGATCCACCCAGAGCTTCCATTTGATTCGCTCCTCTCTGCCACAAATAGTGGGGTTGTGAGTGGGGCAGCAGGTGCTAAGTGTTGGACTCTTGCTCTTTCAGGGGCCGGTGACCTTCAAGGAGGTGGCTGTTCATTTCACCAAGGAAGAGTACACTCTGCTGGACCCCACTCAGAGAGCCCTCTACTGGGATGTCATGCAGGAGAACTATGAGACTGTGACCTCGCTGGGTAAGGGTTCCTGTCCCCTCCGTTCTTGGAAGGGGAAATGAAGAGTTAAGGTTCACGCCAGCCCCACAATGCCACCTCTACTCTGTCCTGTTTCAGCATCACCCCAATATGCCAGTGACACACACACACTACCAGAGACCCTCCCCTGCTGCCGAACACTTTGGGAACAGAGCACAGGAGCCGTATCGCACAGTGTCAAATAGCTCCTCTTTACTCAAGTAAAACTGGGGGTTAGGTCCAGCGTAATGAACAGAAGCTTCCCCCGGCTTTCTCTCAAACCCTGAGCCTTCTCTACCCAAACCAGAAAGTGCTTGGGATGTAACAAGCAGGCGGCTGGAGTCAGAGCTGCTGGTCCAGGGTTACTTTTCACACAGACACTTGGTGCGTCCTTGAATGCTGGCTGGAGGTATCCAGACAGGGGATCTCCAGCAGCAGAACACTGAATCTCACCCAGGGTTACAGATGACACAACTCACTGATCTTGATTGTGCCCCAGCATGTGAAAATGGTCTAGGTTGGTAGTGACATTTCTTGAGACATGCAGAGTGTTGCTCCCATATCACCAGGTGTAATAACAATAACAGGAAAGGCCGAATATGGAAAACTGATTGTTCAGCTTGCTTTTGACCTGCATCATATTTTGCAATATATTCCAAGTAAGGAAATTAACGTGCAACGTATGTGTCATTGTTTGGGGTTTTAAGCTTTAAAAGGCTTGTGTGATTTTTAGCTCAGGGGGACAGTATTCCAATAGCTGTTGCTCCCTGTGCACTTTTAACCAAGAAAGAGCCTCAGGCTAAGCTGATTCAAAATCAATCATGTGGTTGTTTTCCACAACAGCTTCAAGAGGTCCCTGTGATGGAATGTAAATGTCTTCTTCACACCTTCCCCCTGCAAGAGAATGGCTGTTTGACCAGCTGTTTGCCTTGCTGTCTCTGAGGAACTGCTCTGTGGGTGTTCCCCAGAATTGTAACTTTTTCAGTAATATCATACAGTAAAATCTCATATCTTTACATACAGTGTTACTACACATTTTAACAGGAGGATAATATTCAGAAGATTATGCGTTTTCAAATGATACCTCACAAGCCATACTGTGTACAAAATTGATCATAATTTTCTAGAAGAGTGAACACAGGGGTATAGACTGACACAGTGTCTGTGTGTGTGTTCCCAGCAGATATGTGGGTATTTCAATCCCTCATAAGCATAGTGTTCAGCATCTTCAAGGACCTGGGGTACTGGTCCTGGGAATTCACTGTTTTACCAAGTGTGACACTGTATGGAATTGTGAGACACTTTGGTATTAATAATAAAATAATAATATAATCTGATAAAATTGCAATGAATTGTGCTAGATATGCCATGCCAGGTGTCAGTGAAAATGTTATGATTTGCCAAGTATGATAATATTGTTTCTATGTTTGTATCACCTTTGTATTGTGAGTTATAGATATGTAGGGTATATCTATAACTATATCTATACCGAATGCTGGGCAGCAGTTCTGCAGAAAACGACCTAGGGGTTACGGTGGACGAAAAGCTGAATATGAGTCAACAGTGTGCCCTTGTTGCCAAGAAGGCTAATGGCATTTTGGATTGTATAAGTAGGGGCATTTCCAGCAGATCGAGGGACGTGATCATTCCCCTCTACTCAGCACTGGTGAGGCCTCATTTGGAGTACTGTGTCCAGTTTTGGGCCCCACACTACAAGAAGGATGTGGATAAATTGGAGAGAGTCCAGCGGGGGGCAACAAAAATGATTAGGGGGCTGGAGCACATGACTTATGAGGAGAGGCTGAGGAACTGGGATTGTTTAGTCTGCAGAAGAGAAGAATGAGGGGATTTGATAGCTGCTTTCAACTACCTGTAAGTGGGTTCCAAAGAGGATGGATCTAGACTGTTCTCAGTGGTAGAAGATGACAGAACAAGGAGTACTGGTCTCAAGTTGCAGAGGGGGAGGTTTAGGTTGGACATTAGGAAAAACTTTTTCACTAGTAGAGTGGTGAGGAACTGGAATGGGTTACCTAAGGAGGTGGTAGAATCTCCTTCCTTAGAGGTTTTTAAGGTCAGGCTTGACAAAGCCCTGGCTGGGATGATTTAGTTGGGTTTGGTCCTGCTTTGAGCAGGGTTGGACTAGATGACCTCCTGAGGTCCCTTCCAACCCTGAGATTCTATGATTCTGTATTTCCAGACTTGTGCAGTGTTTCTGGGTGACACCCCCAGACATATTGACATCAACACTGCCTAGCCTGTTTGATGGCCCATTGAGGGTCATCAGCTGTACAATGAGCCCATGGAAAGGACCAAGGGGATACACCTATTGAGTCAGCAAGACATGTCAGGGTATGCCTGTCTACTGAGAACTCCAAGGCTTTTCCATGCCACATGCTGTGAATCTTGTGTTTGGGACACAGGAAGTACAAGCCACATGGCAAAAGGAATATAAAGGGCAGTTGCATCATCTCCATTTTATCTGCAATCCCCCTTCCTACCTCTGGAGCAACTTCTCTACAAACTGAACTCTGGAACAAAGGACTGAATGACCCATCCAATCTGTGGATGTGTTCCAGATGGACTTTCAAGCCAGCAACTCACCAATACTGCTAAGAATGGGGGGAGGGATAGCTCAGTGGTTTGAGCATTGGCCTGCTAAACCCAGGGTTGTGAGTTCAATCCTTGAGGAGGCCACTTAGGGATCTGGGGCAAAAATTGGTCCTGCTAGTGAAGGCAGGGGGCTGGACTCAATGACCTTTCAAGGTCCCTTCCAGTTCTAGGAGATTGGTATATCTCCAATTATTACCTAACCTGATATATCAATTTTGGAATGTATCTGACTGCTTTCCCATTTAACATCTTTCTTTCTTTCGTTTAAACCTTTAGTTTAGATGCTAAAGGATTGTCTGGAAGGATGGAATTTCGGGTAATATCCAAACCTATACTGACCTGGTGATGTGGGTGACCCTTTGGGGTCAGAGAAACACTTTGTTTATGTGAGCAGAGTTTTTAAATAACCTCTCACTGTAGTGGACTTAGTTGCTGATTAGGAGCCAGAGAACTGGGATGCAATAAAGGGGCCGTGTGATTTCTTTTTTCAGCTTCTCGATAACCCGTGTGGGGGATCAGAAGCACAGTTGGTGACTGGTCGGTGAGTTTAACTTCAGTGTTAACCAGCAGTTTTGGGAGCATCTGCTCTCCCTTTTTCAGCCTGCCCTAACTTTGGCATTTTCAGTGAGAACTGCCCCTGGCCCACCAGGTCACACTAAGCACTGAAGTTAAATTAATAGAATGTTTTTTTATGACCAAGTCTTATGAAATCAACTGAATTCCTTTGTTTTCTTTCATCTGAGCAGGGTTTCTAGTTTTCCAGCATGATGTGATCTCCCAGCTGGAACAAGGGGAAGAGCCATGGGTCCCAGACCTCCAGGGTTCAGAGGAAAGAGAGATCCTGAGATCTCCCTGCACAGGTGAGGAAACATTAAACCACCTCAGAATCTGTAAGTGCCTGAAGGAAACATCTGGGATGCCCAACAAAGCCCTTGGGAGGTCTCTCAGTTCATTATTGTCCCTAGCAGGGGTTATATCCTCAGGGTAAATATAGTTCTTCTTCGAGTGCTTGCTCATATCCATTCCAGTAAGTGTGCACGCACTGCGTGCACGCGCTGCGTGCACTCTCGTCGGAAGATTTTTAGCCTAGCAACACTCGGTGGGTCGGCTGGGCGCCCCCTGGAGTGGCGCCGCTATAGCACCGGATATATACCCCTGCCGACCCACCCGCCCCTCAGTTCCTTCTTACCGCCCGTGACGGTCGTTGGAACTGTGGAGAGTGGCTTTGCTGACCTCCACATCCCTAGCTTCTCGGAGTTATTTACCCTTTATCGTGTATATAGTTCAAGCTCTTGTAGTTATAGTTAGTTTTAGTACGTTTTTTCATAGTTAGTGTATATAGTTAAGCGGGGGATTGGGGGAATAGCCCCCTTTCCTCCAACCCGGTGCGGGCTCATGCCCAAGGCGCCGGGATTTAAACCCTGCTCGGCGTGCTAGAAGCCGATGCCAGTGGGGGATCCTCATGACTCCTGCCTAAAGTGTTTAGGAGAATCCCACTTGACAGACAAGTGCCGAATTTGCAAGTCGTTCAAGCCAAGAAGGAGCGGGACTTCCGACTAAAGCAGCTCCTTATGGAATCGGCCTTTAGTCCCACGGTGCCGGCACCGACCGCCCAACAGACCGCATCGGTGAGGAGCGCACCTTCAGCACCGGATCGCTCTGGTACCAAGAAGGACTCCTGGCACTGACATCTGCCGGCACCGGCTCTCCGGCACCGCTCCCTTTCCTCGATGGGGAAACGATGTACTGCTCCGACCCCATCCTTGCAAAAGGAGCAAGCATCAAAGTCCGTCCGTCAGACCCCAGTAACGGCTGCGGCACTGTCAACACAGGCACCGCAGTTGGCAGCTGCTCCTAGCGCGGCACCGTCGATTCTGGTACCGCAAGGGCTGTTGAGTCCGGTGCCACATAGCTCCCCGGCTGACGCTGTGATCGAGCTCGCTCTCCCTTCTACGCCGGAGACATTCTCAATGGCAAGAGAGCTCATCATGCTGATGGAGTCGATGCAGCCTCAACCCCCGGCACCGCCGGTGTGGGTTATCCAATCCATCGGCAAGCCGGCCCTCATAAGGCCTCCTTCTGTTGGTCCACCGGAGAGACGTCTTTCCAGGTCTCGGTCTCGGAGACGTTCCCGCTCCCGCCGTTCCCAATCCCGGCACCGCTCGCAGTCCCGGCACCGCTCTCCATCGCGGTACTGGTCGTACTCGCGGAGATGTTCAAGATGTCGATCACCAGACAGATACTCCCGGTACCGATCCGGCTTTCGGTACCGATCTCAGTACCGTACGTCCCGCAGTCACTCTCGGCACAGGGACTCGAGATCCCGGTCGACCTCCCGGCACTGGCACAGTAGAAGGTCCCGGTTTCGTTCGCGGTACCGACAAAACCGGTACCGCTCACTGGTACCACCCCATGACCGCACGTCAGCAACAGCAGTACCTTACCAGGGTCTCTCGGCCCCACCGTGTCCTTCGAGACACACATCAATATCGTCTCGGGCTGGGAGTGCTTCTTACCGCCAGGACCGGGCATCTGATATTCCATGCCACCATCCAGAGGCACAAAGCCAGGAGCAAGGTCCTCATCAATGGGCCTTTTGGACTCCGTGGGCATATCACGAGGCCCAAGGTGCCCCACTTGTGGCTCAACGCTCCGGCCCCTCAGAGCACAGGGTTCCTGAAGCGACTGTAAGCCATCCTCCTCCCGCGGGCACGGACGAGGATCCACTTCAATCTGCAGACCCTGAGATTCCACCAGATGCAGATGGTGCTCTGCCGGTCCATGACCCACCTCAGGATCCGTTGGTACCGGGCCTCTCCTCCTCCTCTCCTGATGAGGCAGTGGCAGGAACATCCTCCTCTGGTCCTCCGCCTATTGACCTCCGGGCCCATCAAGACCTCTCGGAGAGTAGCACAAAACATGAATTTGCCAGTGGAGGAGGTTGCTGAAATAGAGGACCCTGTCATAGACATATTATCGGCGGATGCGCCCCTTCGAGTGGCTCTCCCATTCATCCGCACTATTCAAGCCAATGCAGACACAATTTGGCAATCCCCAGCTTCTATTACACCTACAGCTAGGGGAGTAGAGAGAAAATATATGGTCCCCGCCAAGGGGAAAATATATGGTCCTACACCCACCCACCTCCCTGCCCCCTGGTTGTCCAATCCGTGAACGAACAGGAGCGTCATGGCCAGCAAGCACCGGCTCCTAAGGCGAAGGAGGCTAGGCACATGGACCTCCTAGGCCGTAAGGTCTACTCGGCTGGAGGCCTCCAACTTAGGGTGGCAAACCAGCAGGCCCTCCTAAGTCGTTATAATTTTAATACGTGGGTGTCTGTGGGGAAGTTTGCACAACTCCTTCCCCAGGAGTCCCACGCAGAGTTTACGGCCCTACTAGAGAAGGGTAAAAAAGTGGCGAGAACTTCCCTCCAGGCCTCTCTGGATGCAGCGGACTCAGCAGCCAGAACGCTTGCGTCCGGGGTAACGATGAGACGCATCTCCTGGCTACAAGCTTCAGGCCTTCCCCCAGAATTGCAGCAGACAATTCAGGATTTACCTTTTGAGGGCCAGGGCCTTTTCTCGGATCTGCGCAGAGCCTCAAGGACAATCGAGTCATAATGCGCTCGTTGGGTATGCACATGCCGGTGACCCAACATAGGTCCTTCTGGCCCCAACCATACCGCCCTTATAACCAGCCTAGACCACGCCAGAATACGACCAGACGGCGCGGCAGGGGCAATCGGTGGAGACAGTCTGGCCTTCAGGGAAACCAAAGTCAAGCGCCCCCTAAACCACCTACGGGGCCAAAACAAAACTTTTGATGGGATGTTTGAGGACGGCCCACCAGTTTCCCTGCCGGATCCTTCTCCTCCTTCTTCAACCGCCTCTCCCATTTCCTCCCTGCATGGTCCCAGCTCACCTCCGACCGTTGGGTCCTTTGCACGGTGGAAACAGGATACCACCTCCAATTTGTTTCTCCACCCCCATCCCACCCTCCCCACCCGTCCGTCTTCAGGGACCCTCTCACGAGCAATTCCTCTTACAAGAGTTTCAGGCGCTCCTAACGCTGGGAGCCATAGAAGTGGTGCCAGAGGACATGAGGGGCAAGGGTTCTGTTCCCGCTACTTTTAATCCCCAAGGCAAAGGGTGGTCTACGACCGATCCTCGACCTGCGAGAACTCAACAAATTCATGATAAAGCTCAAGTTCCGCATGGTATCCCTGGGGACCATCATCCCATCCCTGGATCCGGGAGACTGGTATGCCGCCCTCGATATGAAGGATGTGTATTTCCATATCGCCATTTACCCGCCGCTCAGACGGTTTCTCCATTTTGTGGTCAACCAACAGCACTTCCGGTTCACGGTGCTTCCCTTCGGTCTTTCTACGGCCCTGAGAGTCTTCACCAAATGTATGGCCATTGTAGCTGCCTCCCTCCGCCGTCGTCGAATACACGTCTACCCGTACCTCGACGATTGGCTCATTCGAGGGACTTCCCAGGTGCAAGTATCACAGCACCTGTGTGTCATCAAAGACCTCTTTGGGAGGCTCGGCCTCATGATCAATGTAGAAAAGTCTACCCTGACTCCAACGCAGAGAATAGACTTTACTGGAGCAGTTCTGGACTCCAATCTGACCAGGGCCTGCCTTCCTCTGCCACGTTTTCAGTCAATGTCTTCGATCATTCGAAGTTTTCAATCCTTCCCGACAACGTCGGTGCGCACCTGCCTCGGTCTATTAGGTCACATGGCGTCCTGCACCTTTGTGATCAAGTACGTGAGACTGCGACTTCGGTGCTTCCAAACCTGGCTTGCTTCTCTATACCATCCACACAGAGACAATATAGATTCGGTGATCACTATCCCCAGGAAGGTTCTCGACTCTCACTTGGTGGCTGGACCTCACTGTAGTTTGCGCAGGGATGCCGTTCCACCCTCCTCAACCCTCGCTGGCACTAACCACAGACCCATCATCTCTGGGTTGGGGTGCCCACCTCGGGAACCTTCACACTCAAGGCCTCTGGTTGCCCCAGGAGCTGACCCTGCATATCAATGTGCAGGAGCTGAGGGCAGTCCGTCTAGCATGCCAGGTGTTTCGGGTCCATCTCCAAGGCCACTGTGTATCTGTGTTCACAGACAACACGACGACCATGTATTACATAAACAAGCAGGGCGGGGCGTGCTACTCCCTACTTTGCCAAGAAGCCACTCACCTGTGGAACTTTTGCATAGCCCACTCAATCGATTTGGTAGCGTCTTTTCTCCCAGGAGTCCAGAACACTCTGGCAGATCGCCTCAGCAGATCCTTCCTGTCTCACGAATGGTCGATCCGTCCTGACATCATCCATTCCGTTTCCGGAGGTGGGGCTTTACCTGCATAGACCTCTTTGCCTCCCGAGAGAACAGGAAATGCCAGGTGTTCTGCTCCTACCAAGGACGCTCCCCAGGCTCCCTCTCAGACGCATTCCTCCTCCCGTGGACAAGGCACCTATTTTATGCCTTTCCGCCGTTTCCCCTTGTTCACAGAGTCCTTCTCAAGCTCCGCAGGGACAGAGCCAACCTGATCCTCATTGCTCCAGCATGGCCGAGGCAGCACTGGTACATCCTGTTGTTCGACCTCTCAGTGGCGGATCCGATTCCCCTGCCACTGTGGCCGGACCTCATAACACAGGACTTCGGCAGGCTTCACCACCCAGACCTGCAGTCCCTTCATCTCACTGCATGGCTCCTGCATGGTTGAACCAATCGGAGTTGTGCTGCTCTGCTTCGGTACAACAGGTCCTCTTGGGAAGTAGGAATTCTTCCACCAGGACGACTTATCTCGCCAAGTCGAAGCGTTTCTCGCACTGGTGTGATCAGAGTAACTTGGTCCCAGGACAGGTTTCCATCCCTACTATCCTGGATTGTCTCTGGTCTCTCAAAGAGCAGGGCCTGGCAGTCTCTTCTATAAAGGTTAATCTGGCAGCTATTTCCGCCTTCCACCCAGGTGAAAGTGACTGTTCAATTTTCTCTCACCCCATGGTTTCCAGGTTCCTTAAGGGACTGGAACGGTTGTACCCCCAAGTCCATCACCCAGCCCCCACCTGGGATCTAAACCTGGTGTTGACCAAGCTTATGGGGCCCCTTCAAGCCTATGGTCACCTGTTCCCTGCTGTACCTTTCCTGGAAGAAAGGTCGCTATCATCTCAGCGCTATCACCTCGGCTTGGCGAGTCTCGGAGCTTCGTGCCTTGACGGCTGATCCCCCTTATACGTCTTCCATAAGGACAAGGTACACCTGCGGCCACACCCCTCTTTCCTCCCTAAGGTGGTGTCTGCTTTTCATGTCAATCAAGACATTTTCCTCCCAGTTTTTTTCCTGAAGCCGCACTCATCGTGCCGGGAACAACAACTACATACTTTGGATGTCCGTAGGGCTCTCGCCTTTTATATAGAGAGAACAAAACCCTTCCGGCGTTCACCTCAGCTCTTTGTAGCGGTGGCAGACCGCATGAAGGGCATGCTGGTCTCTTCCCAACGGATCTCATCTTGGGTAACATCCTGCATCAGAACGTGCTACGAACTGGCTCACGTTCCCACTAGCCATCTCACTGCCCATTCTACGTGGGCGCAGGCCTCTTCTGCCGCCTTCCTGGCTCATGTCCCCATCCAGGAAATATGTCGGGCGGCTACCTGGTCATCGATTCACACCTTTGCCTCACACTACGCATTGGTCCAACAATCCAGAGACGATGCAGCCTTTGGCTCAGCAGTTTTGCATTCTGCGACGTCTCACTCCGACCCCACCGCCTAGGTAAGGCTTGGGAATCACCTAACTGGAATGGATATGAGCAATCACTCGAAGAAGAAAAGACGGTTACTCACCATTGTAACTGTTGTTCTTCGAGATGTGTTGCTCATATCCATTCCGCACCCGCCCTCCTTCCCCATTGTCAGAGTAGCTGGCAAGAAGGAACTGAGGAGTGGACGGGTCGGCAGGGGTATATATCCGGCGCTATAGCGGCGCCACTCCAGGGGGCACCCAGCCGACCCACCGAGTGTTGCTAGGGTAAAAAACTTCCGACGAGCGTGCATGCGGCGTGCGCGCACCTAACTGGAATGGATATGAGCAACACATCTCAAAGAACAACAGTTACAACGGTGAGTAACCGTCTTTTTCAGTGTGACTGGTTTGGGATGTGAGGATGTGACCCTGCGCTTCCCAGCTTATGGCTGCCCCTGCTGCTTAGCCAAAGGCCTTAGCTTAAGAACAAGGCCTCAGACGGTCACAGTAAGAGAAGGCCCTTACAAATACAGACAGTGATTTTGTTTCTTTGTTTTCATACTCCTGTAAGTAGCTAAGTGATAAAAAATACACCTAAGTTCTTAAACTATAGACTTTACAGGCAGGCCTGAATATTTCTATGTTAACAGTGGGGTCTATCCCTTCCCCCATTCTGTGTCTGTCTTGTCTATTCAGATTGTAAATTCTTCAGGGCATGGGCCATCTACTGTTCTCTGTTTTTACTTTGCCGAGCACAATGGGGACCCACTGTTAGTTGGTCCTTAGGCACTAAGGTAATGAATATGATTTATAATCATAATAACTCTCCTGCCACTTTGAGCCAAGGAAGCTGGCCTTGGGATGTTACTGCTTAAAAATGAGCTGGGGGTTAAAACCATGGAATATTCTTTGTGACAAGTATCCCACAAATTTCACTGACCTCCCTCGTTTTCTTTACCTGCAGTAGGGTTTCCAAATTCCAAACCTGATGTGATCTCACAGATGGAACGAGGGGAACAGCCGTGGGTCCCAGACCTCCAGGGCTCTGAGAAAGAACTGCTTCCAACAGCTGCCTTCACAGGTGAGGAATTGGTTAAACCAACTCAAAACTGTGTGGGAATGCAGGAAACATTCGGGATGCCCTACAAAGATCCTGTGAGCTCTCCAAGTTCAGGATTGTTCCCTGCAGATGTGGAATCATTATGGCAGATGTCAGTCAGAATAGGAGGGCAGCCATGAGTGACAACTGGCAGCAGGTCCCTCCCCAGTCTCACTTTCCCCCGAGTGTTCTCGTGAGATGCAGACCAAAACTGATCCCTTCCTCTCTCTTCTGTGGAAGGGTTTGGGGAAAATCAGCACCTGATAGGTTTGATCTCTCCCACACATATTTTGGATTGTTCATCCCTTTTACCATTCCTCTCTCTAAGATTTTCTTTCTTTCCGGCAAAGGGAGTGACCTGTGTCTGGATTCTCTCTGTCTCCCATCAGGTGATGGGATGGTGAGTCAGAATGAGGAGGAGAAACCCCAGCAGGAAGATGCTGAGCAAGGAGAACCACATGGAACTTTATCAGGAAGATCCAAAGGGAATGTTTCTGGGAGTTGTCGACTCAGAAAAACAAAAGCCTGTGAGACTCAGCAGAGGCCAGAGGAAAACTTTAGTAGCCACTCAGACCTTATAACAAGTGACAGAATTAACTTGGAAGAGACACGCCACATGTGCCATGAGTGCGGGAAAAGCTTCAATCGGCGCTCTGTCCTGAGTACACACAGGAAAATCCACACAGGGGAGAAGCCCTACACGTGCGCTGCGTGCAGGAAAAACTTCAATCAGAACTCAGACCTTATTAGACATCAGAGAATCCACACAGGGGAGATGCCCTACACATGCTCTGAGTGCGGGAAAAGCTTCAATCAGAGCTCTGTCCTGAGCACACACAGGAGAATCCACACAGGGGAGACGCCCTACACGTGCTCTGAGTGTGGGAAAAGGTTCAATCAGAACTCAGACCTTATTAGACATCAGAAAATCCACATGAGAGAGAACTGTAATAAATCCCTTGACTAGGGCTGGGCAAAATTTTAAAAAAAAATCACATTTCCTAATTCCCACATAGTGATTTTTGCACCATCTTCACCGTGGTCTCTCAGCTCCACCAGATGAGTTACCTGCTTCTGCCTTTTGCAGCTCACCCTTCTTTGGGGTCAGTCCTGTGATCTTTTCTATCAACTCCTTTCCTTTTGAGCCAGGAATGTTCATCAGCTCCTGGAGGTTTGATCCCAACAAGGTACAGTGAGGCAAAAAGTATCTGTGCCTTCCATCCACTAGGGCTGTACATGGCGTTGTCTGCTCAAGTTAGTGATCTTGATGTAAAAAGACAATTATAGTTCTAGAACAGATGCCCAGGTGCAGTGGTTGGCATTAGCTTTCCCCTTCAACTGACCTAAATTCCATCACTTTTCCTAGTCTAAACAAACCCTGAGCATCACGGTTATACTGTTCCCCCATTTCAAAGCCATTGTTAGTCATCGAGTTCCCCTTTTGGAAATAAATTGTTTCATTCCCAGTTGCTCTGATGTTGCTTCAAGTTGTGTTGGAGAGCAGATATTTTTTTCTACCATTTTTCTCACTTAAAATATATTGAACTAATACAAAGAGCAGGAACAGGGCAGGGATAGGAAAAATTGTCATTTCACCCTCTGTAAAAACAGTAAATCAGAGGGATTCCCAACGAGAGGCGTACAGCTTTCTGGGCCAGAGCTACATCCCCGTGGTGCCAGTGTAGACACCCTGGTCGATTACAGTGCTGTGATTGGCCTCCGGGAGGTATCCCACAATCCCTGTTCTCGCCTCTCTGGTCTTTGGTTTGAATTCTACTGCACTCCTCAGGTGACCAACCGTGAACCCCACCCCTTAAATTCCTTGGGAATTTTGAAAGTCCCACTTCTACAGAGACTAATTATGGTTACAGACCCATCCTGAAATTAGAGCAGGATATTGTAAAGCTTTATCTCATAGTACAGTAACACAATTCAAACCTGTCGGCACAGAGGAGAAAGCACTCCTTCAGTTCACATTTATTGCTACTGATCTCCCTGACAAATTTCCTTTTCTCAGTACTGCTACAGGTGTTTTCCTCTGTTCCTCCCAACTGTGGTTACGGGACTGCAGCAGCTCCCAGGGCCATCTTTGCTCTTTCACTTACATCCTTCACTTGTTTGGTTAGAGCTGGGTCTGCCCCCAGTTTAATTCACATCTGAGAGCTCAGGTACCAGCAGATCGTTACAAAGGCTAAATTCCCATCACCACCAGTGGGAGGTTATCCTGGGCTGCCAGGGCTGCAGGATTTAGCCCATGGTCAGTCAAGGTGCTACAGCAGCTGCACTCTTACATTGTGAGTCCTGCAACTTAATACCAAACTGCTCTGCCATAGTCTGCAGGGGGCCTGACTTGCTGAGAATCTGGCAGAAGAGAGACCCTGGAGTAGAGAAGGAAAATGTCCTCAGCAGTCACAGCTGGCAGGAGCAGGGAAGGTTCGGTTTGTTTTTAAACTTCTCTCCCTGCTCAAGCCTTTAATCATTCCTGTGGCTCTTCTCTGAACGCTCTGCAATTTATCAGGGACAACAACCAACCAACCAAACCAGGCTGTTCTGCCCAATGTAACAGTCTATTGCCTTTCAAGGCTGACTATAAATCAGCTCGTTCTATTCACCCAAGAGTTCCACTTTAAGGGCTTTTTGTTTTCTAATTCCAATCAAATCCTGTGCAACAGCATCATTGTTAACTCATCATCTGGTCACTTCACATTCACAGGTCACAAAGGGGGCAGGTCTAAGTCTTTCCTCCCACACCAACATGAAAAAAATCAGTGACAGAAAATGCCCTAAAGCGCCTCTGCTGCCTTGCACAACAGCCTGGGGAAATACACGAGGGGAAGTGCTTTCCTCTCTCCTCCTGACACCGGGTAACATTTCTGTCTGTCCTCGAGATCCTGCCTCAGGGACAGGCTTGAGGATGCAAATGACATGTTAAGGCTTCATTGGATTGCACGTTCCTTTACTCCTTCAATAGTGATAAGGGTGCGTGAGCGTGAAACAATCCAGCTCTGACTTTCACACCGGAGGCAATTTTCAGGCTCGCGATAAAAAAAAAATCTTTCTTTCTAACCTGAACAAGTTGAATCGAGTCGTTGCGAGATGATAAATCCAGAGCCCCAGTCTGACTTTCCTTCATCACGTTTTTAGAGTGGATCACATTCACTGGGTGGGTCTTCTGCTGGGAAGTGTCTGTCCAGTGGCAGCACCCAGTGCACATTCCCCACTTACCAACTCATCTTCAGTATATCGGCCACTGAACCTAGCGAGGGGGGAGGGTCCCAGTGGTCAGGCTCCAGCCCCTGGATCCCGAGGCTGGCAAGCCCGAGTCAGCCGGCCTGGGCCAGCTGTGGGGTTTAATTGCACTGCAGACATACACGGGTGTCACAATCCCAGCTTCCTCCTCAGGGAATCAAGCCCTCGTCCCCCCCGTGACAGGCAGGGAGCGTCGCCACTGTACTCGTGAGGTCGGAACTGACACTGCCCCTGCACAGGGACCCAGGGGAACGGCTTGGGCAGCTCCTTGGCCAGCTGTGGCTGGCAGGAGACCCAGCGAGGCAGGAGCTGCTCTGGGTTCTCGGCAGGGGAGAGTAACTGGGAGAAGGGGGCAGTTTGTCTCTGATTTACAGGGAGCTTTGCCAGAGTGGAGCCTGTAGGTCACATGCTGGGGGGCTGTGACGGGCACACAGGCTCCGTGCTCTGGAACAGCTCTGAGTCAAACCCAGGCAGGAGCCTCCTCAGTGTGACACCCCCAGGGGACGCTCTCACTGGGGGAAGCCTCCTTGGCTTCAGCACCTCCTGGGACTGACCTTGGACCTTTCAGCCCCCCTGTTCCACACCAGGAGCTTCCTGCAGTGAGTCCACCTGAATCAGACACCTCGGAAAGCCTCACCACCCCCCCCCGAAGGGGAGTCCTGCACCCCAACTTCCACAGTCCCCAGTGACTCTCAGCCAGCGCTGTACAACAGAAGGTTCGTTAGGGGTCTGGGATCCAGCCTGGGAAAGTTCTGTGTTCGCACAGGAAGCAGGAAGATTCAGCAACGTCCATCTTGGAGAGACCCCGAACTCAGAGCCTGGGCTCTCCCCTCGAGTCCCCAACCAGCAGACTCCTTGCTCCCAACAGCCCGACTCAGCCAGGCCCTTTGCCCCTCGTCTGTCCTTTGTCCTGTTTCCCTGGTAACCTGCTCACCTGGCCTCCAGCTCGTTCTTTGTTCTCCGACTCCTCCCGGCCAGCTGGCCTCTTGCAGCAGGTGCGCCCCGGCCATCGGTTGCTAGGAGACAGAATTTGTGGCCATTGTCTGGGCCCAGGCAGCTCGACAGCAGCCACACCTGCCCTTTGGGGGTCTCTGCCAAGATTTAACCCCCTTGTCCCACCACCGAGATCCGTGGTCCCAAAACACTTCAGGGTCATGCCCCCCACCCCTGTCCATATTCCCCCCGAGTCGTGGCTGGGAGTGGGGCCGCAGCTAAGGGGGAAGGGACACAGACAGGGGTAAGGGGGCTGAGGCAGGGGCCAGAGCTGGGGCTGGAGCCAAGAGTGGAGCTGGGTGGCTCCTCCTCCCCACCCCCATGGGGCTGGCCTGGGCCCAGCTGCATCCCCCTGAATGTTACTCCATTCCCCCTGGCAGGGGGCACCCCACATTTTGGACCTTTAACCTAGATAATCGTGCAACAAATAGGGGAAACTGAGGTACACACAAGATGCAAACAAAACATCCAGAAAATTCCCACTTCGTCAAAGGGGTGTCAGTGGGGTCGGAGCTGGGCAGCAGCACAGGAAAGTGGGGATGTTAAACTGCAAAACATCCCCCTGTGTTCCCGCAAAAGCCTCTCGTTTATCCCCTAACCCCTCCCCATGAAAATCTCCACCCCTGCCCTCGCCCACAGAGACCCCTTCACTCCAACGCAGATTTTTAACTTTTCTTACTTGTCCTTGGCCTTCCACAAACATTGTTCCCATCAAAATGATCCAGGGCTTTTACAATGAGAATGAGAAAACAAACTAAATCAAACCCAAAGAAACCGCTATCGACCTCCCCACCACACACACTTTGGGTCTGAATTTTTCTACTGAAATGTTGAGGCAATAAAACTCTCACTGCTCTTGTCCAGAAACAAACCTAACCCCCCCATGCAGTACCTGGGGCATCTATGTCTGACCCGCCAAGGCTTCAGCTCCTTTGGGGAGATTTCCAGCTGCCCAATCCTGCTGCTATTCCAGGGGAGCAATTCCTGACTCCTGTCAGCATTTATCTCAGCCCCGTTCTGGGCATCACAGGTTTCTCCGGAAAGGGCAGCGAGTGGTTCTAGGGTCCAGTGATCCTCATCCAAATCGAGCTAGAACCTGGGGCTCCTTCCCTTCCCCAGGCTGTGGGCGGGAGGCATTTCACAGAGCTCTAGCCCGTGGCTAAGGAGAGAGAAAAAGCCTCCTATCCCCCTCTGCTCTGGGGGCTGGGTTTCCTCCTGAAGCCTCTGCCCCCCACCTAGTGCCCATGGCTCATCCCTGACCCTTGCTGCTGCTCCTTGCTATAGACTGTGAAAGGAGCGGAGGCAGCGCAGGAGCCTTCTGGGGACGCAGATCTGAGGCTTTGGGAGAGACACATTGTCTGAGCCATCAGAGCGCTGCAAACCCTGCAGCCACCACCTCAATCCGGGGCCTGTTCCAGCCCTGAGTCTGGGCTACCGCGATCCCTCCCCCAGAGCAGGGCGCCCACAGATTACAGCCTGGAAATAGGCATGTGAGACTAACTCCTGCTTTCCCTGATAGGGCCTCCCCTAGACCAAGTGGCATCCCAGGCAAGACATGTCTTCGGAACCCCCCAGCCCCGCTCCATATGTTAAACCATTGAATACCTTATTTTTATTGCATTTGTAGCTCATTTCATGATTTCAATGCACAGTTTGGATGCGGGATTTACTCTGTCATATAAGACAATAAATGTTCATGCTAAGATGTGTAAAAGGGTATTTATTAATGCCATATATAAGCAAGTGAAATAATCATTTCTTTTAAGAATATAGAAACTTTTAATTTTGACAGTAACTGAAATGTACTAACATCTAGCAATGGAGCACTCACCAGCACAGGGTGGGCCAGTATTAAATAGTGTTACAGTCGGAGACAGACAGCGTTAGGATGTTAACCCCAGGCCCTTTGTTCAAAGGTCGCTTCTCTCGCTTTTCCCCCATGAACTGAAGCACAGCAGTCGAGAGATCCAGAGACTAGTTGATGACGTTTCCAAGGGCTAAAATAGCAAGCGATGTCCGTCTTGCATTGGCCATTGTTGACTGGAGAGATGGTTTATGGAGAATAAACTTCAAGGTGAGAAGCAGCAGCCCAAAAAGGCCCCCTGCAGGTGCTGAAGTAGCTCAGTTGGGAGAGCGTTAGACTGAAGATCTAAAGGTCCCTGGTTCAATCCCAGGCTTCAGCAGGCTGTTTTATCCCTCTTGCTGCAGCAGTGGGCTGGAAACACAGCACTGCCTTTACTCAATGCAAGTCCCTCATTTTGGGCTTCACTGCAGGAAAAGGCAGCATTGGCTTCTGCATCCAGTTGGCCCACCGGACCTTTCTTTCTTCTCTTGCTGCTTCTCAGCAAGGGGAAGAAAAAGAAGCTCCCCTTCAAGCTAGAGTCACAAAGGTGATGTAAGGACGACTTCCTGATCCCTGGCTCCTGTCCACTGCTCTTCCAGCTGACCCATCAGAGAGCTGCTGCCAGTTTCTCCAGGTTCGCCCATCAGTGTGTGCCAGGGTGAGCACCACCAAAGTGCAGGGAATTTGAGGGCAGGGCAGGGCAGGACAGGGCAGGGCAGTGTAATGGACTTTCTGTAGTATAGTGGTTCTCACATTTCCCTAACCTGCATCAAGCAGACTAGGCAGAACTGACACCAACATCTCTCAGGTGTTCCCTTTAAGCAGAGCACAACTTTGAAATACGGGCAGCATAGAACCAATATTCATAATGTCAACTACAAAAAGGATTCACATCTAGAGATAGCATCATTATAATCAGCCAATCAGAACCTCTCCATAGACCCCTTAGACAACAACCTTTCTATAATATTGGCTGCAAATATAGAACAGCAGTCGCAACGGTGATCTATACAGTTACAGATTATGTCAGTCACGTCACAGGAGGTGACACAGCATCAGTGAGACTGATACTGGAATACTGCCTTTTCACAAGATGTTGTGAAATTAGAGTTTGGGGCACCAAAGAGCCACCAAATGTTCTGAGGGCTGGAGAAAAATGCCTTCTAGTGAGCTATTGAAAGAGCTCAACCTGTTTAGCTGATCAAAAGAAGATTGAAAGGTGACTTCACTGAAGTATTGAAGTGTCTTAATGGAAAGATAAGATTGGGTATTAAAGGGCTCTTGAATCGAGCAGAGAAAGGCATAACAATACCCAGTGGCTGGAAGGTGAAAAAAGACAAATTCATATTACAGTTAAGGCTCAAATATTCAACAGCGAGGATGATTCACCACAGGAACAAGCTACCAAGGAAAGTGATGGATTCTCCATCTCCTGATGTCATTTCATGAAGACTAGATGCCTTTCTGGAATGTGTTTGCCCCCAAAATAGCTCTTGTATCATACAGGAGGCCTGTGATGTGCAGGGGGTCAGATTAGATGCTCTAATGGTCTCTTCTGGCCATAAAGTCGACTAATTTCTGAAAAACTGAGTGTAGCATTGGGAGCAGCATCTGATGCTTCCCTGTCTAGCCGGCTTGCTGCCTAGAACGAACACTCCTCGAGTGGGGTGATCCACAGGGAGTAGCTCAAACCTCCAAAGTGCCTGGCCAGGGGCAGGACATTAGTACAGCAAGGGAGGGGTGTGGCAGTGACATCACAAAGGCCTTTTGCAGGACCTCAGACTATTGGTCCAAGGTGGTGGGGAGGTGGTGACCTCACAGAGAGATGCTGACATCAGCCAGGCAGGACCGGGGCGAGGGGCCAGGGAAACCTCAGAGACCCCTGTGGCTTTGCTCCAGCAAGTCTCCTTCTCCAGGTCTCTCTCTGAGGACTGAGAGAGTATTCGGGTTCACGGACGTGAGCGCCAGGAGGAACCTCTTTCGAGTTTTCTCCTTCCCTTTCAGTGATTTTACTAGAAAACAGCCATCCCTGTTTAGAAGGTAAGAGCCTCCTGGAGGTTTGAAACCTGTTCAGTCGGATCCATCTGGTGACAGTTGAATTCTAGGCATGGAAAACACGAGCTTAAAGAGGCAGAATTTCATTCCGCACCTGGGATTTTGTCCCTTAGAATCACTGGAGACATTGGGGTTTGTGCTTTTTGTTTCACCTTTTCCTCCATCTCTCCCTCTCTCCTTTCTCTTCGTCTCTTGCTTCTTTTGTCCTTTCTCCTGTTCCCCTCCCACTGCCACCTGTGTGTGTGTGTGGGGGGGGGGGGAGTGCTCTGCAGCTCCCACTGTGGGAGGTCCACCCAAAAATGTGGGGCTGAAATAGTGCTCAGGCAGTGATCCCCACCAGTGACCTGGGCCATCCTTTGGGCTCTCTGGTGAGAACCCTCAGCCTCCCTCCCTCAGTCTCTACCCTGATTGGCTGAGCAGGGGGTTATTGACAGGGAGGAGACTCAGGTCCTTGTTGTTCTCTTTTAAGACCAAGGTAATAAGTCAGAACCAGTTCTGTGTTTGATGAATTTTGCTGCTTCTCTGCATTAATGGTCTCTGAGCAGTTCATGATTCTCTCTAACATTGCAGTTCTCCTCAAATACTTGCTGAATAATTCCTGTGCACTGTTGTTGGTCTGGAGCTCATCTGAGAGCACTTTATTCAGGTCATTCAATGTCTGAAATTCAAGATCCGATGGTTAGTTTGAAAATCAGAGCTCTTGGGTCCTATTCCCAACTCTGCCACTGACTGGCTGTGTGACCTCAGACAAGTCAATTCTTCTTTCTCACATGTAGCTTCTCCCTCTTTCAAGGAGGGATAATAATGATCCGCTCCTACCTACCTCACGGTGGGTGGAGGATGGGGATCCATTGGAGAGTGTCACTAGGAGTAGTACATAATATGAGGTGTCCTATCACATTTACTCAGAGCAGATTATGACATAATAGAATAGCTGAAATACTCTATTTGATTTGGTTTTTTTTAATTTTGAAATTGTTAAGAGCAGCAACGACTTAGCTCAGACTGAAGCATCTTATCTAATGTTTGAGATCGAAGTGTCTCCTCTTTGTGTGTGACGAGACAATTTAACGCACTGTGACAAACAGGAGATGCTTTTGTTTTGCAACAAAATATTTTTGCAAAGAACTTTCATCCCACTTGTTATGATTTCGAGAAACAAACTGGTTTAGTCTGAATGGGATTTTCTGACAAACGGTTTCAATGAAATTTCCCCACCATCTCGATTCCTGGGCTCCATCCCTGCCTCTGGGGGTTTGCTGTTTGTTAGAACAGGAGTAAGGACTGGTGGCTTCTCTTTCTGGCTCTGCCACTGCCTTGCTGGCCCTTGGGTAGGTCACTTCCCTTCTCTGTGCCTCAGGCTCCTCCCCATCTGTCCAATGGGAACAGGGACAGTTCTCGAACTCTGGGCAGTCGTGAGCCTGAGTGAGAGAAGGGGCGTTAAAGCCCTCTGTGAAGGAGAAAGGGGAGTTTCTTGGTGTTTGCACCAAGGAATTCTAAAGTTTGCTAAAATGTCTAGTCTATGGAAACAAGAAATGGTTGGGGCCAAACTTTTTAACCACTGCTTTTTTTTTAAAGCTCATTCAGGGATGTGAGTCCCTGTCTTTTAGGTACCTGGGGTTCTTTGCCAGCAGGAGAGAAGAGGTTCCTGCCTCCATTTTTGTGGCCTTAACAAACCATGTGTTGTGCCCCAGTTCTTGTCTGAGATCCCTGAAAAAGAACATCTTCCCATCCATGAACAAGACAGGACCTATCTTTCAAAGGGAAACAAAGAGACCCCTGGGACTTACAGACTAGCCAGCCTCACTTCCATAGCTAGAGAGATCCTGGAATACATTCTTAAACACTCAGTTTTCCAGCAGCACCTACAGGATAATTTGGTTCTTAGGACGAGGGAGCATGGATTTGTCAAGAACAAATCATTCCAAACCCAGCCTCTTTCTTTCTTTGGCAGGGTTTCGGGCCTAGTGGAGGTGGGTAAACAGTAGATGGGATCTATCTCGGGGTTACTAAGGCTTTTGACACAGTCCCGCAGGACATTCTCACAAGCAAACCAGGGAAATGCGGTCTAGACGCAATCAGTGTCATGTGGGTGCAGAGCTGGTTGAAAGCCCAGACTCCAAGGGCCCTTCTCCAGGTTTGGCTGCCCAACGGAGAGGGGGCACCTAGTGGGTGCGGCAGGGATCAGTCTGGGGTCCGGTACTATTCAATAGTTTCATGAATGATTTGGAAAATGGAGTGGAGAGCAGCTTCCAAAATGTGCAACTGACACCAAGCACTTTGGAGCTCAGGACTGGAATTCAAAACACCCGTAACAAATTGGAGACTTGGTCTTCTTGAGCCAAACCCATGGCTGGGCCTCTCTCTAGACTGGGCTGAAGTGAAATCCCAGAGCCAGACACTCCTCCTGGGCAGTGCGCTCCGACCTTGAATGGTCAGATGCTGCTTAGCGCTGTCAGAGCAGCTTTGGCTGGGGGATTCTCCCAGCACTTTCCAATAGTGGGAAGGTACGAAATCCCCATTTGCCTGCTGGGGACAGAGCCCTAGAGGGGTGGGGGGGAGCAACTTGCCCAGAGTCCCCCAGGAAAAGGAAAAAAACCAGCAGTGGAACAAATAGGAAACCCAGCAATGGAACTCAGGAGTCCTGGGGGTGTGCTAGGGTGACCAGCTGTCCCAATTTTGGGGTCTTTTTCTTATCTAGGATCCTATTACCCCCCACTCCCTGTCCTGATTTTTCACACTTGCTGTCTGGTCACCCTCGAGTGTGCACATGTGGGGTCCCAGCTGCTCCCTGCCCCCCTCACTGAAGCAGGTGTGCAGGGTTACTGCCCTGGGAACTGCAGGGCACCAGTGGCCATGGGGCTGGCTGCAGGCAGGGCAGGAGCTGGCTGGAGGTAGGGTCTGGCTGCAGGCAGGGCAAGGGGTGCGGGGCTGGCTGGAGACAAAGGAGTGTGAGACTGGCTGGCTTCAGGCAGAGGGGTGCGGCAGGGGCTGGCTGGAGGCAGGGCAGGGGGTGTGGAAGGGGCTGGCTGTGGGCAGGGGGTGTAGAGCTGGCTGCAGGCAGGGCAGGGAGGATGTGGCTGGTGCGGGCAGGGCAGAGGTGCAGGGCTGCCGGCCGGGCGGGGGGTGCGGGGCTGGCGGGAGGCAGGGGCTGGCTGTGGGCAGGGCAGGGGGTGTGGGGCTGGCTGCAGACGGGCTGGCTGCGGGCAGGGCAGGGGGTGCGGGGCTGGCTGCGGGCCGGGTGGGGGGTGCGGGGCTGGCTGCAGACAGGGGCTGGCTGCGGGCAGGGCAGGGGTGCGGGGCTGGCTGCAGACAGGGGCTGGCTGTGGGCAGGGTGTGGGGTGTGGGGCTGGCTGCAGACAGGGGCTGGCTGCGGGCAGGGCAGGGGTGCGGGGCTGGCTGCGGGTGCGGGCTGGCTGCAGATGGGCTGGCTGCGGGCAGGGCAGGGGTGCGGGGCTGGCTGCAGACAGGGGCTGGCTGCGGGCAGGGCAGGGGTGTGGGGCTGGCTGCAGGCAGGGCAGGGGTGCAGCAGGGGTTGGCTGGAGCCGGGCGTGCGCGTTGGCTAGAGACAGGGGCTGGCTGCGGGCAGGGCAGGGGTGCGGGGCTGGCTGCAGGCAGGGCATGGGGTGTGGGGCTGGCAGCAGACGGGGCTAGCTGCAGGCAGGGCCGGGGGTGCAGAGCTGGCTGCAGACAGGGGCTGGCTGCGGGCAGGGGGTGCAGGGCTGGCTGCGGCCAGGGCAGGGGGTACGGGGCTGGCCAGAGGCAGGGCAGGGGGTGCGGGGCTGGCCGCAGACAGGGGCTGGCTGCAGGCAGGGCAGGGGGTGCAGGGCTGGCCCCAGACAGGGGCTGGCTGCAGGCAGGGCCGGGGGGTGCAGAGCTGGCTGCAGACAGGGGTTGGCTGCAGGCAGGGCAGGTTTGCAGAGCTGGCTGCGGGCAGGCCAGGGGGTGCAGGGCTGGCCCCAGACAGGGGCGGGCTGCAGGCAGGGCATGGGGTGCGGGGCTGGCTGCAGGCAGGGGCTGGCTGCGGCAGGGCAGGGTTGCAGAGCTGGCTGCAGGCAGGGCAGGGGTGCGGGGCTGGCTGGAGGCAGGGCAGGGGTGCAGCAGGGTTTGGCTGAGCCGGGCGGGCTGGGCTGGCGGCAGACAGGGGCTGGCTGCAGGCAGGGCATGGGGTGCAGGGCTCACTGAAAATGTCCTGAGCGGTATTTTAAGGTGAAGATAACACCATGGTTACCAGGTGACTGGCACATCCTGGGTTAAAGAAAGGAAGGGACCTGGAGTTAATAGTCTGAAGTATTTGTGTTACCAGCCCTGTCACTGTCTGACCCCCCTTCAGTGCGGAGCAGGTGTGTACGTTGCTGTGTGGAACGCACAGACTCCTGCAGAGCAGGGGCAGCTGTTTCCTTGGCAGAGAGCCTGGCACTTAGGAGACTTTCTTGACTTGCTGTTTTGAAGCAATTCAGTAAAATAACGGTGGAGCTACAATGTCCGGTCCAAAATTTCAGCACCCCGGTGCAAAAACGTTATTTTAGGATCTAAACAGGCGGCTTCCAGCGCTAGGACACCTGACCAGAGAGCTCCGTGGGGGCGTAACAGCTGCTGACTCTGAGGGTCCCGGGCTAAATCCATTTGCAGGTGGAGGCGTTTCGACTTATTTGATCAATAATGAGGAAGGCGAAGATTTAATCACGGGTATTTTTAGTAAATGTCATGGACAGATCATGGGCAAAACCCAAAAGCTCATTGCCCATGACCCGGCCATGACTTATACCATAAATACCCCTCACTGAATCGTGGGAGGAGGCCCAGGGGTCCGTGGCACCAGCTGTGGGTGCAGGGAGTCCAGGGGGCCTGTAGCACCATGTACTGGGGGAGAAGCCCCAGGGACCCACTGCCACCCCAGATGCTGCCAGGTGAGGGGAGCCCCAGAGGCCAGCCCTGCTCCGGCCACCCCGGGACAGGTGCCAGGAGCCACTGAGCTGTGGCTGCTCCTGCCACCCTTGGAACCACTGCTCAGGCTGTCCCCAGGCCAGCTGCTGGGGCAGCCACGGAGTCAGCCACAGTGGCCACTGCAGAAGCCACAGAATCTATGACTTGTGCAGCCTCGTGACACAAAGGGATCCCTAATAAAGAGACAAACCCCTCCCTGCTGTGACTGCAGCTCCTGGAAGGAAAGAGTCTAAGAGAGAAGGAGAGCGAGAGTGTCCCTCTCACCTCTCTCCCCTGCTCCCTCCCCCTTGTATTCTGTAACCCCATTTCACTGGGCTCCCTGTGCTGATGCCATGGGGGTGACTCTAGAGTTCTGGGGATTTGGGGGAGAGGAAGGGGGCTCTTCACTTCTCAGCAAATTTGTCTTTGGGCTGAAATTTCTCCTGTTAGGCCTCTCAGTCAGAGCTGTACCCACCCTGTTTGGGGGGGGGGGAGGGAGGGGAGAGATGTAAATTGCAGAGCAGGCAGAGAAGTCGCCCATAAAGGGTCATATTGATCTGGTGACTGGTTCTGACTGGGGTCACACGTCCTCTGACACAGGCTCATGTGCAGAACATGGGAGCTCTGGCTTGTCCTAAATGCTGTAGAGTGTGAGTTCCTGGAAAGGGCAGGGGAGAGGGAGCAAGAGGAGAAAGGCAGAGACATTAGAGATGAGGAACTGGGGGGAGAAGAAGGAGAGAACAGAGACACAATAAATCAGGCCTGCACAACTCATAAAGCGGCAAGGGCCACATTCCTCCAAAGAAAACAGCTGAGGGCTGAAATCTCCCGGCCCGAGGAATCACCCCGCCCCAGGGCCGTCCAGCCCTGCAGAAACAAACCCTCCTTCCCCAGCGCCGCCCCACCAAAACAGCTGTGGGCCAAAAAGGAAGGTTGGAGTGGGGAGGTGATGCTTTATTTTAAATCAACCAGGGGCTCCCAGCTAAAGAGGTGGCTGGGAGCCCTCAGGGTCAAATTAAAGGGCCCGAGGGTCCGGCGGCTGGGGGAACCCGGCAGGGCCGGCTCTAGGTTTTTTGCTGCCCCAAGCAAAAAAAATTGTGGCTGTCCCCCTTCCCAGCCCTGGGCTCCCGCACCCTCCTGCTGCCCCAGTCCTGGGCTCTCCCACCCACACACACACCCTGCCACCCCAGCGCTGGGCTTCCCCCTTTCTTCCCCACCAGTGCCCTCCCTGCACCCTGCTGCCCCAGCCCTGGGCTCCCCCTCACCAGTCCCCCCCCACACCTCCTGCTGCCCCAGCCCTGGGTCACTGGTAACTCGCTCCCAGGGTGGGTCATTCAGCAGGAATTTTGGATGTGCATAGAACACAGACAGGATTGGTTCCCATATGGTTACAGAGCTGCAGTAAAGTGGAACAATTTTCAGCTTGTGTGATTGGAGGAGATCTGGGTGCATATTATAAGACTGTCCTCCATAAATGAGGAAAAGTTTAGGTGCGTTTATTATTCTTTTGTTCCACTCTTTCTTTCTATGGGGAATTTGCCAATGCAATATCACTGTCTTCCTTTCAAACAAACAAAAAGGCAATGGCTGTTGAAAATAGCAATTCCAGTCCTAATAAGCATTTCTTGCTCAATTTTATCCTACTTTTTCTACAGCAAGTTACAGTGGATCAGTATATTTGATTTGGGAGAAATGAAGTAACAGCTGCCCAAACCGAGCTTGAGCACTCCTGAATTTTGAGGTGTTCAAATCTGGAAAGCAGGTGCTGGGGGTGGGGGGGCTCCATGGGGGAGCATGGCAGCAACTGTCTGGAGCTGCACGGAGCCAGACACGCTGATCTGAGTCGCACAGTAAGTGGTTTGGAGAAGGGGTAGGGGGTTGGGGGGGGGCAGTCAAGGGACAAGGAGCAGGGGGGGTTGGATGGGGCAGAGGTTCGGAGGGGCACTCAGGGGACAGGCAGCAATAGGATAGGCATGGGAATCCAGGAGGTTTATAAGGGGACAGGTAGGGGGTGGGGTCCTGGGGGGAAGTTGGGTGGGGTCTTAGGAGGGGGCAGTTGGGGACAAGGAGAAGGGAGGCTTAGATGGGGCAGGGGTCTCGGGAGGGGGTAATCAGGGGACAAGGACCAGTGGTGCTTAGATAGGGGGTGTGGGTCCTGGGGGGCAATTGGGGCAGGGGTCTGGGGAGGGGGCAATCAGCGGCCAGGGGCTGGAATTCAAAGGGCTCTGGACTGCCCGCAGAGCGCCGGGGGAATTTAGAATCTCCCGGCGGGCCGCACAGTGAGGCTCCGCGGGCCGCATGTTGTGCAGGCCTGTGATAGAGGTATATAAAATTACGAGTGATGTGGAGAAAGTAGATAAGGAAAAGTTATTTACTTACTCCCATAATACAAAAACTAGGGGCCACCAAATGAAATTAATAGGCAGCAGGTTTAAAACAAATAAATGGAAGTTCTTCTTCACGCAGCGCACAGTCAACTTGTGGAACTCCTTGCCTGAGGAGGTTGTGAAGGCTAGGACTATAACAGGGTTTAAAAGAAAACTGGATAAATTCATGGAGGTTAAGTCCATTAATGGCTATTAGCCAGGATGGGTAAGGAATGGTGTCCCTAGCCTCTGTTTGTCAGAGAGTGGAGATGGATGGCAGGAGAGAGATCACTTGATCATTGTCTGTTAGGTTCACTCCCTGGGCTGCTTCTGCTCTACAACTATAATTGTCTTTTTACACCAAAATCACTAACTTGAGCACCCAATTCCATGTACAGTCCTAGTGGATGTAAGGCACAGGTAACTTTTGCCTCAGGGTAGCTTATTGGCATCAACCCTCTCTCCCCCACCTGGAGCTGATGAAATTCCTGGCTGGAGGGACACATGCTCCTACAAGTCAAAAGGAAAGGAGCTGATAGAAAAGATCACAGGACTGACCCCAAAGAAGGGTGAACTGCAAAAGTCAGAAGCAGGCAACTCATCCGGCAGAGCTGAGAGACCACAGTGAAGATGGTGCAAAGATCACTATATTGGAATTAGCAAATGTGATTTTTTTTAAAACAAATCTTTGAGAAGCCCTAATAAAGGCATTTCTTACAGTTCTCTCCCATTTGGATTTTCTGATCTCTAATAGGGAATGACATCTGATTGAAGCTTTTCCCAAATGCAGAGCAAGTATAGGGTCTCTCTCCACTGTGGATTCTACGATGTCTGACAAAGTCTGAGTGCTCAGTGAAACTTTACCCGCACTCAGAGCATGTGTAGGGGATCTCTCATGTGTGGATTCTCTGATGTCTGATAAGGTTTGAGCGCCGACCGAAGCTTTTCCCGCACTCAGAGCACGTGTAGGGCGTCTCTCCTGTGTGGGTTCTCTGATGTCTGATAAGGTGTGAGAGCTGACTGAAGCTTTTCCCGCACTCAGCGCATGTGTAGGGCGTCTCTCCTGTGTGGATTCGCTGATGTGTGATAAGGGCAGAGCGGTGACTGAAGCTTTTCCCGCACTCAAAGCATGTGTAGGGCTTCTCTCCTGTGTGGATTCTCTGATGTGTGATAAGGGCAGAGCCGTGCCTGAAGCTTTTCCCGCACTCAAAGCACGTGTAGGGCTTCTCTCCTGTGTGGATTCTCTGATGTATGATAAGGTTTGAGCACCAATTGAAGCTTTTCCCGCACTCAGTGCACGTGTAGGGCAGCTTCCCTGTGTGGATTCTCTGATGTCTGATGAGGCCAGAGCGGTGACTGAAGCTTTTCCCGCACTCAGAGCATGTGTAGGGCGTCTCTTCAAAGTTGATTCTCTCATGTGTAATAAGGTCTGAGAGGCTACTGAAGTTCTCCTCTGGCCTCTGCTGAGTCTCAGAGGCTTTTACTTTTCTCGGAGTGCACAACTCCTGGAAACATTCCCTTTGGGTCTTCCTGATAATGTCTCATATGGTTCTCCTTGCTCAGCATCTTCCTGCTGGGGTTTCTGCTCCTCATTCTCATGCACCATTCTATCACCTGATGGGAGACAGAGAGAATCCAGGCATAGGTCACTCCGTGTGCCTGAGAGAAAGGAAATCTCAGAGACAGGAATTTTAAAAGGGATGAACAAACCAAAATATGTGCAGGAGAGATCAAACCTATCAGGAGCTGATTTTCCCCAGAGGAGAGAGGAAGGGATCAGTTTTGGTCTACATTTCACCAGAACATGCAGGGGAAAGTGGGATCAGGTAGGGATCTGCTGACAGTTGTTAGTCAGGATACGTGGGAAGCCATGAGTGACATCTGCCTAATTATTCCACATCTGCAGGGAACAATCCTGAACTTGGAGAGCTCACAGGGTCTTTGTAGGGCATCCCAAATGTTTCTTGTATTCACGGACAGTTTTTGACTTGCTTTAACCAAGCCCTCACCTCTGGAGGCAGCTCTCGGGAGCACTTCTTTCTCAGAACCCTGGAGGTCCGGGACCCACGGCTCTTCCCCTCGTTCCAGCTGTGAGACCACATCAGGTTTGGAATTTAGAAACCCTATGCCAGGCAAAGAAAACCAGGAAGGTCAGTGGAATTTGTGGGATACTTGTCACAAAGAATAGTCCATGGTTTTAAGCTCAGATCATTTTTAAGCAGTAACATCCCAAGACCAGCTTCCTTGGCTCCAAGTGGCAGGAGAATTATTATTATTATTAATCATATGCATTACCTGAGTGCCTAAGGACCAACTAACAGTGTGTCTCTGTTGTGCTAGGCACAGTACAAATGCAGAATAGTAGATGGCCCATGCTCTGAAGAATTTACAGTCTAAATACACAAGACAGACACAGCATGGGGGAAGGGTAGACCCTGTTAGAACGGCGATATTCAGGCCTGCCTGCAAAGCCTATATTTTAAGAACTTAGGGTATTTTTATCACTTAGCTAGTTACAGGAGTATGAAAACAAAGAATCAAAATCACAGTCTGCCTCTGTCTGGGCCTTCTCTCACTAGGATAGGCTGAGGCCTTGTTCTTAGGCTAAGGCCTTTGGCTAAGCAGCAGGGGCAGCCATAAGCTGGGAAGTGAAGGGTCACATCCTCACATCCCAAACCAGTCACACTGAAATAAGGTGCTACTGGGCTGTTAGGAAGACAATCCTGTCTGGATCTTAAGATGGTTAAAGAAACCTTAATTTGATAGCATTCTGTCTGGCAAGAAATCACTTATCAATGGTTGTGGTTGTGAAACCCTCATTTCTGTATTGCTTTATCTTTATGGCCACCACTTTTACATTGTTAATCAGTCTGGTTCTCTAATTGTTTCTCTCGCCTGTATAATTAATGTTGCCAGGTGTAACTTAATTAGGTAGTGGTTTATAATTGGTTAGAGCAGGAGTAGGCAACCTATGGCGGCACACGAGCTGATTTTCAGTGGCACTCACACTGCCCAGGTCCTGGCCACCGGTCCAGAAGGCTCTGCATTTTTAATTAATTTTAAATGAAGCTTCTTAAACATTTTAAAACCTTACTGACTTTACATACAATAGTTCAATTATGTATTATAGACTTATAGAAAGAGACTTTCTAAAAACGTTAAAATGTATTATTGGCACATGAAATCTTAAATTAGAGTGAATAAATGAAGACTCCGCACACCACTTCTGAAAGGTGGCCGACGCCTGGGTTAGAGAATTATGTCACAATATGTTAGAATTGGTTAGTTAAATTTCAGCACAATTATTGGTTAAGGTATAGCTGAGAATATTACTCTATAAATGGGGTCAAACAGGAGGGAGGAAGGAAATTGGAATAATAGAATATCAGGGTTGGAAGGGACCTCAGGAGGTATCTAGTCCCACCCCTGCTCAAAGCAGGATCAATCCCCAACTAAATCATCCCAGCCAAGGCTTTGTCAAGCCTGACCTTAAAAACCTCTAAGGAAGGAGATTCCACCACCTCTGTGGGGAACTTATCCCAGGGCTTCACCACCCTCCTAGTGAAATAGTGTTTCCTAATATCCAACCTAAACCTCCCCCATTGCAACTTGAAATCATTACTCTTTGTTCTGTCATCTGCTACCACTGAGAACAGTCTAGGCCTGGTCAAAACGGGGGGGGGAGTTCGATCTAAGGTACGCAACTTCAGCTACGTGAATACCGTAGCTGAAGTCGAATACCTTAGTTTGAATTACTTACCCGTCCTCACGCCGCTGGATCGATGTCCGCAGCCTCCGTCGACTCCGCCACCGCCGTCGCGGTGGTGGAGTTCGAGTCGACAGGAGCGCGTTCGAGTTCAATATGAGACGCGATATATCGAACTCCGAGAATCGATTGCTACCCGCCGATCCGGCGGGTAGTGAAGACCTACCCTAGATCCATCCTCTTGAAGCCCCCTTTCAGGTAGTTGAAAGCAGCTGTCAAATCCCCTCATTCTTCTCTTCTGCAGACTAAACAATCCCAGTTCCCTCAGCCTCTCCTCAGAAGTCATGTGTTCCAGTCCCTAACCATTTTTGTTGCCCCCGCTGGATGCTTTCCAATATTTCCACATCCTTCTTATAGTGTTGGGCCCAAAACTGGACACAGTGCTCCAGATGAGGCCCCATGAATGTTGAATGTTGGTTAGGGGAGAACGGGAACAGGGACACAGGCCAGGCTCTGCGGCATCAGAGCTGGGAAGGGAACAGACTGTATCGGCGTATAGAGATAAGCCCGACTGGTGTGAAGGGCTTGGAATATGTAATCTTATAGGTGTAAAATTGTACAGACTATACCACCCTGTGACATCATCGACGAAGTGCCCATTTGTGCCTGGGTAGGGGCCCTGCTCTGGGAGGAGGATGCAGCAAGGACTCAGGATCGGTGGCCGGGTCGCTGTGCATAGGAGATGGGGAGGTTATGTGAGGAGGGGGTAATGAGTGGGAGAGGAGGTCAAGAGTTAAAATAATAATATTTGGGGAAAAATATGTATAATAAAGTGAAACTGAACAGAAATAAAACTGGAGTGGAGGCTCTAAAGCAACAAGGCTTTGGTAGGGATTTGGGGTTAAAGGTCTGGGATCCCCACAGCTCCAGACCCCAAACCTCTCCTCCCTCCCACAGACCCACCCACCCCACTTCCTGGGTGCCCTTCCCACACTCCTCCGCTTCTTCCCATTACTCTCAGCCGGCACCACCTCCCGGCGCCTTGGGAGCTTCTTGTATTTTCTCCTCGTCTCTCACAACCTCCTACCTCCCTGCTGCTTCTTAGCTCTAACCCTGCACACACCCGCCCCATGTCCTGGCATATCTACTACCCCGTCTCCGTCCCTCCCACGGCTCGCTTATCCCTTCAGCCATGGGATCCTGAACGGCAACATTACACGCTCCTAAAAGAGCTCATCTGACTGTCACACAAGCCATGCATGAGTCAGACACCTATTTACTCAATTTAGAATTCTACAGGCAGCATATTTTCCTCTTAAAATGAGGAAAAGGCATGAAAGCTACAGTGATTAATGTAGTTATGAATGTATTCAATAAGGATACATTCAATGCAATTTTAAAATGACTGTCAGCACCAAAAAGGCACATGTCCAAAAATGATACTAGTGGGTGGGCGATAAGGCAAAAAAAGGGTGGGCAAGGAAACTTGTCTAAACTTGTATGACGAATAAAGGTATAAAGTTATTACTACTCAGGTTCTTCAGAGACCCCACAGCTTCTAATAACCCAGGGGACAGGACTCCTTACCCAGTGAGGTCACCGTCTCATAGTTCTCCTGCATGACATCCTGTAGAGGGCTCTCTGAACAGGGTCCAGCAGAGCCCATTCCCCCTTGGTGAAATACAGAGCCACATCCTCGAAGGTCACCGGCCCCTGAAAGAGCAAGTGTCCAACACTCAGTACCTGCTGCCCCACTCATAACCCCACTATTCACGGAACAGCAGCACCAGGTAAATGGAAGCCCCGGGAGGCACATGTTAACAGAGTCCCACCCAACCTTGCCTAGAACAGACAGGCGGCATCAGAGGGTGGAAAGAGAGAACCTTTGTGTCTCCCAGCTGACAGACGGAGGCAGGGTCATCACATTTATCACATAGCTACTAGCCAGAGCTTGATATAGGAGATGGGGCTGGCTCTGGACCCTACTAATGGCTCCCTGGTAGGAAACACTTCTTTCTTATATTTTATTTGGAAAGGGAAGTCAGTAGTAAAGAATATTAGTTAGAACAGGGGTAGGCAACCTATGGCATGGGTGCTGAAGACAGCACGCAAGCTGATTTTCAGTGGCACTCACAATGCCCGGGTCCTGGCCACCAGTCCAGGGGGCTCTGCATTTTAATTTAATTTTAAATGAAGTTTCTTAAACATTTTAAAAGCCTTATTTACTTTACATACAACAATAGTTTAGTTATATATTATAGACAGAGAAAGATCTTCTAAAAATCTTAAAATGTATTACTGGCACTCAAAACCTTAAATTAGAGTGAATAAATGAAGACTTCTGAAAGGTTGCTCACCCCTGAGTTAGAAGGTCAGAATTGTAGAAAATTGGTAAGAGAAGTGTGACATTATTGATATAAATTGGGACCATATAGAACATGGGTTGCAACCAAGGTCCTGTAGTGGCAACAAATCTGATGTAAAGGGGATCATATGAGGTGTCTAAGACCAGGTTATGGGTTGCTGGTTATGATTATGCTGTCTGTATGTATGTATCATTTTGTAGTTGAAGTTATGAGTATTGGCTCTATCCTGTCTGTATTTCAAGCTGGTGCTGTGCTTCTGGGAGACATCACAGACAAGCTGGTGTTAGCTCTGCCTAGCCTGCTTGATGGCCCATTAAGGACCATCAGCTACACAATTGACTCCATGGAGAGAAGGCAGACACGCCTTGTAACTCAGCAAAGTGCAGGGACTGGCCCATGTGACCCCAGACTCCATTTTGCTGTAATTTTCCACAGTAAGGACAAAGAGGTTCTTACACCTGGAAAAGCCTGTATAAGGCTGATGCCTCATCTCCATCTTTTCTTCAATCCTGCTTCTACCTCTGGAGGACTTTGCTACATGCTGAAGCTCTACACAAGGGACTGATGACCCATCCCAGCGGGGGATGTTCTCCAGAGACTTGATTTGAACCTGCAGTTTATGCCATCACTGCTACAAGCCTGAACTAAGAACTTTGCCATTACTGTATGTAATTGATTTAATTTAACCAATTCTAGCTCTCACCTCTACCTTTTTCCTTTTATGAATAAATCTTTAGATTTTAGATTCTAAAGGATTGGCAACAGCGTGATTTGTGGGTAAGATCTGATGTGTATATTGACCTGGGTCTGGGGCTTGATTCTTTTAATCGAAAGAACCTTTTTCTTTTATTGGGGTGTTGGTTTTCATAACCATTCCTCCCGGGACGTGTGGCACTGGTGGTGATACTGGGAGACTAGAGTGTCTAAGGAAATTGCTTGTGTGACTTGTGGTTAGCCAGTGGGGTGAAACTGAAGTCCTCTCTGTCTGGCTGGTTTGGTTTGCCTTAGAGATGGAAAAACCCCAACCTAGGGCTGTGACTGCCCTGTTTAAGCGATTTGTCCTGAATTGGCACCTCAGTTGGGTCCCGCCAGAACTGCCACGTCACAGGAAGCTATCAGAAATCAATGACCAATCAATGAAAATAAGAAGGAAGTTTTGAAAAGTATATTAATCCTAACAATGGTAGTGATAAATTACTAGACGGAAATGGCAGAATTATCAAAAATAATGCAGAAGAGGTAAAGTGTTCAATAAGTGTTCTCTCCTGGATTTGGAGAAAACAGATGCTGTACTCGTATCATAAGATGTTGACGACGACACTCCTTCCATTCCAACAAGAACTCACAAGGACATTAAACAGCAGCTATTACAGTTAGACATGTTTAAATAAGCAGGTCCAGATAACTTGTATCCAAGAGTTTTTAAAGACCTGGTGGAGGAGCGTGGTGGACTATTAATGTTGATTGTAATTAGGACTTGAACACTGGGGAAATTCCAGAAGACTGGAATTAAGCCAATGCTGTGCCAATACTAAAAAGTGTAAAAGAGATGACCCAGCTAATTACAAGAGTGTCAGTCTGATATCAATACTGAGCAAAATAATGGAGCAGTCGATACTGGATTTCGTTAATAAAGAATTAAAGGAAGGCAATATAATTAGCACCTATTAACAAAGGTTTAGAGAAAATAGATCCTATCAAACTAACTGGATATCCTTATTAGATGAGATCAAAAGTTTGGTTGCAGCTAATAGTATTGATGTAATATATCTAGACTTCTGTAAGGCATATGACTTGATTCAGCACAATATTTTGACTAAAAAACTAGAATGATACAAAATAAACACAGCATACATTAAATAGATTAAAACTGGGATTGTAAATGGGGAACCATGGTCAAGTGGATTTATTTCTAGCGGGTTCCCACAAGGATTGCTTTTTGCCCGTGTGCTATTTAACATTCTTATCAATGACCTAGAACAGAATATAAAATCATCACGGATAAAGTTTGCAGTATCACAAAGATTGCGGGTGGTGGTAACTAATGAAGTGGCAGTAGATTCAGGCTACAGCACTGGGAGTCTGGGAGGGTTATTTCCTGTTCCACAAAGAGGAGAAGTTCCATTCCCAAATTCCATGCCTTGAAATTAGGCCCTATCTGACACTACACCCCATATTCAGCATAGTGGTATGGTTATAATATGATTAGGACATAATTATGATGCATTTTGTGCAAGATGCGTCATGTGCTGAATATTATTATCCTATTTGTGTGCATGGATCATGTTTGTATTTGAAGTTATGGATATTGACTCTGTAGCTGTATTTCAAATGTGCTTACTCTGGGTAACACCCACAACGAGCCTTTCAGGTACAACAATGAAGAAGCCAGACAGAGCTGATGGCTCATCAACAAAGACAATGGACCGTGGAAGAGCTTAGCCTTCCTGTGAATGTTTCAGCCAGCCTATGAGTCATGGCTACTATGACTCAGCAGGACACGCTAGGACATGTGACTAGACCACATGACAATGAACTCCATTTTGGTACCTGTATTTTTCCACAAACTGACTGGGAACTGAGTTTGGAACAAATGGTTCCGCCATATGGAAAAGCTACATAAGGTGGCGTGACATCATCTCTTGGCCTCATTCCCCGCACAAGAGAACTCCTGGAAACACCTGAGGAACAAAGACTGAACTGGGGGAAGTGCTGGTCCCAGGGTAAAGGGATTTCTAGCTTGTGTATGGAAACTTGGGGGACTGCTTGTAGCATCAGTCAGGGTGAGAAATTGCTAATTCAAATTCTATCCATCTAGTATGTTAGGCTTAGTTTGAGTTTTTGGTTATCTGCTAAGTAATCGGCTTTGATCTGTTTGCTAACACTTAGAATTGTTGGGATACGTTAGGGTTCAGTAAAACAGCTGGGAAGCTGCTAATGTGCTGACATGCATTGGGGACAAAGGCATAAGCAGGCAGGAATTCTTTGCTTAACAAATAAGTTGCCATATTTTTCCTCTCTGTTGCTTGTAATAATTGACTGATGCAGCTGCATAAGAAATGTAGTTCCTGGAATAAATGTCCTTTGTGTGAAAGAAAGTAAAGAAATGTTATCTCCCTCCCTTCCTTTCCCAGCTACATAAACAAGCTTCCTGGCTTATGGCCCCTTCCTCCTCCCTGAGAACTGCTCATTGACCCTTCCTCCATACCCGAGATCTGCTGTTTAGGGTAATTTGTGGCCACACGTTATTGCAAAGAACGGTAATTTCCAGGTCAAATTGCCTCTCTGATATGTGTACTCCTGTGACAGTGGACAGGTGGTATACTAATTGTATGAGTGTTTACTACTTAATGAGGGGTTTTGAGGTGTTGTAACGGATGTAGGTGTTTACATACAAACTTAGATAAAAGGCATGTGATGTAACTAATCCAGTTCTTACTCGATAGTTGGGTCAAGGGGAACACAAGTAACACAATAAAGAAGCCTGTATTCATATCCGCCTCTGGATCAACCGGCTCCTTTTTTGTTCTAACAATAATTACTTAAAATCTACCTTTCTGCCATTAATAAACTTGTTTTATGCTTTATCTTAATCAGTGCATTTTGAATGAAGTGTTTGGGAAAAAGCTGAGCTTGGTTAGCAGAGGCTTGTTGTGCACATCTTTCCCATATCGAGGGGAAGGCGAACTATATTAATGAGCTTACATTATCCAGATCCCTGTGCACTATAAGATGGTATAATTCTAAATTTATACTACAGCAGGTGTGCAAGGTTGGGGAGCTGGGAAATTGGCTGTTGTTGTCTATCTGTCCTTGAGCGGCTTAGGTAAAGCACTCAGGTAGCTTAGTTGGATGCATGGCGCCACCTGCTGTCGTGTTGGGTGATAACAGGCCCTGGAGAGGCTGGCTGAATCTCCAGCAAAGCAGTGTGAGAAGGCCCAGCCCAGCTTGAGGGTTAGAGGGCGCAGCGGTTCCCAGAACCATCCCAGACTGCACCCCGGGGTGACAACCCATCATACCCTAAATTACATAAGTTTCAGCAGATTTGTCACATCCTGTCCCCTCCCTTTCTCCACCTGAGATATTTCCTGCCTCCCACCACCTCCAGCAGCTCCTATCCTCCTATGCATTTACTGCTCCTCTCCCTCCAAGCAGAACCCACCACCAGCTCCCTGATAATCCCTTTACCTGAGCTAGCTCCATTGCAGCCATTTCCGTCCCTTTGGGAGGATGAAATGATCTGGAGCAAAACGTGGACGTTAATCTGCAGCCTGCCAGGACGAGAAGGGCAATGTGAGAGAATGCAGAGGGGGCTTTTGTCCATTCCACATGCTGATTCCCCCCGGATTTTTCCCTGTTAATGGACACTCTAGGTTCTGCCACACTGTGAAGCACAGAGTGACCTTATTCCAGTACAGGCCTAGCCCCTCCCACCATGGTGTAACCCTCTGAGACACGGTGAAACCTCCCAGTAACATCCTCTGTTATACTTACCAAGTTTGCAGACAATACCAAGCTGGGAGGGGTTTCAAGTGCTTTAGAGGATAGACCAGGAGGGAGAGCTCAGTGGTTTGAGCATCGGCCTGCTAAACCCAAGGCTGTGAGTTCAATCCTTGAGGGGGCCATTTAGGATTTGGGGAAAAATCTGCCTGGGGATTTGTCCTGCTTTGAGCAGGATTGGACTAGATACCTCCTATGGTCCCTTCCAACCCTGATATTCTATGATTAAAATTCAAAATGATCTGGAGAAAAGGCCTGAAGTAAATAGGATGAAATTCAATTAGACAAATGCAAAGTGCTTCATTTAGGAAAGAACAATCAGGTGCACACGTACAAAATGGGAAATTCCTGCCCAGGAAGGAGCACTGAAAGGGAGTCAGCCATAGTGGATCACAAGCTAAGTATAAGTCAACAGTGCAAACGGGCAAACATCATTCTGGAATGTATTTGAGGGAGTACTGTAAGCAAGACACAAGCAGTAATTCTTCCACTCCACTCATGGATTAGGCCACAACTGGAGAACTGTGTCCATTTGTGGGTGCCACATATGAGGAAAGATGTGGACAAATTGGAGAAAGTCCAGAGAAGAACAACAAAAATGATTAAAGGTCTAGAAAACATTACCTATGAGGATAGATTGAAAAAATTGGGTTTGTTTAGTCTGGAGTAGAGAGGACATTATAATAGTTTTCAAGTACATAAAAGGTTGTTACAGGGATGTGGAAGAAAAAATTGTTCTTAACCTCTGAGGATAGGAGAAGTAGTAATGGCCTTAAATTGCAGCAAGGGCAATTTAGGATGGAGATTAGAAGAAACTTCCTGTCAGAGTGGTTAAACTCCAGAACAAATAGTGTAGGGAAGTTGTGGAATCTCCATCATTGGGGATTTTTAAGAGGAGGCTGGACAAACACCTCAGGATGGTCTAGATAATACTGAGTCCTGCCTTGAGTGCAGGGGACTGGCCTAGGTGACCTTCCAAAGTCCCTTCCAGTTCTATGATTCTATGAACCAAAGGCCAGTGAAGAGCAGAATCAAAGGAGTCACTCTGGGAGATTCTCCTGTCACTGTCCCCAAGGCAGCTCTCTCAGGTTAACTAAGTTGTTTGAAGCTTTAGCCTTTGTAGAGTCTCTCCTGGGAGTGCCCCTTTCATGGGCTGGGCCTAGTTTTAGCCTTTGGGAAGCGTGACCCCAGGGGCTCTGAGACGGGCCTTCTTGCCTCAGCACATCTTGTTTCTTTCTGTGGCTCCCCAGTGAGTCCAAATGAGTAGATACTCCTGATAGAGACTGTGAACATAAGAAGGGCCCACTGCGTCAGAGCAATGGGCCATCTGGCTCAGTGGCTAATGCCAGGTGCTTCAGAGGAAAGAACAGAACAGGTAACCATCAAGTGATCCATCCCACAACCATTCCCAGCTTCTGGCAAACAGAGGCTAGAGACACCATCCCTGCCCAGCCTGCCTGTGACACTGGCAGATGAGGTGTTAGCCTACACAAGCCTCTATGTCTTAACTGAACATGGACAAACGCACAGTGGAATCAGTCTGACTCACCTGTGTTAGTATTGTTAAAACAGGTATTAGGATTATAAGAACATGTTTAGACTTCTGTTAAATGCTTGTGAGTTGCTGCCTGAGTTAACATCTGACTAGCTCCATTGTGAGTCTCTGTGGCTCTGTAAATCACCAGACAGGAGAGAGACTTTACCTAGGTGAAGTGCTGATTGGCAACAGAATGCATTACACCCTGCCTGGCAGGAAAGGTCCATCCACACCAGAGAGACTATTATGGACGTTAAAGAAGACACAAGGCTGTGGTTGTGCTCTTGATTTCCCATTAGCTGAGCTGGCAGCTCAGAGCACATGGCAGGAAGGGGATGAAAACCCCACACAGAAGGAACTGATTATCTGTATGCTGCTTGGACTCTGGGGGCAAAGTTTTTACGCATCAGGAAGAGATCCCCAGCTGATTAGGGGGTTAGTCCTAAGGAAGATATAGAGCTTGCTTATTACAGAAGCTTCTATTGCCTTTGAAATCTAAGACTGCAACTCGTCTGCATCTATAGGATTACCTGCTTTAACTTCGTAAACAACTCAGGGAAAGAGAGATCAGGAGGGACCTGCTGCCAGTTGTCAGTCAGAATAGGAGGGAAGCCATGAGTGACATCTGCCATAATGATTCCACATCTGCAGGGAACAATCCTGAACTTGGAGAGCTCATAGGGTCTTTGTAGGGCATCCCAAATGTTTCCTGCATTCCCACACAGTTGTTGGAGTTGGTTTAACCAATTCTTCACCTGTGCAGGCAGCTCTGGAAGCACTTCTTTCTCAGAGCCCTGGAGGTCTGGGACCCACGGCTCTTCCTCGTTCCAGCTGCAAGATCACATCAGGTTTGGAATTTGGAAACCTTACTGCAGGCAAAGAAAACAAGGGAGGTCAGTGGAATTTGTGGGATACTTGTCACAAAGAATATTCTATGGTTTTAACCCCAGCTCATTTTTTACAGTAACATCCCAAGGCCAGCTTCCTTGGCTCCAAGAGGCAGGAGAGTTATTATAATAAATCATATTCATTACCTTAGTGCCTAAGGACCAACTAACAGTGGGTCCCCATTGTGCTAGGACAAGTACAAACCCAGAATAGTAGCTGGGCCATGCCCTGAAGAATTTACAATCTAAATACGCAAGACAGACACAGAATGGGGAAGGTAGAACCCACTGTTAGGTGTATTTTTATCACTTAGCTAGTTACAGGGTGTAGATGAGCAGACTCACCTGCGGTGCCTTCTGCTGGTGACTCCTGGAATTAGCTCATTCCAGCTCTGAGCGCCTTCTGCAGGCCGGTGATCCACCTGTCCTCTGGCCCCTGCCCTCCCTGGACCCGGTGTCCCTTTATTTGGGGTGCTATCCACTGGCAGAACCTGATCAATCTGGGTCTCCTCCCAGGGGAACCCTGCCACTATCCCCACTTTGCTCAGTTACTGCCTAGTTCCATCTAGCCCTGTTCACTGGGGCAGGCTGCAGTGTCAGCCACTCACCATAGGCAAAGGGGTTTGGACCTGCTGCCTTTGCCTACCCCTAGGCTGCCTCTGCAACCCCAGTACCTGTTGGCTTTGTGCTAGGCCGCAGCCTGGGGCTTTCCAGGCAGGAGCCCCAGCTTCTCTGCCTTTCCCCAGCCCTGCTCCACTCAGGTACCCTGTGTCCAGCTCCCTGCAGCCAGGCCCTTCTTCCTCTACAGGCAGAGGGAGACTCTTGTCTGCCCTGAGTTGTCTGTCTTTCTAGGCCAGCTGAGTCTGTCGGGGCATGGCCCCAGCTGCAGCCACTTCCCCCAACCAGCCCAGCCTAAAGGCTGATATCTCCAGCCACAGCCCCCTCCCAGGTCTGTTTTTAATCCTTCAGGGCAGGAGAAAGGGACCAGCCTGCTACACAGGGGTATAAAAACAAAGAATCAAAATCACAGTCTGCCTGTGTCTGGGCCTTCTCGCACTAGGATCGTCTGAGGCCTTGTTCTTAGGCTAAGGCCTTTGACTAAGCAGCAGGGACAGCCATAAACTGGGAAGGGAAGGGTCACATCCTCACATCCCAAACCAGTCACACTGAAATAAGGTGCTGCTGGGCTGTTAGGAAGATGATCCTGTCCTGATAGCGCCCATCACCACCAGATAAAGAAACAGATCTTAAAATGGTTAAAGAAAACCTAAAAAAAAACAGGAGTACTTGTGGCACCTTAAAGACTAACAAATTAATTTTAGCATGAGCTGTGAGCTAAAGCTCACTTCTTCGGATGCCTAGTTTGACAGCAGCCTGTCTGGCAAGAAATCACTTCTCAATGGTTGTGGTTGTGAAACCTCATTTCTGTATTGTTCTATCTTTATGGCCACCACTTTTACAATGTTAATCAGTCTGGTTCTCTAATTGTTTCTATCTGCTGTATAATTAATTTTGCTAGGTGTAAGTTAATGAGGGTGGTGGGATACAATTGGTTAGAGAATTATGTTTCAATGTGTTAGATTGGTTAGTTAAATTTCAGTACAATGATTGGTTACAAAGGTATAGCTGAGCATATTACTATATAAACTGAGTCAAACAGGAGGGGGAACAGGAACAGGAACGGGGACACAGGCAAGGCTCTGCGGTGTCAGAGCGGGTAAGGGGGATACGCCGCCAAGACCCCAGGCCCCTGGGTGACAATCATTCCCTTGTCTCTGTCGGGTATTCCATTGATGTAGGTTACTCCCAGCCAGTCCTTAATGACCCATTCATATCACCCCATGACAGCTATGTGACAAAACACCTCACGTCTCCTGCTCTTTAGAATCATAGCAATACCAATCACAGCAGGAAACTGAGGTGTGTAGTGGCATCATACAAGTCTCATCAAAAGTCCCACCTCTGTCTCAGACACACACACACTGCTCACAGCCCTGGAGAGAAAGCAAAGCACAGGAACTGGCCGTTAGTCCAGTGAATACAGTGGAGGACAAGCTGCAATCCTCACACCCTGGTCAACAGGAGAGGCATGTGGGTCCCTGCCCATAGAGAGGGGCTGCTGAGGCCTGATACCTGAGGGGCCATTCCAGAGCAGACCATGGAGGCAGGTCAGTTTCGCCTACCCCAGAACTGTGACATCGCAGTGCACATTTTGGGGAATTAGGAAATCTAGTGACTCAGGTGTAATGGGAGGGAGAATTAAACTCCCCCAGTGGGAGGAGAAGGCTGGGGAATTACACACTAACATTCAGGAGCAACAGCCTCTAATTCTTCTGGAAAAGGAGAAGGTCAGAAACAAGAACTGGGCCACGCAGCCTCAGGAGGGACAGGCCCAGAGATCCAAGGAGCCTGGAGGGAGACAGCCTGTGGCTGCTGCAGATGGGGAGAGGGGGACAAGACTCTCTCCAAACTCTCACTCTTCTTGACCCCGACCTGATTTTACGATCTATGACCCAGTCTCACGTCTTGTGGGCAATTTCATACTCGCTAGAGGTAACATGTCATGATCAGAGAATCGCTTATTAGCTTGGACCATGCGTGGAGGGGCAAGAAGGTGAACACAGATAAATGGGTTATTAAGGGCAGGTCGACACTACAGCCGGGATTGACACTCTGAGATCGATCTAGCCGTGGTTGATTTATCGGGTCTAGTACAGACTGCTAAATCAACTGCAGATCGATCGCAAGTCGCTCTCCAGTTCTCTGCTCCAGACTCTACCCGTGAAGGTCTCCCGTGTACTTCCTCAGTGCACACACTGCTGTAACTCGACTCTGTTACGTCCACCCAGCCATGTCATTCATGTAGCTGGAGTTGCGCAGCGCAGGTCGACAGACCGCGGTAGTGTAAACATAGCCTAAGCTTGCTACAGTTCAGGGCCTTATATTAAGCTGAGGCTTTGTGAGAGTGGTTATGCTGAAGCCTGGGATTTACCTGAGGTTTGGGTAGGGATTCAGGGTTAAAGGTCTGGGATCCCCACAGCCTAGATCCCCAAACCTCTCCTCCCGCCCACTGACCCACCCAGCCCACTTCCTGGGTGCCCTTCCCCACACTCCTCCCCTTCTTCCCATTACTCTCAGCCGTCACCACCTCCCAGCACCTTGGGAGCTTCTTGTGTTCCTCCTCGTCTCTCACAACCTCCTCCTCTCTGCTGATTCTTAGGTCTAACCCTGCACACACACACCCCATGTCCTGGCACCCCAGAATTATGTGTACTCCCTTCTGCTCTCTCTACTACAGCTCTGTTCTCCCTTCACCTGAATGGCAACATTATGTGCTCTCCTATCAAAAGAGGAGCTCATCTGACTGCCACACAAGCCATGAATGAATCACACACCTATTTATTTAATTTAGAATTTACAGAGGCATATTTTCCTATTAAAATGAGGAAAAGGTATGAAAGCTGCAGTTACTAATGTAGTTAAGCTAATGTAGCCAAAAGGATACATTCAATGCAATTTTAAAATGACTGACGGCACCAAAAAGGCACATGTCCAAAAATGATACTAGTGGGTGGGAGATAAGGCAGTAAAAAGGGGGCAAGGAAACTTGTCAAAACTTGTATGAAGAATAAAGGTATAAAGTTATTACTACTCAGGTTCTTCAGAGACCCCACAGCTTCTAATAACCCAGGGACAGGACTTCTTACCCAGAGAGGTCACTGTCTCATAGTTCTCCTGCATGACATCCCAGTAGAGGGCTCTCTGAACAGGGTCCAGCAGAGCCCATTCCTCCCTGGTGAAATGCACAGCCACCTCCCTCGAAGGTCACCGGCCCCTGAAAGAGAAGGTGAAGAGTCCAACACTCAGTACCTGCTGCCCCACTCACAACCCCACCATTCACGGAACAGCAGCACCAGGGAAATGGAAGCTCCGGGAGGCACATGTTAACAGAGTCCCACCCCACCTGCTTAGAGCAGCCAGGTGGCACTGTCAGAGGGTAGAAAGAGAGAACCTTTTGTGTCTCCCAGTTGACAGACAGAGGCAGAGTCTTCACATTTATCATATAGCTACTAGCCAGAGCTTAATATAGAGATGGAGTGTCTCTGACTCTCTACTGGTAGCTCCCTGGTAGGGAATCCCAAATACTTTTTAAAATAAAATATATGGAAGAAAGCAAGTCAATAGTAAAGACTAGTGTTAGGATTTGGTCAGAATTGTAGAAAATTGTTAAGGAAGTTATCAGAAATCAATGATCAACCAATGAAAATAAGAAGGAAGCTTTTAAGAAATACAAAATTAATCCTAATACAGTGTAGTGGTACATTACTAGATGGAAATGGCAGAATTATCAACAATCATGCAGAAGAGGTAAAATCTATTCAATAAATATTTTCCTGGATTTAGTGGAGAAAACAGATGATGTAACTCATATCATAGCAAGATGTTGACGCTTGGACAGTCTTTCCTTTCTGCAACAATAACTTCACGAGGACATTAAACAGCAGCTATTAAAGGTTAGATGTGTTTAAATCAGTGAGTCCAGATAACTAGAGTTCTGAAAGACCTGCTGGAGGAGCGTGGTGGACTGTTAATGTTGATTTTAATTAGGACTTGAACACTTGGGAAATTCCAGCAGACTGGAATAAAGCTAATGCTGTGCCAATATTTAAAACTATAAAAGAGATGATGCAGCTTAATTACAGAGAGTGTTAGTCTGAAATCGATATCACTGGGCAAGAGAATGGAGCAGCTTTCGATACTGGATTTCATTAATAAAGAATTTAAGGAGGGTAATATGATTAGTACCAATTAAAAGGTGTATGACACACAGATCCTATCAAACTAACTGGATATCCTTATTGGCAAGTGAGATCAACGTTTGGTTGCAGCTAATAGTACTATGTAATATACGTAGGCATATCAGTTGGTTTTTCAGCACAATATTTTGACTAGAAAGGTACAAACATACACACTGTGCATACATTAAATAGATTAAAAACTGATTGTAAATAGGGAACCATGGTGAATGGATTTCTTTCTAGCAGGTTCCCTGAAGGATTGGATCTTAGCCCTGTGCTATTTAACATTCTTATCAATGACCTAGAAGAAAATATAAAATCATCACTGATAAAGTTTAGTTGCCGCTTACAAAGATTAAAATGGGGGAACTAATGCAGTGTCAGTAGGTTCAGGTTTCAGCACCAGGAGTCTGGGAAAGTTTCCCAGCCCTGACTGGAGGGTTATTTCCGTTCCACAAAGACGGGAAGTTCCATTCCCAACTCCTGTGCTCTTAAAATTAGGCCCTATCCTCACTATTACACCCTCTCTATTCAACATATAGTGGCAGAATTATAATATGATTAGGACATAATTATGAGGCATTTTGTACAAGATGAGTTGTGTGGCGTCACTGGAAAAGTTTCTATGATCTTGCTGAATATGATTATCCTACTTTGTGCATGGAATCATGTTTGTATCTGAAGTTATGGATATTGACTCTGTATCTGTCTTCTTCAAATGTGCTTACCTGGGTAACACCCACAACAAGCCTTCAGGTAGAACTAATGAAGAAGCTGTGGACAGTGCTTGATGGCTCATCAACAAAGACAATGGACTGTGGAATCGCTTTAGCCTTCCTGTGAATGGCAGTTTCAAGTTTAGCCCATGAGTCATGGCTACTATGACTCAGCAGGGCACTCTAGGCATGACCAGACCACATGACAATTAACTTCTATTTTGTACTTGTATTTTCCACAAACTGGACTGGGAACTGAGTTTGGAACAAATGGTTCCTGCCATATGGAAAAGTCTACATAAGGTGGGGTGTCATCATTCTTGGCATTCGCCTCCACACAAGAGAACTCCTGGAAGCACTCTGAGGAACAAAGACTGAACTGGGGATGTGCTGGTCCCAGGGTAAAGGGATTTCTAGCTTGTATGGCTAAAACTTAGGGACTGCTTGTATCATCAGTCAGGTGAGAAACTGCTAATTCAAATTCTATCCATCCAATATGTTAAGCTTGGTTTGAGTTTTTAAGTCATTTGCCAAGTAATCTGCTTTGATCTGTTTGCATAAATACATATCGCTGGAAATTGGCTGTTCTCTTCTATCTGTCCTTGGAGTGTGGCTCACGTAAAGCACTCAAGTAGCTTTAGTTGGATGCATTGTGCCACCTGCTGGTCTCTACTGGGTGATAATAAGGCTTGGAATCTCCAGCAAAGCCGTGTGAGAAGGGGGCCAGCCTAGCTTGAGGGTTAGAGGGCACAGCAGTTCCTAGAAGCCCCCAGACTGCACTCCCGGGTGACAACCCATCAGCACCCTAGAGTACACACAAGACTCAGTGCAGGTTTGTCACATCTCTGTCCCCTCCTTTCTCCTCCAGCATGAACCCACCATCAGCTCCCCTGAGTAATCCCTTACCTGGAGCTAGCCCATTGCAGCCATCTCCTCTTCCCAGAGAGGATGATGATCTGACAAACCATGGACGCGCCCAGCCTGCTGGGGTGAAAAGGCAAGGTGTGTGAATTCAGACGGGCTGGTCCATTCCACAAGCTTGACTTCCCAGCATTGGTCCCTGCTAATGGACATCTCTAGGTTCTGCCACACACTGTGAAAGCACAGAGGATCCTTATCCCAGTACAGGCCTCAGTCATCCTCCTACCAGGTGTAACTCTAGCATGGTGGAACCTCCAGCAGAATCATCGCTGTCTCACACTTTATCAAGTTTACGGTAAGATACCAAACTGGGAGGGGTTGTGTTACTTTGGAGGATAGAACTGAAATTCAAAATCATCTGGACAAACTGGAGAAAATGGTCTGAAGTAAATAGGATGAAATTCAATAAGGACAAATCCAAAGTGTCATTTAGGTAGGGAAACAGTCATTCTGCACACACATACAAAAATGGGAAATAACTGCATCTAGGAAGGAGCGCTGTGGAAAGGTAGGGGATCTGGGGGCCAGTAGTGATCACAAGTTAAATATGAGTCAACAGTGTTGCAAAAAAAAAGTACATCATTTTGGGATGTATTAGCAGGAGTATTGTAAACAAGACATTTTGAGAAGTAATTCTTCTGCTCTACTCTGCACTGGGATTAGGCTCTCAACTGGAGTAGTGTGTCCAGTTCTGGGTGTCTACATTTCCAGAAAGATGTGACAACATCTGAGACAGTCCAGAGAAGAGCAACAAAATCACTAAAGATCTAGAAAAAACAAGACCTATGAGGGAAGATTGAAAAAACTGGGGAAGACTCAGAGGATGGATCACAGTTTTCAAGTACATAAAAGGTTGTTACAGCATGCTAGAGAAAATTGTTCTTCTTAACTCTGAGTGATAGGACAAGAAGTAATGGACTTAAATTACAGCAAGGGCGGTTTAGGGATGAGATTTAGGGAAAAGCTTCCAAACTGTCAGAGTGGTTAACACTGGAATAAATTGTCTCG